>NC_064878.1:49101048-49153548 GCF_943734665.1 Anopheles aquasalis | reverse complement strand
ACCAATGTCGACGAGCCTGTAATCTGATAACCCACATAAATAATAACATCCTCAATCATCAATCTCCACCTGAATGGCCAGCAAGGACTGCAGCAGAACGAGGATAACATTCTTCAAACCCCATCGAAGAAGCTCTTAAAGCAAGACCCCTTACCAAGACGGTTAACCACTGGTCCGATTCCGATTCCCGTCTCGATTGAACCTTTTTCTAGCGCAAGAGACGGAGAGCATAGAAAGCTAGCGCTCTGCAGGAACCCCGAGTGAAAGGAAAGGGCATCCATCGTCTATCCATCCGTTCATCCATCGAACATCCATTTGCTCTGGCTAACCATTAATTAGACTGGCCGTAGCGGCGAAAGCACTAACCCGCCCCAGCGGCAAGGCAGCCAGGAATGGCAGGAAAGAGCGGATCCAGGTAAGAAGGCCATCGGCATCGACGGAGCGGAGTGATCGGTGTTTGTAGGTCAGCATCCGAGCACATTGGAGGCACATCGAGAACCGAGAAGCGGCACCAGCAGCCCAGCAGACACATCAGAGGCAATAACCCAAATAACCCACTTCGAACGTCCAACTACGATCAGACCCGGGCGGGGTTTGATGATTCGCCGATGATCTAGTTCAACTTGAACAGCACAGCTACAGATCATCGCATCCTGTTCATCGTGACCCGGCAATGGGCAGTGCAAGCGAAGCCAAGAAAATCCTGTACCATAAGTTGGAAGGAAAAATCATTTGATAATTCACACGATTCATTTGCTGTGTCGCTTGACGACCAACAGAGTGTTTGACTCGATCAGATGCAAGTGGAATTGGCAAAATTGGAAAGCATAGAGCACCATCTCGGCGGGCGGGGCGACAGCATAACCAGTAGTGTTATGCACGGTGTTTACAACAACACAATGTTGCGGGCCCCACCATACCGGTGAAAGCGCTAATGAATCTTTAATCGACCACAAATCGACGGAGAAAAGGCAATCAAATTTGGCCTCTAAGGAGGAGGAGGAATCTCGCAAATCCACCATGCACGAGCGCGCCATCAGTCCAGAGAGCTCGATGAGCGCAATCCGATGAATCCGATGTTGTTTCCCATCGTGCACGATCGCGAAACCGAATGTTACACGTTGTGTTCTACTTTCACCGTTTCCGTTTCACTGCCAGTACCGATGAACCGGACAAATTCCATCTACCACCACACGCAATACATCAAATGGTGCTTTTGCCAAGTGCTATATCATATCGTAAGTAGCATCATCTCGGTGGGCCGTTTGATAGCTCGTCGTCAGCGTAATCACTATCAAAACAGACCAGTGCTGGGGTACTAGCTAGCATCCTGTGTAAATGTAGCTAACCAGCTAAAGTAGCAAGCATCACAGATAGAGACCATGTAACGGCTTGTTGATGAGAAAGACATAAAGAGAGGCGAAGAAGGGCGCGCGCCGCTCGTTCGTTCGTTCGTAACGGACCCGTTTATGATAACCGCCGGTCAAATGACCCGCAGAGGCAATGGCTGTAGAGCGTGGAAAAGAAGAAGAAGGCAGAGATTGTCATTCGACAGATTTTCGGAATCATTTCATTCCATTCCGCCCCGCACAGCTCCATATTCCCTTTCCTTCGTCTTCGTATCTCTTTCCCTGATTTATCTTGTTTTGCCTCTTTTTTCCCCTCCAGAAGACGCATTAATGCTGCTGCCTAGACAGAGAGGATAACGAAGGCACGCGTGCACGAAAGGAAAGCACCACCAGCGCCAGGAACGGAATCAGAGAGAGAGAAAGAAAGAGATTCATAAATAATTTAGGAAGGGAGACACATCCATCCAGTCGCGTCAAGCGCTCTACTAGTAGGACACCACGCATATGAAGTGAAAGATGTTATTACGTTGGGGGAGAGGGTGGCTGGAGTGAAACGGTTGATCCAGCCTCCTCGCACCCACCCCCAAGGGCAAGGCAGCTTCATGTTTTATGCAGCTACACCGAGAGGAGACCAAGATCCGTAGCTTAATGCCCATGAAATGAGATGATTCCAGGGCAGACATTCCGTTTTGTGCAGCGTCCGTAATGCTTAAATTGTTTTTATATCTTGTTAAGCTATCTGGAGGTTTAATGGAATTGACTTTACTGGCAATGACAAGCGTAACATGTACGCTATTCCAACGCATAGCTTTTGCCTCGTCCCTGTTCATCCCGTGGCATAACTAATTACTCTAGATCATCCTCAGCTCCATTCGGTGGCAGAATGGCTTGACATTCGTTTAGCTGTGTGTTGGTTTATTCAAACGGAGCATCATTTACCATAAAAAACGGTCTCTCAGTTGCGCAATACTCGGTGTATCCTATTACAAATCCAGCAACGTGCTCCTGTTCCTCTTTTTCAATCCATCAAGACGTACCTTGTGGTGTCAATAAACTGTCTGTTTAGCAGCAGCAGCAGCAGAATGGAACGAGATGCTGATGCCAAACCACCAAGAACACGAGCACTCTTCACGAGAGGCGCGCTACCGCGCCCGCGCTTGATGAGGACATTAGAATTCAATTACTGGCACGAGACGCAGCACCGCAAGAGCGTCTAGGACGGATGCATGGACTACACTAGACGCCCAGGGGTGGGAGGCTGCAACACCAACCGAAAGAAAGCACCATCACCGGCCCAGAAACTGAAAGTGACCACCTGTTGTCGTAAACCATCTGTATCTACTACCTACTGCTCGTGTCGGTCTTCGCCTCCTCCACGGAAGCGCCAAAAATAGATCAGACGCACAGACAGAGCACGATGCTGCGGAAGGTGGGCGCCCGCAGTGGAACGCGAGTGTTTACGCTCCGGTTCCGTCAAAAATTAGACATTTCGATGCAGCAACACCGCCCGTTGCTGCTTTCTGCCCACTCGCTGCTGCTGCTGCTGCTAGCAAATGGAGGTCGGTATTTTGTAGTCGCTGAACACAAAAAAAAACTGGAATATTATCTTTTGCCAGTTTGTCTCTGTGACTGTGGAGCGGCGTCGGGTTAAGTGGCTCCATAGGAACGAAAATAAATAAAACAATCCAACGGGCGACCTAGACAGGGACAGAACGGAATGGTGCGAATTTGACCTCCTGCTCCTCTGTGCCACCTTTTCAATTGTTTCATTCGCTGCTGTTATTGTGGACGCTCTCATAAAATATGTTCCCATTCCGCATGGTATCAAGTCCTTGATTCCCTCCAAAAGAAAAAAAAGAGCGGGAAAAAGCGAGGTTTTCTAAAGTGGAACCCCCGGCTAATGGAACCCAGTGCTACCGAAAGCAATGTGCCTTTCAAATAACCATTATTACGCGCGCACAGGCCCGCGAAACTTTAGCGAAACCAATTTTTGGCTCTCTGAAGAGCTAAACATTAAAGTCCTCGAACGCCAGGCCATCCCAGAAGCTCGTTTTAAGCGGCAGCCACCGCAAAACTCATTGCCCTCTTCCTGCCCTCGATCGCTGATGAGGCGACAGGTGAGTTTCTATTTTTGATTGCCACACCAACGGAACGGCAAAACCCGGAAAGCCGTCCCGGGGTCCACTGCAGCAAGTTCGCGAAAACATAATCCTAAGTATGCTGCCAGCTAGCGCTTTCCTTTGGAGCATTCGCTCATCAGCACCACTCAACACTCTTGGCTGTGACGAACGACCGTTGGGCCACTACGAAATGACTTTCACTTTAAGATGCACGGTACGTTTTTGCATTCGCCCCGGTGAGGGATCAGACCGAGCGGATTGAAGCTGTTAACGAACAAAGGTGCTGCTGCAGCAGATGACCTTTCCGCTGCCATCTCAGCGAGGTTGGTCGAGAGATGATGGATAGCAGACGATCGAGCGAAACAGATTTATACAATGCAATGCCCCGCGAAAAGGGAAAAATGATCCTTTCCGAGAGAGGGGGAGAAAGAGAGAGAGACTTCTCCCCATATTAACACCGCAATAGACCGGATAGCTCTTTAAAAATAGTGTTCACTCACTGGAAGTGCACTGATGGCAAGACACAAGAATGTAACCTACATTTCGTGCCACTCAACACAAAATAGTAAATCATTTCTATTTTAACGTCCACACCACAGGCGCGCTCCTATGCTGCACTGTATGCAGCACCGTCAAACACTCTGTCGTCACTTTCGGTGTCGGATTTCCCGACCAAAAAATGGGAAAACCGGGGAAACCATTCGTGTGTTTCCCCCACGTGCGTTGAGGGTCTACCGTTTGACGCACGTGACGAACGACATGCTCGAACAGAGGCACAACCATTTAGTAGGACACGCTAGCCCAGGAATGGTTGAAATTATGCTGCTGTGTCACATCATTTATGTTGATACCGAAATTTTAAAGGGAGGACAAAAACCTACCTAGCATGAGGGGCCCCTTGTGTCTAAAGATAAACATATTATGGGGACAACAGAACAACAGAAAGGAGCAAGTGGAAACCGAAGGAGAAAAAGCAAACAGAAAACTTTTAAAATTCTTTGATGGGGAGCTCACGACACAAGGAAGTGAAAGCCAGTGCCAGCTTTGCTCCCGGTTTATCCTCTACGCACAGGAGAGAACACACTGAACGGCGAGCTGTTCCAGGGCGGGTTCCTGAATTTTTCCTAAACAAATAATTACACGATGTAACGACCTAGCCAGCATAAGTACTGCCTAGCAATTGGCCTTTTGCTTGACAGAAACAGGAACTCGCGCGCGCACACACAGCTACCTCATTTTGAGGTCCTGGCGGTACGCAGCAAAGCAGCATTATTAAAATGTATATGCGGCGCCCCTCCACCAAACTCCAGGCATGTGTCCTAAGGCGCTTTTGATTCGTGAAATTAAATTAAAACTTTACCTTCGTTGCCTTCGCCTCTTCCTGGTAGAATGTAAATTTGCGCGCTTTTGAGAGGTCTCGCTCTCCACGTTGGGCAAATATCCCTGTTGGTAATTCTGGCCATCGACGGCTTTAACGAGGCTTTAAATGTACAGGAAATGCTTTACATTGTTCGCTGTTTGAAGGGACTGATGGAGCCATGATGGATTTGGAAGGTCGGAAGTAATGGAAAAGTCATCGAATTGAATGTTCTCTAAAACCAATAACCAGCAGCAACATAGGAAAGGACCTGGCTGGAATGGAAGAGGGAATTGCGGGAAAATTAGGCGAACCCAATTGGCCAACCCCAACTCCGAACTCAAACTTCTGCCAACCATTCATTGTTAATGTAACGAAAACACAAACAAGTAATGAGCGAAGTCAGTCGCTGGCGTGAACCAAGCGTGAAATGAAGGCCCGTCAGTCACGGGAGCTTCAAGAAGGATTCAACCTTATAACGCTCTCCCATAAAGGGACACGCCAACGTCGTTTCGTTCCTTTTTTGGTCCACACTTTTAGGCCAAAATAATAACAAAACAGGCGGCCGGAAGTTCAGGGGACAAAACACAATCCAGAGGGAACAGAGAGACAGAGCAGCACATGGCTCACAAACAATGACACCGATGACGTGTTGGCGCTGTGGGAAGCTTCCTTGCTCTATCTCGTTGCTGCTGCTGGTACCTGGTGGAGGAAAGGACTCTCGTCTCTTCTCGAACCCCTGTGCCCTGTGAAGCAGAACCACGACACACAACACAACACACGACAGGTGTTTTGTTTGCTTCCATCGAAAAAGTCGGGTCTTAAGATGGTTTTCGGGGAAAAACGGAGGACGCCAAAAGCAAAGAGGACGAAAGTCAAAAACAGGTTTCTGTTTGCTGCAGCAGGTAGCACCCCGCGCACCGTATCTCTTCAGTGCTGTCCTGTCTTTTGATCGTCCGTTGGTCCTGGGAATCTAAGGGGATGAGATGCGCGACCGTGTCCCTTTGAAGGATTCACTCCCTAACGCGCGTCATACACCTCGAGGGAGCTGCTGCTGCTCTTCCGCCTCGCTGGTGACCTCTGGTACTGACGTGAGCACTTTGATTTGTTATTACCAGCTTCCAGAGCTTTATCTTTCCAGAGGGTGGCGGTGGTGTTCAGGTGGTGTTGTAGCTGGCAAGGGTCGTTCCGCTGGTTTCGTTTCGTGGCTCTTTGTTCAGGTTCGCTTCAGGATTGGAGGCTTCAACCATTTTGGACTTTCTTTTGATCAATTTCTAATGCTCTTCCCCTAAACGGGTGGACGGTTCTTGTGGAGGGATTTCAAAGTTTCTTAATGAGGAATGTTTAAAAAGTGGAATCGACAATTGAAACCCTTTAAGGAAGGAGCAAAAGGATTATCAAATATGAAGTTAATACCTTCATTTAAAATTATTTATTTTGACCGGAATAGTATTTCCAGGACGAAAGAATGGAAAGGCTGTACTGAAAAAGTATGTTTAAATCAATTTGTTAAGCATTTACCCAACTGATTCAATAGAAAATAGATAACAACGCAATGATTCAACGACAAACTAATTGTCATTTCGTATGATAAGTGTTGTTGTAACATTAAAAAACTGTAAAGCGAAGTTGCAATTTAAAAAGTACCCAGAAAAGGAATAGAATTTATGGATACTTCTCTTGAACTGTTTTAATTTCAATTTGAATTTCAAATCAGTGTTAATCAACAAACATTAATGAGAAAGTCGTCTTCTCCGGTTTAATGAATTCATGAAAATTAAAATGTAATGAGAAAACAATCCAATTAACGCAGATTCCGCACACCAAACCAAAGCAAATCGATTCCAAGCACGGTTGCGGCAAATCAAACAAGGGGCAAAAACACCACTCGACAAGCAAACCACAACACAGGAAAGTTGACGAGGCTGGCTGGACAACCAGGTAATTGAATTAGTGGCAATACTCGCCAACCCTGAACTCGAAGAAGAGTCAGGTGCGTAAGGAACCATCACTGCACGTCATCGTCTTAAAGCCACGCCATGGACACTCCTGACGCACCGACCTGTTGCAGACGGACGGGCGATGGAAATTGAAATTTGAAATCGTCAAGTAGCTCTCTCTCTCCCTCTCGGTGGCTGCCAATTTCCTTCTACAGGATACGCACTCCTCCAGACACTTGCCAGCATGCTTCGAATTGAAAGTGAAACCATACTAGAGCTGACCCAGCGGCTACTACAGACTTGACTGCCCGCTTCATTATTTCTACCTTCCCTTTTGGTAAAGATTGAATTTCGTGCAACATTACATGGTTTCTATCTGTTTTCTAATGCCCACACCACGTAGAAGACGGCACTTTCTCTCTTTACTTTAAGAGTGGCTTCAGCCCTTGGAAGCTCTGATTTGTGACGGTTTCATTTCCCTCCCCCCGAAAAACCGGCCCCAGCCGAAGCGAACGAAACCCCGAAATGAGATGAAACAAATCAACGCGAAAAGCGCGAGATCTCTGAGCATCCAAAGGGTCTACGAGAGCCGGCCGGCCGGCTTCGAGGGTATGGCTTCGCCTTAAGCAATGCTAATTTAATGCCACACCATCACCATCAACATTTGTCATCCTACATAATTTGCTCGTGTTTGTCTTTATGCCGTTTTTGCAGAGCGCTGGTGGTTGGCTCCATGTTCTGGGGCATTCCGTCTGCACACAGCACAGGCTGCGGTCGAGACGTCACCGCCACCGCCACCACCAACGCCACCACGCAGATCAATTAAAGCGGCTTCATTTAAAGTCCAAACAACACTCAATTAGTGCGAGATGAGCGCGAGCAGAGAGTGCAGCCGGGCGAGCATAACACGATTTCCGTTAAATAAATAAGTAAATGAGTAAATAAACCAACCCTTCGGTCCCCCAACTGTTGTTGTCGTTGAGGGTCGTCCATCGCACGTTCTGTCGCCCTCCATTTGTCATTTGCCTATCTGTGCATCATCATCATGTTGCGATGGCACCACCACGAAAACAGAGCGGCGCCACAGCTGCGGCTGCTGCAGTCTACTGGAGGCAGACAAACGCCAGCGGCACCAGCAGAAAGCATAAGTACCGGTCAATTGATTGGACATTTTTATTATTTCATCGTTCGCTTGTGCAACGCCATCAGCAGTAGCACCCTCATTCCACGGGTATATGGCTTTAATTAATAAATTTTTGAAATGAAAAACGGTTTCAGTAACGATCGCCGCCAGTTTCCTCAAATGGTACTCCGCGGGCGAAGGCAGCAAATAAATCTTTCAATCTGGCGCGGAATCGTCGGTGATAAAATTGCGTGCCAGTTTGGTAGGGCGGCCACCAATTGCCCCCCGGGGGAGGGAGAGAAGGAAAGGAAAGCAAGAATGCTGGTGGCAAGAAATTGGAGCGCCAAGCGAGCGTGTCTCGCGGCGGGGTTCACGGTGGGTGACGTTGCGTTTCGATTTCATTCGAACCAACCAACCGGCAAGAGTTCGGCCAGCTTGACTGGCTGTCTGGAATGGTGTTAAATGATACGATGATACGGGTAGCTAGAGCTACGGACCACCCTCCACTACTCATTGCGCGTCTATTAAGCCGTTTTGGTGCAGTGGTCCTCAGTGCATTCGGTATCTTTGGCATCTGATCCCCGGTGCATGTGCCAAGGGACCAAATTGAAGCAATTGATGCAAGCAGCACGATGTGGATTGAGAGATTTCTCGTTAAAAGACGAGCGTTAAAAACGAACACGAGTATGACACAAAATGCAGGGAAAAATTAGCAAACGAGAACAGAGCATGGCAAAACGAGGTCCACATCCGAATCATTAATTAAAACCCGTTGGGATGTGTGATTGACACAAAAGAGGGGTCCCTGTCCTCCAAAGCGGTCGCTGCTAAGATGTAGCAAGTGGTTTTTCCTGTTTCTTGTCCTTCTTTTACCTTTTGCGGTCACTGATCGCATCGCGTAGAGGACGGTAAGAATCAAGGGGGGGGACACGTAATCTATGACATCCTCCGATAATTATGTTTCCATCATGCGAATCATCGACCAAGCACCGGATAGGACGACATTCCATTCAAGTCCCAACCACCACCATCGTTTAAAGGCTTGCCTCTCGATCAAGACCGCTTCGATGCGTTGACAACAAGGAATCCCTGGGTTTAGCCATCGAGAAAGACAGAGAAGGAGAGTACTGGGCGCAGCAGCACAACGCTTCAAAAGGAAAAGCCCGTGTTCATCCCAAGTGTTTTCTTTCGAACGCACTCGAAGGATCGCCTGGATCAATTTCCGAGCCTGGCGGATCATGTTGACACTCGAAGCGTACCAGGCGCGAACGCGGTCGGTTGGTTGGTTACACAAAAGATGCTTCCCTCTACTCCCAACCCATCCATCCACGAATGCTTTGATAGGGCTGATTGGAGGATGATGGGCTGGAGGTTCTTAACACAATTCGGAGGACAATTCGTTACGTAATCCTCCAGCCAAAAGAGGCCTAAGGAGCTAGGGAAACTTGAGCCCTCGTGACAGCGACATTCGTGCTGCTGCTGATAATGGGGTGGCATGTGTCGCGTGTCCATCGAAGCACGACACTTTTTGGGGCAGATCCGTGGAAGAAGGATGGACAGTCTTTAGCCGATCGAGAACGATTAAGGACGGACCGTGGGACGGTTCGGTTCTTTTCCGTCCCGTGTGCGCGTTATCGCTGTACATCATTCGAACGCGCGCGCGCTATTTGGTAGCAGGGCTCACGAATGAAACAAGCTTTTGCTTCTAATTCCTTATTTAATGGCGTCTTTATATATCCTATGCTATTCCGGATTATCAAATAGAAAACAAAGCATTGGCAAAAAGAATGAAAGAATGGTAGTCACTTTCGATTAATCTTTTAAATTATTAGATTGCGAGCCTTTTCAAACATAAGTAAATGGGAAAAATTGGAAAAGTCGGACCAAACAAAAATGATAACAACAATTCGTTATATTTCTCATACGCATAGAAATGGCGTACTCCAAAATCACTAACAAATTATTGAATAGATGAGTTTTTAAAATACAAAAAGTGGCAACAGAATCATAACTCTTCGAAAAGAACAAAAAAAACATAAACACAAACTCAATACTCAGTTGTAATGCGTTCTAAATTTAAAATAAAAAATAGATTATTGTGCTAATTTTATGTTTAGCTACCAATGTAGCAACGCTAGTCTTTCTACACTAACGCCTCTGTGGCCTTAGCAAAAGACCTCCACAGTATACCGTCCGATCTGAGGTTCATTTTTATTCAAATGCTCCCTGAAATGTCCTTTTGCCATTTGCCAGCCGGCGGTCATTAAGGGGCCAGCACGTTACATTCAAATGCAGCACGCCACTCGCCCGTTCGACGTCTTACCAACTAACGCGGGACCCACTGTCGATGGTATCAAGCACGCGATAATTAGGCTCAAGAGGTGCTCGGGCTTGTGCTCTGGTTGCAAGATGCGCAAGGTCCTTCTCTATGGGCCCCGTCGTGTAACGCGGAACAGAAGGCTTGTCGCTCGGTAGCGGTCGCTGGAGGCTCTCTCCAACCCAGGTCCCCAATGTGGTACCGACAACGACAACAACAACGCACAAGAATGCTCTCGACCAACAAACTGGTCCCACGAGTCGACACGATAAGCACAACGTGCTCCCCGTGCAGAAAGAGGAGGCAAAGCATTGATGGAGGAGCATTTCCGGTCGGTCGCCACGGAGCCACCGTCAGAACCGGTTCCTGGCGCTCGTGCCCGGACTCACTCTCTTTGTGTGCGCGTGTATCGCGGGGTATTTGTATCGAATTCGCGATCAATATGGGGCCAACCAAACAGACAAAAACAGCAGCTGCCGCAACAACACCAACCGCAATCACAATGGCATCTTTGCGAAGAAAAAAAAAAGAGCTTCGAAGGACGCTCGCTCGAACGGAACAGAACGTATCAGCAGAATCTGCCCTTTTGCGGCAATTAAGTTCCACAAATTTTCTTTTCACCCTTCGATCGGCCGGTAATCGGTGCTGAAATGGGTCCATCCTTTTGGGTCGTTTAACTTTAACCTTCAGAACCGGCAAACCTCCAGCGCCCCCCGGAGAGGGGGGGGGGGGGGGTTTAATTCGGTTCGATCACTCGTTTTTGATGATCAGTAACCAACCCACCCGAAGCACGGTGATCACAAGACGAGTAAGAAAGAGAGAGAGAGAGAGAGAGAGAGAGAGAGAGAGAGAGAGAGAGCGAGCGAGATGCTGAAGAAACACTTTCCAAACCCTCGCACCAACTAGCCAGCCGCGTAAACCGCGAATCGGGTTGCGGCATCGTGGTTCAAGAGAAAGACCACGAGGCACCATCGAGGGCATCTGCATTCGGCGTGCAGAACATCTGGTCAAAGAGCACGGAGCGGGAGGTGATGGTGGTTTAATGCTCGTGACTCGTGACTTTTCAGCCGCCGGCCAGTCCATTCTCTTTTCGTTTCGTGTTGCTCTACAGCTTTACCTCCAATTACATCGCCGAGACCGTTCCATTTGAACCGTCGCCAGGGCAGCGAAGTTGGTGCGCTTTCTACACCTTTTCTCCGGTTGAAGCGGAAGGTAAGCCCCTCACGGTTGGCCTCTGATCTCGGTCAATATCCGTCCGGCCTGGGCCGGCGGCTGCATCGAACGCCACGCGTGACCGGGATTTTCGAACGACAGTCACTCCTGGTTTGCAACTCGATGGTAAAAACAAAAAGATAACATCCTGAACAGTAAACAGGAAAGCTAAACTACCCGCTGATATCGTTTATCAACCCCCGTGGTGGAAGTGATAGTCACAATTTAGAAAAAAACACTCAATCACGCAGTAAAACAATGACTCGAGGCCACGAACGCTCGCCGGTTCTCGTTCGTTGGTGATTAATATTTGTTTGTTACCCAATGCCAACGAGCCACCAGCGCACAGTGTTTCCCCGGAAGGATGAATGGTCCTTGGCGTGGGAGTTTGGAATGTTCTAACACCGAGCGCGCGCGCGCTATCAGTGGTTTTGGATTGGATGGGGTCAGAATTAAAGAGAAAAATACCTGAGCAATGCGCTCAGGCGGCCATGGCTGAACAAACAAGAAACAGATCGTTTTGCTGTGTGACTAATGATGGCGCATTCGCCTATCTGGATGCTGGTCCACGGCTGGTAGCGCGGTAGAGTTTCGGTAGAACCGTTTCGTTTTCTGGCCGAAATTCGATTAGGCCAACCGGCTGGCGCAAAGAAATATGAAGCCGCCCTCCCCTCCCCGGTAGCGCTGGTTAATGTGACAATTAATTCCAACGGACACCTTTCGTTAATTACACATTTCTCGACACATTTCTCGACGCTCCCGTTTCCCGTTCTCACTGTCTCAGTTCTTTCTCTTCTTCAGCAGAAAGTTCGCGAAGAAGTTCAGGGACCATTTCGTCCAACGAATATTTCCATTTCGTAACCGAATAGAAAAGGAAAGGAAAGAAAGCATCAGCGAGGAAGACGATATTCCAACGGTATCAGGGGGGTTGTATTGCGCAACCGAAGCAGCAACCTCCTCTTCATTAATTCCATCAATTCCAGGATGCTTGATTGCTGCCTCGTGCTCTACTCGCTGCGATAATGTCAACAGAGGCGCGCGTGGGTCGCCACGGATGTGTGTCGGGACAAAAACCGCGAACGCAAGCAGTGCAGCAGGACACAGGGCGGGGGGGGGGGGGGGATTCGGTGGTGGCTCACGTTCATCGTACTCATTAGACATGAAGAATCAATTGAGCATCGGAGCGCACGGCCGATGTGGTGGTTTTGCTGTGGCTCAGTTTACACGGATATGGATATGTCATCAGAACGAGGGCCTGTAGCGTGCGCAGTACAACGAATCACTGTGAAAGAGGTCTCGGCAGGGTGGGGACATATGGAAGGATCAAATATTGAAACGGGAGAACGTCGAACGGGGGCCCGCGGATGCCAGCTGCCAGTCTGGTCGCTGGTTCAGCATAAAAAGCCATTAAATCCGCTCAAATGACAAACCTCGACGTTCTTATGTGTGTCTGTGTCCATGCAATCGTCATTCTCATGAACGTTCTTACAGTTATTCTGATGATGTCTGTGCAATTTACTGCTGATGCAGCATTCCATCGACCTGTGGCACCCTTCGAAAGATTTCTTTTGCAATCCGGAATCACCGACACCGGCAGAGGCCTGCGTGAAAATCCGGCGTATAAACGCGTTTCATCACAATTTAATCACGTCGCCGTGTTGCACGCGAGTGTAAGCAGCGATAACGTGTGACAATTATCGCTTCGCCGGTGGTGCTGGTGGTGGTGACAGATGATTAATTTGCACTACGACGCCGCATCGCAGCTCAGAGCGCCACGCCTCAGGCCACCGTCCATCGTGATGAAGTCCAAATGGACCTAATCACACCTGACACGAGTGTGGCCAAGCGCCCGGAGTGTGTTGTAAGTTGCTGTTTCCAACTTAAGATCCACTGCGGTTGACTTTGTGTGACTGTTTGCTCTTTAGGCTTGAGATGACTTTTCGCTACAAGGTCCCACAGCCGGTCACGCCGTGTTAATAACAAACTGGCGGCGAAATTGAACCTGCCACCGTGTTGCTGCCGCAGCGTAATGAATGAATAACTGGTGACCGAAAGCTAGCTGATTTACTGGAGAAAACACTTGATTAAAGAGTAAATTAAACGCGAAACAACGGCGTCTCGGTGTCGTGGTGCTGTTGTCTAAACGCAATCTCATTCCATCCGTCTGCTTCCAATGCGCTGTGCTGTTGTTACTGCGGATTTGTCATTGTTTTATGGCGCCAGAGGTAGACCAATTCATAACGAAGTCAAACATAACGGTAGCGTGTCACCAGACGATAAGCCACACAAAAACCGATCAGTTCATTCAGGTTACGACAACTAACAAGCAGAAGAGACACAATTCCACAAAAGGGAACTCGACAAATCAGATTACATCCTTCGCAGGTGAGACGATTCAACCGATTTTCTACTCGATTACGGTGTCCATCGATGAGGTTTCCAGTGGGTTCGCGTGGACCGGCGTCCGAACAAGTCTAGTGCGGCCACCGAATGGAATGGTGAAGCCTTCGAAAACGGGTGGCACAAACACGCCGCTGGACAACAATATGCTCACCCTTCATTTGTCTCATTTGGTGACAGAAAATAGCTAAAACAAAACCATGTAGAAAAGGAGGGCGGTAGAAGGTGCGAGGGAGGACGATGCGCTGCGCTTTACCGCCACTATCTTATCTTATCAATACCGAACTGGTTTCGTCGTCGCTGGCATGACGCGATGGCGCACAGGGAAAAACGATCGATATCGTGGAACGATTTTTTGTCCATCATCGGGTCTGGTGGTGATTGGGTTGGAGCAGCAACAGCAGCTGTTCCCCTTCCGTTTACTTGTTGACACATTATCGAATGAAATCATTGGTTGAAACGGGGCCGGTGCGTTTTTTGGGGTGGAAACTCATCATCCAAACATCCAAACGATGACAAGACGACTCAATGACACTTGAACTCGTCACATGGTGAGCTAGAAGACAGGTGGTGATATCTGTACCCTCCATTCACAATACGGAAAGGTTCTACCAAGCGTGAAAAGCACTTTCCCTACACTCCAAACCGTGAGACCTCCATCTGCTGCCGGAAAATCGCCCTTCACCCAGAGCGTATCGATGACACCTTGTCGGTGCGCCTCTTCACCTGCTGTCTGTGAATCACACAGTACTGCCACAGAATGGGTCCCAGTGACACAGAGTTTCAAGAGGAAACACACTTCAGGTGACATTAAAACCGGGAAAGAGGGGACGGACGAGAGTTTAAAGCTATCCTTGCTCTTTGGGAAGGGGGGATAAGAGTTCCCGTATTGATCGTGTTGCTATCGAGAGCTATCGATAGTCACTTGCACCGGAAGCAGAGTAAAGCCATCGCTTGTCACTCACAGCACCAAACAGCAGACGCAGCTTTAGTAGATACTGCGAATCGTCCACGGGTTGACATCATTTAACTGTCACTCGAAACGTGCTCGATGTCTAGTGCTTGGCCGATTGTTGGTCGACTCCGACGACCGCATCAGTTATGGTTTGTGCTGGATAAATGTACGCCACTAAGCAGGCATTACATGATTGTGGTTAACCATGATGCGGACTAGCGCTAGTGGGCTGCTGGACTACAATCATTACGCCGAACGAATACTTCCACCGGTCGATAATCAATCGATTAACTGGCTACCTTTTCTGAAACCGAAAACTAACCACCAACCAAGCATTCACCGATGGTCAATGGTTGGACAATTTTACGCAATAAAGCGATTCAAATTAAGAACTGGTTCGCATCGTTACAAAGGCCACTCCGGATACAAAAGACCGTTCGATGTGTTTGGAATGGTGCAATAACACTTATGCTGCTGTGTATGCTTGACACCAAGCATGGGCACCGCGTGGGCCGAGTCGTAGAAACGTGTTGACAACGAACCGTGTTGTTGGGGGACACGTGGGATGAAACGATCACCGGTTGTGTCCGTTTGATTGAATTTACATACGAGCGAACCGGAGCCCAGTAACGCCAACGCACGCCAGTAATCCTTGGTCAACGGGGGTGGCGGACGACGATGGAAAACAGAGCCGCCGACGTCCAGGTTGATATGCTGGCAGTCACTTTCCGTGACCTTCCGCAGAACTATTAACGGAGGAAAGAGAGAGAAGGGAGCCTTTCGACAGCTCGGAGCTAGGTAAGATGAAGATATCGATGCCGAATGGTCGCAAACCCAGAGTTTACAAAGACCGCGAGATGCGCGTTACGAGTTTCCAACGCTCGGGGCGCGTTTCGCAGACCGAACCAGGTCATCGAGCCGATAAGCAGTCGGTAAAAAAAACTGCATTCATCGAGCAATCGGTTGGCGGAAACAGTTAACTTCTTATCAGTAACAATCGAAGCTTGACCTGCTTAGTTGGCAATTGGCGAAGAGTGAACTCACCAACGATGAGTGGGTCTCATTACGTGTAACTTGCGTAATTCAGAAATTCATGTTGATGTGTGGTTTGTTTAAAAATTAGTAAAACTTTACCCTGTTGTTGTTCAGAAAAATATGCATTTGTTTTTTCAAAACACTTATCTTTTTTAAAGTGCTTTCATCAGAATACTAAAAAGTAACAACAATTCAGATCTGTGGTATTTTTGGGGAACTATTCTGAAACGAATCTCGTGAGCCAACGACTCAAATTAAGGAACCATAAAAGTGTAATAAAAATTATTACCTGAAACTCCGCTAAATTATTTACAGCAGCTCTGTCGTTTAAGAACATCGTATTCTATCGAGAAACATTACATCTCGGCCAAGAAAACCTTAGATGAATTCTTATAAAATATCAAAGACAGCCCAAATAAATTAATGAAAAGGTTCAAATGATATTAAACATTCAAAAATCCAACATATATCACACCATACTTGAAAATTCAAAAGCCCCTAATACCTAATCCGAAAATGTTCCCTTTCCTACCACCTAACCACACTCGATGAATTAAGGAACAGTAAAGAGCGTAAATAACTGGCACAATTCACAAATTAAACTCAACCACGAAACCACCCGGAACGCCGGCCGGTTGTGCGCTCCGCCGGAAACTGTCCATGGAAACAGAACCATGCAACCACGGCGCCTCAGGACATCATCCTTTGGCATCGGGAAATCTCAAAAAACAATAAACCAGGAAGTGATGGCTCATAAAACTCAGCCACCAAAGCAAGCAAAGGAATTCGCACCAGACAGGCTCACGAGGGGAGAGGCGGGATGGGGGGTCCTAGAATGCCATGCCATTTCCCACTTTTCCGAAATGAGCCCAACCAGCCAGCCAGCCAGCCATCTCCATGGCCCATAAAGTGGCGCTTATCAGTCCCGGCCCCTCTCTGGTGGTGGTGGCTTATGCTTTTCTTTCCCGGGGAATTGCCGTCATGTTCGCAGCAGTAATCGCGGCCACACCATCCGGAATCCGTGCACCGATAGACGAGCCTTCTGCTGCCCCTGCTCGGTGATCGCAACGCGAGTCCTGTACGAGTCTGTCTGTGGCGCGGAGATGACGCGACGAGAGATGCAGACAGCAGATAGGCGGTCTCTGCTAGGCGCCACCAGTCGCCGACAATGGTAAAGGGGATTTACGGATGCGATCGACGGCCAGGAATGGGTAGTCGTGCCAAAGGAAAAAAGGGGATCCAACGCTGCACTCGAATCGTGTCGGATCACACGAATCATAGCCGTTTCCTTTTTGGGCTATAATGTCTGCTGAGCCCTGTGAGTTCCATGTGCTGTTGCTGTTTAGTGCCACATTATGTTGTGGAATGGGGCTATGTTGAAGCTCAGATCCAACATATTTTCTGGTGGTTGAAATATAATGCAATGGAATATTACTCCGTCTCTCAAATACTCCATTGATTAGATCCCAGTGAAAATGAACGAAAATTCATCAATTCCCACATCATTTATTCAGGTGAAGCTCGACTCTTCCGTTTGCATTTACATACGGAGTCACCAGACCTCCCATTTCTCTTCGGGGCCCCTTGTTTCTCTTCAGCACCATAAACCCTGTGCCGTGCTGCTCAGCTTCTTGCCTTGCTGGTTGTTTGTTTTTTTTTTCGTAATAAAAAAAAACGGAGTAGAACAAACTCCGATACAATGTGCCCAAGGAAAGGGGGATCCATTTGCGGTCATGCTTGCATGCTTCCCCGCTCTGTCTCTCACTCTTTCACCCTGTCTCTCTCCCTCTCCACAACATAAGCATCATAACAGGCAACATAAGAGCACACCTTGGACCTCGGGGCTACCGAAGAACAAAGCCAAACAACCCAGCCATAGAACCGGCAGAAACCGTTGGATCCGTTGGTTTCGTAAGACGGCCATAAGACGCAGACCGAAAGATGGATGGAAGACACTGCTCTAAAGAGACCACGGTAGACCAGCAAAGGGGGGGCAAGAGTGTAGCGAAAGGTCGCACTGGCTTGGAACGAGAGCAGCAGCAACAGCAACAGCCGCGGAGTTGGAGGCAAATGAATGAATTTTAATGAAGCGACCCCGTAAAGCCATAAGACGACGAGCGCCGCGGCGTACGATCATCGACCGGGCGCGATTGGCGAGACCGGGCCACCGGTTGGGGAGGGTGGGTCGATTTGGGTAAGCGAAACGAAGACAAAAACGGTCGCAGAAACGCCGGCCAACTCGAGGTGGTAAAAGGGGTTTCCAGCCACCCAGCCGCTCAACACTCATCTTCTTCTCATCGTCCAATCGACCTCCGCTCCAAACCACTTGCAGCGCCAGGGAGGATGATCTTGGAATGGAGAAAGAGAGCGAGAGCGAGAGAGATACGAGGGAGAGAGTGAGAAAGCGAGCGCAAAGAAGGACAAAGGAAAGCCAGGCAACGAAAACGGGAACCTCGAACGAACCCGATGATGCCCTGGCCCAACCGTCGTCGTCGTCGTCGCCGTCAACAGGATGTAAATAAATATCTTTCCGCCGCGTAGTCCGGGACGACGACGACCTTCGTTTGGCAGACAAGGCAAGGCAAAAGGCTTACCGAGCCGCTAAGGAAGCCACTCAAATGTGTTGCTGCCGCTCCTTGAGGAGTCGCCTTTCAGCCATCCACCACCATCGATGCGACCGTGCGGATCGTGGCATGCATGCAGAGCCAGAGTAGTTCAAGCATTTTGAAATGCCTCCCTTTAATACCAACGCTACGATCGCGAGTGGTGGCGGCGACGGTGGAATCGAAAAGGAATTTTCCCATCGACCACAGAGACGAAGCCAGGGGAGGGTTTATTTGTCGCGCGAGCGCGCGCGAAAGTGTCTACCGACCGGAAATGAGTGGTTTGAACCGTTCGTGGTTCATGACCCGTCAATCGGTGGCTTCCGGTGGTAGGCCAGCCGCGCCAAGTGCACGGAATGCACGGATCGGACGTCGATTAATGAGCTGTGATGCTGCAGCATAGCGCAAGAGTGTTGATTTGTAGAAGCAGCAAACAATGTTGAGTGAGATGTGGTTTTAGAGATATGTCTACGCTACGATGATCAAATAATCGATCTAGCACCATTTATAAGATTCTTCAGAATCGTTTAACCGTTTCAAGCTGAATCGTCTAGCCTGCGAGTGTATCGCTCTGTATCGGTTGATTCACGGTTCTTCTCGGGCCCTGGAGGTGAATCATTCGAAACAACCTGTTCGATCATACCCCTGGCGGTGCCAGCTCATTAGTGCGTTACTTAGAAAGATGATTGTTTCGAGAAAAACAAATTGAAACCACAAATAAGAAGTCGTAGGTGTTTGCTAAACTTACCAGTTGCAGGAAGCATATTGACAACAAGAAATGTCGTCTCGTGCACGATCCCATGTCATAGCATTTGCAGCGACGGCCCTCCGGTTCTCTCCTGTTGCTTCGGTCTGCTCAACAAACTGCACCACACCGCAGCATACACACGAGTCACGAGATTACCGCTTGGTTGTTTGGTCGCTTTACCCGTGAGGCGAACCGAGAGGAGCAGATCACACAGTGAGATCAACTGAACTGAGCCCAGAAGGTGCGGGGAAGGGGAAGGCGTGTTGAGCGATCGATGATTCACGTAACGTAACGGTGGCGAAGGACAAACGCACAAACACCTCTCGTCGGTCAGCCAGCAAGCACCACTCCACTCCACCACACCACCGCACCACAAACCTATGAATCACGATCTACGATCGCGATACCACCAGCGATCGCGCACAAACGAACACGAACGGCAACAGCAACAGCAACGATCATCGGAAACGGGTTACCGGGTGACTGAGAGAGATGGTGACACCTGAAGATCGACGATCGATGCGTCGTCGTGCAGCTTCATTGGATGCTTATTTCCATCGATCGACCGATCGCGAATTTCACGTTCCGTTTTCAATTTTTTACCGCACCAGGCACACACCACCTACCGTGCGTGTACCTGCCGAACAACGGAAAACCAGCTAAATCACACACTCGCGCGCACTTAAAAGGCACGCCACACCGCAAGAAGCGAGCACCTTCTTTCGTGGATATTTTTCCCCTTTTCTCCCTCGAAATTTCACAAAAATCACACGCGTAGCGACACGATTTCGGGCACCATTATGCACCACGCGCGATTGGAGCAAGACGGCAGAGCGAAATGGCGTCCGTTGTGGTACCCAGATGGCCAGCTACCATCGCAAAACACGAACGAAAAAGCCGAACGTGCACGGAAAAGCACGAACAACCGGACACCGTGTCTCCGGGCCGGGCGGGTTTGGTCGAGGGTTTACAAGGGTCTGAATCGAATTTTGATTGGCCACGTCAAACCGTTGAAAGTGAGACTGGTCTCGTCTCGTCTTCTGCGTTATCTTCAACACGACCAGCCATTAATAGCAACACTATCCAAAGTGTTGTTGCCAAATATGAAAAGTATTATTGAAACATGTGTTTAAAAGGGCATGTTTTTAATACACTTTTCGATGCTTTGTCCAGTTTTTCTCTCAATTATTTATAATTATTGCTATTTCAACGAACACGGACGAAGCGATTGCCTCTAAAAAATGTGAATAAATAAAAAATAAAGCGAGAACTGAATGAAAAATCACGTATGCCTCATACAATGTCCTATCGTAATTCGAACGCAATTTTATCAATTGAATTTAAAACAAACTAAACCTGAAAACGGTGGTATCTTAGCTGCAGTCTGCTCGTTTACTAAAAACAACCTAATCTGGTGCTTATTGTGGTGCCCAAGAGCTCAATTGGTCAACGTTGCTCGGGGTTTTGTAACACCAAGGAGATAGTGGTTATCTGGGGTTACTCGGGTGCCACTTGTTGCGCCCGTTAGCGGTGTGAAAGAGATAGCCAACTAAAGGCGTGAGAAAGAGAGAATTCAAATCGAAGCTCAGTTTACGTGATTTGAGCTACGGTGACCTCGATGCGTGGAGAATTCGTGCAAAAAACCGTTTTTGGTTTTTCGAAGGCCGTTCGACCGTGAAGTGCAAGTTAAAGGGCGCTGTTGCCGCACGCTCTTCAAACAGTTACGCCAGATCGTTCTATCTCTCATCGGTCCTCGCAAGGTGAGTGTTGTATCAATTTTACTAAATGATGATCACCTGTACAATTGGAACAGTGCGATCGATTCTGTTCTGAGAAGCTCTCAAACGGTCTTGGTGACTCTAGTTGGCTTAATTTTCCGCTATGAACTCAAACGACTCATTGTTATTATGTGTTCAACAAAATCCAAATGAAATAGTGTAATTCATAAATACATCCCCAAAACCACAAGCCTCCCCATACATCACTTCAGTGAAAGCTCTTGTTAACACACATCTCGATCATTTGGCCAGCTACTGTGACAATGATCCTCTTTCAAGTAGACTCATTATGATTAACTGGAGTATTGAAATGCATAAAAATGGCACGAAGCTTCAAGCTATCAACAAAGTCTGGTGATTGTGTGCATAAAGATACAGAATTTGATAAATTTAATCGTCGGTTAAGACTCGTGGATCAGTGTTGTGTGCTACTTACCAAAGTACTGTTACCCCACAGCACATCTGCTTTCACTAGCAGTCAGTAGTAAAACCTTCGTCTCTAGGGCTGCCGGAACACTCCCTCTGCTAAAGAATGAGGTGGACTCTCGCCGCAGTTTACGGTTTGCTACTTGCTGCCACGCTACTGGTTAGCACTGCAGCTGCTGCCAGTAATCCGCGCATCGTTATCGTTGGTGCTGGTGTGGCCGGAGTGACTGCTGCCTCTAGTCTCTACCGTGCTGGATTAACCAACATCACGGTTCTGGAGGCCTCACAGCGCATTGGTGGTCGTATCCGCACTACTCCTTTTGGTGATGCCGGACCAGTAGAGCTTGGAGCCCAATGGTGCCACGGTGAAGGTGGTAATGTGGCATACGAGATGGCTTCCGTCTTTCCGGGACTCCTGAAGACCTCCATGTTCACCGAGAACGATTTTCTTGTACAATCGAACGGTCAAAAGATACCGGAAGAGATTTCTGATCGTCTGTGGGAGTTGGCCCAATCGATTGTGGAGTCCACTGATCGTGACACGAACACCGGCACCTTGGGAGACTTCGTAACAACCCGCTTCCGGTCCAAGATCCTCACGGATCCGGAATACAGTGATATTGATCGACAGGTGGCGGAACAGTTCCTGGTTAGCTTCCACAATTCGGAACAGGGTCACAATGCCTACGATTCCTGGTACGATGTGGCTGCCTCCACCGACGATGATTACGTGGAAACTGAGGGTGAACAAGCGCTCGCCTGGACGGGACGACGAGGCTTCAGCTCTATCTTGGATATCATCACGGTAAGCGGCCGAGCGGCCACTATATGATTCTATGAAATATTACTTATGTAAGATCCTTTCGTAGGGAAGCTTCCCTGGATCTACTAAGTCGTTGGTACCGATCAACCAGTTGACCAGCTTCAACAAGGTAGTCAACAACATCCGCTGGAAAGGTACCACCGATGGATACGTAAAAGTAACGACTGAGGACGGTTCTCTGTACAATGCGGACCATGTGATCGTGACCGTATCGTTGGGAGTCCTGAAAGCAACCTCCCGTACCATGTTCACGCCGGCACTGCCAACCATCAATCAGAACGCGATCAATGGCATCAACTTTGGAACGGTGAACAAAGTGTTCATGTTCTTCGATGCCCCCATTCCGGCCGGTTTCGGTAATGTCATCAATCTCTTGTGGTTCGATCGCGATCTGCAAGCATTGCGCCAATCGAAGCATGCATGGGCGGAAGCGGTTGGATTCTTCTATCGAATTGATAGCAAACCGTACGTGCTGTGTGCTTGGTTGAACGGCGCCCAGGGTCGCCAAGCGGAATTGCTCTCCGATGCCACCATTCAGGAAGGTTTGCTCTATCTGCTCAGTCTCTTTGGCCGTAACTACAAATTCGGAAATGTGCAAAGCATCTTGAGGTAGGTGCACTTAACAATATTGTATGCTCTTCATCTATACTTACTCAATGTCTTCTCAATCGTCGCCATCAGGTCTAAGTGGTCCTCGGATCGGTTTATCCGTGGATCCTATTCCAGCCGCTCCATCACAACGGAACGGCTCGAAACGGGTCCCAACAATCTGGCCAGACCGCTTCGGGATGCTGCAAATGAGCCGCAGGTTATGTTCGCTGGTGAAGCAACCAGTTCCGCGCACTATTCAACGGTACATGGAGCTATCGAGACGGCACAGCGAGAAGCTACTCGCCTGATCAACCTGTATCAATGATGAAAAGATCTTAATGAAACGGAAATTGAAATAAATTAGCATCATACACTCTCGCAGCTAAGTTTCTCTCAAGTGTGTTAATCCTATAAACCACCTTAAATTCTTGATGCACACTGTGAATTGACAACGTGCTACTTCACAAACCGTAAAAACTAGCAACTAGTTTTGCTTCTAAAACATAAATACAAGGCTCCGTGCAGCTCACTACTTTGAAGCGTGTTTCCCAAAACCAACGTTTTCAAAGTCGGTGCCCATCATACCGTAAAAACTACTGAAGCGATTGGTTTTAAATTTTTAACAAATAATCTATACCCTTTTCACCTGGTAGTCCCGTCGAGATTTTATTAAAATTGTTGATACTTTTTTTAAAACAATTATGTAAAATTCGTTTTTATTTGCAAAATCGTAAAAAGCATCACTTTTTCACCTTCAAAAATCTGCCAAAAATCGAAAAATTGGAAATTCAACAGAAACTAGACGGAGCTACCTGCATAAACTTATAATCTATCAAAAGAATATCGATTTGCATTTTTCTGATGACCCATCACGCAGCTACGATGGGCCAGTCTTTGGTTCAAATCAAAAGACTTGGCGCTTAAGAAATAAGCGACGAACCCGGTTTGATCATTGATCAACTTCAAAATGCTGCCAAAACTCGAAAAATTGGAAAATCATGAAAAAACCAACGGGGGTACCAGGATAAACATATAATCTTACAAAAGAATATCGATTTGTATTTTTCTGATGACCAATTACGCAGCTACGATGGGCACCGTAAAAACTATCTTTTCGCAGATGCACCTTCGAAAATTTGGTGCCATGGGTGCCATGGGAAATTTTTAAAAAAATCTTCTCCAAAAAGAACTAAATATTCTTCAAAAGTTGTAGTTGGATGCGCCATTCATTTGAAAAAATAAAGTTGAACGATTACGTCACATAAAACCGTCAGTGATAATCCTTTTTTTTGCCATAATTTACCGAAGCCCCCCTTTAAGGGATTCAAATCCATTTTGATAACGCCTTTACCATGTAGGATATTGACTCAACTGGAATTGGCTTATTCATTCGCTATCCACTCAAACGACTGATTATTCCGATGAGTTCAACGAAGTCAATGTAACATAGAGCAATTCATGGACACACCCCCAGGAGACAATAAGCCTCCTCACACATCACTTCAGTGAAAGCACTTGTTGTCACATGTTGTTTTAATTTGGCCAACGCGAACAGCTGCTGCTAAAAAGTTCCGTTTCGCATTGATAATGAACAACTTTCATATTGACTCATATCGATCTTGATGCGTCAAAATGGAACCAAGTCCTTAGTTATGCACAAAGACTGTCGTTTGTGTAGATCTAGCTGCTGTTTCAAATAAATTAAGACTCCAGATAAGGCTCGTCGATCAATGTTGTGTGGTACCAGCCATCGTGCACTTACCACGCAGCACAGCAACCTTCATTTGCGAGCTTGTACCAGACCAGCACAGTCAGTAGTAAGACTTTCTTCTCAAGAGCTGCCGGAACACTCCCTCTGCTAAAGAATGAGGTGGACTCTCGCCGCAGTTTACGGTTTGCTACTTGCTGCCACGCTACTGGTTAGCACTGCAGCTGCTGCCAGTAATCCGCGCATCGTTATCGTTGGTGCTGGTGTGGCCGGAGTGACTGCTGCCTCTAGTCTCTACCGTGCTGGACTAACCAACATCACCGTTCTGGAGGCCTCACAACGCATCGGTGGCCGTATCCGCACTTCTGCTTTTGGTGGCGCCGGACCAGTGGAGCTTGGAGCCCAATGGTGCCACGGTGAAGGTGGTAACGTGGCATACGAGATGGCTTCCGTCTTTCCGGGACTCCTGAAGACCTCCATGTTCACCGAGAACGATTTTCTTGTACAATCGAACGGTCAAAAGATACCGGAAGAGATTTCCGATCGTCTGTGGGAGTTGGCCCAATCGATTGTGGAGTCCACTGATCGTGACACGAACACCGGCACCTTGGGAGACTTCGTAACAACCCGTTTTCGGTCCAAGATCCTCACGGATCCTGAATACAGCGATATTAATCGACAGGTGGCCGAACAGTTCCTGGTTAGCTTCCACAACTCCGAACGGGGTCACTATGCGTACGATTCCTGGTACGATGTGGCTGCCTCCACCGACGATGATTACGTGGAGACTGAGGGTGAACAAGCGCTCGCCTGGACGGGACGACGAGGCTTCAGCTCTATCTTGGATATCATCACGGTAAGCGGCCGAGCGGCCACTATATGATTCTATGAAATATTACTTATGTAAGATCCTTTCGTAGGGAAGCTTCCCTGGATCTACTAAGTCGTTGGTACCGATCAACCAGTTGACCAGCTTCAACAAGGTAGTCAACAACATCCGCTGGAAAGGTACCACCGATGGATACGTAAAAGTAACGACTGAGGATGGTTCTCTGTACAATGCGGACCATGTGATCGTGACCGTATCGTTGGGAGTCCTGAAAGCAACCTCCCGTACCATGTTCACGCCGGCACTGCCAACCATCAATCAGAACGCGATCAATGGCATCAACTTTGGAACGGTGAACAAAGTGTTCATGTTCTTCGATGCCCCCATTCCGGCCGGTTTCGGTAATGTCATCAATCTCTTGTGGTTCGATCGCGATCTGCAAGCATTGCGCCAATCGAAGCATGCATGGGCGGAAGCGGTTGGATTCTTCTATCGAATTGATAGCAAACCGTACGTGCTGTGTGCTTGGTTGAATGGCGCCCAGGGTCGCCAAGCGGAATTGCTCTCCGATGCCACCATTCAGGAAGGTTTGCTCTATCTGCTCAGTCTCTTTGGCCGTAACTACAAATTCGGAAATGTGCAAAGCATCTTGAGGTAGGTGCACTTAACAATATTGTATGCTCTTCATCTATACTTACTCAATGTCTTCTCAATCGTCGCCATCAGGTCCAAGTGGTCCTCGGATCGGTTTATCCGTGGATCCTATTCCAGCCGCTCCTTCACAACGGAACGGCTCGAAACGGGTCCCAACAATCTGGCCAGACCGCTTCGGGATGCTGCAAATGAGCCGCAGGTTATGTTCGCTGGTGAAGCAACCAGTTCCGCGCACTATTCAACGGTACATGGAGCTATCGAGACGGCAAAGCGCGAAGCTACTCGCCTGATCAACCTGTATAAATGATGAAAAGACCCTAATGAAACGAAAATTGGAATAAATCGGCTTCATTTACTCTCGCAACTAAGCATTAGAATATCTGCCTTCTGATTAACCAGCGAAGTCGTGCACTCACACTTGATCAGCATTGTTATGCGCGAGATTTTATCCATCGATATGGACACCCGAACCGCCACACGCTAATCTCAGTTTTTGGGATATATTTAGCTGAGATTCACGAGAGCCGCGAAACACGAGGGGTTGTTACTTAACAGTTCGCTACTCTATATCAACAGTATCTGTCTCCTTATCTCTTCAGCCGGATCAGATAAAATCAAAGTGTTGATTCCGAGGTTTATTCAGCTTCGATGAGGCACGTGTGGTTAGTTACTTGTTTAGTCTTCGGACTGCTGGTTGCGAGCACATGCTGCGTCTTTGAAAGTGAAATGGTGAACCCACGAATTGTCGTCGTTGGCGCCGGTGCTGCCGGTATTGCCGCGGCCAGCAAACTCTACCAGAGTGGTATCACGAATGTAACGCTTCTCGAAGCATCCCAACGTTACGGTGGACGCGTCCATACCACTCCATTTGGACCTGATGAAGGCGTGGTAGAGCTCGGTGCTCAGTGGTGTCACGGTGAGAAGGGAAACGTGGTATACGAGCTGGCATCCGCCTTTCCTGGCCTCCTCAAATCATCGATCATAGCGGAAGGCAACATTTTAATCCGATCGAATGGCGATCGGGTGGAGCAGACCGTGTTTGATCGTTTGATGGCTTTTTGTGAGCAGTTGATCGAGTGTGAGGAACGCTACAAGTTTAACGGAAGCTTGGGTGACTTCTTCACGGCCAAATACTGGGAAACACTGACAACGGATAACACCTTCCGTGATATTGATCGTGACCTGGCGGAGCAGTTCTTGGTGTACTATCATAACTACAACCGTGGTTACAATGCATACGATACGTGGTTCGAGGTGGCCGCACAGGAAACCGAGAGTTATGAGCCAGCCGAAGGAAACCAGGCTCTGGCATGGGCCAATCGACGAGGATACTCCGCTATTCTAGATATCCTTTCGGTGGGTATTGGTCAGATGTGGTCTTATCGACTGGTTCAAATTCAAGTTAATAATGTGAGTTTTCAATTTTCAAGGGTAATTACCCGGCTGCCAACGTAAATGGATCTGTACCGTTGGACGAACTGACCAGTTTCGATAAATTTGTGAGCAACATCGAGTGGCTCGGTACACCGAATGGATCCGTGATCGTGTCCACCGAGGATGGCTCCCGCTACGGGGCCGATCACGTAATCTTAACCGTGTCCTTGGGTGTGCTGAAAGCAAACCATCGTACCATGTTCACACCGGCTGTTCCCACGCTCCATCAGAACGCCATCGAAGGCATCCAGTTCGGGACCATTAATAAAATCTTGCTACACTTCGATGCCCCTATTCCGGCGCAGTTCGGTAATGTGGTCCATCTGCTTTGGTACCAGAAGGATCTTGAAGCACTGCGAGCATCGCAACACGCCTGGGCCGAAGCTGTGGCTACCATTTCATTGGTAGACGGTAAACCAAACGCACTCTGCGCTTGGCTGAATGGTGTGGAAGGTCGAGCCGCCGAGCAACTGCCCGATGCGACGATTCAGGAAGGATTACTTCATCTTTTAAAGATTTTCGCATCTAGCATGGAATTCGGAAACGTTCAGGCCATTTTAAGGTACTCCTAAAGGGGATTCTGAAGGGTTTCCCGTCGCGCCAGGATATAAATCAAACGATGTTTCTGTCCTCCATAGATCAAACTGGTCGTCGAATCGCCTGTTCCTCGGCTCATACTCCAGCCGTTCGATGGAAACAGAACGGCTGCAAACTGGGGCAAAATATCTGGCCACTCCTTTATCTGACCCGGAAGGAAAACCGCTCGTCTTGTTTGCCGGCGAAGCCACTAATCAGAAGCATTTCGGAACCGTACAGGGAGCCATCGAGAGTGGTCAGCGTGAAGCGAAGCGATTGCTTGAGCTGTACCTGTAAAAAGGAATTAAAAAATATAATTACTGGAAAGGATTCGGCGACTTTTATTAGATTTTATGAAGGCCCATATTTGTTTAAGTATTGCATAACAGTCTGCCAGCGCGGAACAAATCAGAAACAATCCCAAAACAGTAATCCAACCGTTGATCCAACCCCTGATAAGACTGCGTGAGTCAACACGATAAGACACCAGGTGGCTGGCAAAACGGTCCGTTGCCAAGGTGATTCAATGCATGCGAAAGGTTATAGAAAAAAGGCGGATGTAATCTATATCATGGTGAAAGAATCCTCGTTATAGACACTGTTTTGTAGTGTAGCAATGTTTCCACTCTATTTATAGATCCTCTCAAAGATCGCGCCAAGACCTTAACCATGACCTAGACCTCCTACCTCTGCTCATCTGCGGAACGCGCATGCCTTTGTACTGTCATTTTCCCTCCACTCCACAACAGCCGTTTTATCGTACACCGCCAAAGATAAGGAAAGGGGAGGAAATCGGTGAGTAGCACCACGCTGGAACCAGAATGCCAGGGTCTCGGTCAGTCATTTGTTTAGTCTTCGGACTGCTGGTTGCGAGCACATGGTGCGGCTCTTAAAGTGAAATGGTGAACCCACGAATTGTCGTCGTTGGCGCCGGTGCTGCCGGTATTGCCGCGGTCAGCAAACTCTACCAGCGTGGTCTCACGAATGTAACGCTTCTCGAGGCATCCCAACGTTACGGTGGCCGTATCGGAACGACTCCCTTTGGGCGGGATGGTGGCGTGGTAGAGCTCGGTGCACAGTGGTGTCACGGTGAGAAGGGGAACGTGGTGTACGAGCTGGCATCCACCATTCCCGGGCTACTAGCATCGTCAATCGCGAAAAGCAATCTCGCTCTGGTCCGTTCAACCGGTGAACGGATCGAGGTAGAGGCCTTCGAGCAGCTGATGGCGTTGGCCGAAGAAGTGGAGGAGTCCGACGAACGAGAAGTCTTTGAAGGAAGCTTTGGTGCCTATTTTGTCGCAAAGTTTTGGGAAAAGTTAGAAGCCAACACGACCTACCGGGCCATTGATCGTGCGACGGCAGAACAGTTTCTTGTCTACTATCATAACTATCACCGGGCGTACAATGCCTTCGACTCTTGGTACGATGTGGCCGCTCATGAAACCGATCATTTCGAGATTACCGAAGGAGACCAGCTACTCGCCTGGACCGGGCCAAAAGGGTTCTCAACGATACTGGACATCTTATCGGTAGGTGGAAAGGATACCATCCACCGTACCGAGTGTTGAGGGAACATTTTATTTCGATTTTTTTTAGGGTAACCATCCGGAGTCTGGTGCTACCGTACGGGTGCCATTGGAAACGATCACAGTTTTTAACAAATTTGTGGCCAACATCGAGTGGCTCGGTACACCGGATGGATCCGTGACCGTGTCCACCGAGGATGGCTCCCGTTACGAGGCCGATCACGTAATCGTGACCGTGTCGTTGGGTGTACTGAAGGCAAACTATCGTACCATGTTCACACCGGCCATTCCGGCGGTCAATCAGAACGCCATCGAAGGTATTCACTTCGGGGCAGTCAACAAAGTGTTTCTTCACTTCGATGCCCCGATACCGCCACAGTTTGGAAATGCTATCAGTTTGCTATGGACCGAACAGGATCTTGAAGCGTTGCGTCAATCGAAGCATGCCTGGGCGGAGGCAGTTTCCTTCTTCTACCGAGTGGATGCCCAGCCAAACGTTATTAGTGCCTGGTTGAACGGAGCCGAAGGCCGAGCGTCCGAGCAGTTACCAGATGCAACCATCCAGGAAGGAATACTTCACCTTCTAAGCATCTTTGCACGTGGCGTCGACTTTGGAAACGTTAAAGCCATTCTTAGGTACCGCTAACGTTGGGTTTGCCGTGTGGTTCAGCTATTTGAACAAATCGGTTATGCTTTTCATTTTAGATCGAACTGGTCATCGAATCGTCTGTTCCTTGGCTCGTACTCTAGCCGTTCGATCGTCACGGAACGGTTGCAAACCGGAGCCAAATATCTGGCCACTCCTTTGGCGGACTCGGAGGGGAAACCGCGTGTCTTGTTCGCTGGAGAAGCAACCTCGGTGAAATATTACTCCACCGTTCATGCTGCGGTGGAGAGTGGCCAGCGCGAGGCGAAACGTTTGATTGATCTGTACAATTGATCCAATCTAGAAGCTTCAATTACAATTTGTCAAATAAAAAAATCGTACCTCTTACTCTATTTTGCCTATTCTACGGCACTAAATAGTCACTATATCACATTGATAAATATAATTCCTCTTCCGCCAGGAAACAGCGATACAACCCTGGTAAAAAGCCTTATCGTTAAGCTGATAAGGCACTGTGTTCCCACATCTTATCGCATTGATACGCCTGGTGGCTAATTTGGCAATCGATTCAGTTAGTAACTAACGCCGAAGAGACAAGAGACGCTGCTTAGAAGCTTCTTGAAATACGCACCTGTCCCTCGGATCAGTAAAGGATGAGTTCATCGTCGCCCGCCGTGTTGATCGTTGGTGCTGGTGCCGCTGGTATCGCTGCCGCAACCCGTCTACTCGAGCATGGATTCTACAATCTTACCATCCTGGAGGGTGAGAACCGTATCGGTGGCCGCATTCACTCCGTACCCCGTGGTGCCAACATGCTCGACTATGGAGCCCAATGGTAACGTCGTGCAGTAGCTTTTCGATCAATTACCACTGCTATAGCATTGCTTGCTTCTCTACTATTTCTAGGGTGCACGGCAAGGATAACAATTTCGTGTTCGATATGGCCGACAAGTACGGACTGGTGGAAACGGAGACGCACAAGGAAAATGATCTCTACTATCGCTCTAACGGTGAGCCGGTACCGAAGGAAGTATCCGATCGGATGATGGAAACATTGCACAGCTTGCTACAATCTCACATGGATTCGCTGAAAGATTTCTCCGGCTCTCTAGGAGCGTTCTATGATCAAGTGTGAGTTCATCGCGGCACAGCTGCATTGCCAACAAAGCCATAGCAACCATCAATTGATGCGCTCCCGGTTTTTTTTAGGTTCCGCGATGCGCTACAGGCGGGAAAGTTTGGCGATGTGGATAAGCGGACCTGTAATCAGCTGTACGATTTCTTTATCAAGTACGAGAACACGTACAATGCGACCGACACCCTGTATGAGGTGTCCGGTGCTGGATTGCTCGAGTTCGAGGACAACCAGGACGAGTATCTTATAAACTGGAAGAACCGTGGCTTTCACACGCTGCTCGATTTGCTCATGGTAAGTCCATTATTGCAATGCGGCAATCTAGTGACTTTAATATGCCTTCATATATCCAGAAAAAACTTCCGGAGCAACACGCTAAACCAATTTCGCTAGAGCAGTACGTGAGGTTGAATCATACCGTGAGCTCAATCCGCTGGCGAGACTCCGACGGACCCGGCAACGAACAATCGGTCACAGTGACCTGTACCAATGGTGCGAGCTTTCACGCGACCCATCTCATCGTGACCGTATCGCTCGGAGTGCTACAGGAGCAGCACAGTCGCTGGTTCGATCCGCCGCTTCCGTTCACCAAGCGGAATGCCATCGAAGGGCTGTACATTGGCACGATCGATAAAATGTTTCTTGAGTTCGAGGAACCGTTTTGGCCACGTGACGGTAGCTGGCATGGATTCGGTCTACTCTGGGAGCCCCATGATCTCGATCAACTCGAACCGAACCGCCGATGGTTGGCGAGTGTTTGCAGCTTTTTCGTGCCGGCGCACACGGAACGATTACTAGTGGCCTGGGTGTACGGAGAGGATGCCCGCACGATGGAAACCCTCTCGGAGCGAGACGTTATCGAGGGTTTGATGTACTTGTTGCGAAAATTCATACCGCACAATCGCTATCCATTCCGTGCCATTCCATCGACACCCCGATGGTTTTCGCGGAGTCGCTGGTACTCGAATCCACACTTTAGAGGCACCTACACCAGCCGATCAATCAAATCGGACCAGCTAAATGCAACGGCTGCAGATTTGGCCACACCTTTGGTTGGTACGCAATCGCGAGCTCCGATTGTACAGTTTGCCGGTGAAGCATCCCATCCGCAATTCTACTCGACCGTTCAGGGAGCCGTAGGTAGCGGTTGGCGTGAAGCGAATCGTCTGATCGACCTGTATTCTTCACATGCTGCATTGCATATTAAGGGAAAACTATAACGATCGTTCTCAGATCGTTCGTGCAATTAGTAGTTCTTACGCTACCTACTGGTAAGGATACACCGCATTCTTGTGCAGGAGGTTCTATGTTCTTACAATTTCGTATCTGTTTTTAATTGAAGATATTTTTATTAAATCGATTTCGATCATTCATTCTACACGTGAGATGTGATACACACGAACGGTTCCTTCTGGGAACCAAGAAACTTAGGAAACGAGCCATCCACGTGCATCGCAGGATAATGCAGTACGTTTTTCAAGGGATCATGGGGGATGAAGACACTCCCTGTTGATGATGTTGATGTGTCGGTTGATGGAGATGGAAGCGGAACGGCATCATTGATGGGATGCTGATGGAGTCGATGGGAAAGAAGGAACGACGATGAGATGGCTCTACGGATGACGCTCGATTCCCTATAACAGTATGTGATCGTGTTCTTCTCCTGCTACTTCCTGCTTCTTCAATTTCGCAAAATGGTCGCATTCTAATTCTGTTTTGCACTATACATTTATTTATAAAAACGCAGTTAGATCGTTTCCGAGCGCGCTCACCGTAGTCAGCGTGTGTTGAACGTGACTGATCGCTGTCCACCCTTCTGTGTGTGGTCTCTGCCACATTTCACCCATAAAGCTGTGAATCCAAGAGCGTATGGGTTGTTATTTTGCGAATCGCTTACAGAACAATAGAAACATAACTCAATCCATCTCTCTACCATTACATACGCGATTTGTCACTTAACATTAACACATTTCCAATTATTTCTGGTACACTGCACAAGTAATTCAAAGGAAGTTGCACCCTGTTCCTGCACATTTTCCGCTCGTAGCTTATCTTCTTCTTCTTTTTGGTTATTACAACCTAACATGCTTAATAGTATCTTTGCGACAGCGGTGGTGAATGACTCGAGATGCTGCACATCCTCCTTCCCTCCCTCCCGCTCCCTCCAAGAGGTCAGTTCGTTTACTTTTGGCCGAAAACACCCCAACTACTATTACCACTTCCTGCAATCCTTCAACCCATTCCTAAACTAAAGCTAAAACTCCAAATTCATGTGTTTGATAACCTTTGAACGACGGGGGGTATGTGTTGAAAAAGTAATTTTATTCAAAAGAGTCCCTACAAATGATTTGTTTCTTTTAAAATAAAGTAAAGTATTTAGAAAAGAGCAGACGAGAAACTAACTTACACCGAGCAAACCAAAGAAAGAAACATTTACGCGAAAATCGTTTGCCCTGCCACCGCGTTTAGCAGATAAGGAATCCATTCGAGTCATTGTTCGCCAAATAGCCGCACTACCAATCACATCTCCAGACAAGTCTCATCGAGGTACGTGGTATTATGACACAAGGTTCAACACACCGAACAGCTCATCATCTCCCACAAGCCAAATAAGGGACGCAATAGCAGCGAGTTAACGGTGATTCGCCGTCGTAGGAGCTATTGGGATTCCTATTTGACTTTTCCTACTCCACAGCTAATACAATTTATTAAAAAACAACTCGAAACACTAGCAAAACGTTTTGGAGAGTGAAACGCTTTGCTACTGCTGAGAGTTGTCTTCCCTTCGGCTTTCGGTACTTCCAACGGCGAACAATGCCGACGCGAATGGACTCGCAAAACAAGAGCTAGGTATCGGCCGCTGCTTTGGTTTCTGGTTTGCTGACGGCAAATGTGTTTCGTGCGAAATTATAGAATCATAACAAATCGATACTCAATCGATCACTGTGCTACTGCCTATGTACATTGTTTTGCCATATTACTGCCGTCTACTATTTGTCAAGTGTGGAGAAATAAACCATCATCATTACCCAGATGATCCCACAAAAAGGAAGAAATGAACTGAATGACGTAAAAATGTTTAACACGCGTACATGCCGGGTTTTGCTTTTGGCAGAAGGTACATATTTCAATAACAGCCCGCTCTTCCACCTTTTTTACATCTTTTTCTGGTACCGCGCAAAAATGTGGGAAAATTACGCGCCTTAGCGATTCGGCAATAACATGAGCCATGTTCCAATACGCCAATTTCGATGACGTGGTGCTACCTTGCCAGACGCGCTCATTTTTAATGAAAGAAATCTCATTGACATTTGTTTTCTCATCCAGCAATTCTTACAAACTTGAGCCACCTAGAGGACTCCTTGCTGAATAATCAATGCAGTTAGAACGTAAAAAAAATGTCACCAGCACATGTTCCGTTGATTGAAGGCCCATGCACTCCTGTTAAAACGCAACATTCTCCCTACCTCCGCCACCGACACATTGTAGTGGCAGCAAACATTTGCCCGTTCAACGCGTGTACCTTGTGCGTGGATGCGCTGGATGAAGCGTGATGGAAGATATCAACACACCAACGGTATCTTCTCAATAGGGCAAATTCGTGCTCTAGTCTGGTGTTGGCTGCTGCTGCTGCTTCTCAGGTATCCACTTTTCAGTTGCCCAGCACTTGCACATCATCTTGTTCCTTTTCCCGTTGGCGAACGGCAACGGCAGTTTCAACCAACAGATAGAGACACTTGAACTGATCCTTGTCGTCCCGAATAACGCCTGTGTGGAGAAAGAGAAGAACAAAACATGAGCATGGTACAATGAGAGGAGGCTTTCACGAGAGTCTGGCATCGCAAGAACGGACACGCACCTTTAACTTTCACCGCCGTCGTCGTGTGTGAGTTGGTGCTTTGTGAATTGTTGTTGTTAATGCTACTGTTGTTATTGACGTTTATGTTAGCGTTCGTCGCGTTCAGCGTCACGCCACCACTCGGTACCAGTGTAGCTGTTATCGTCTTGCCATTTCCATCGATGTATGGTGTTGCCGTTACAGTCGTCGCCTTGCCGGAGCTTGTCATCACGGTCAGTTTTTTTGGAGTGTTACCCTTGAAGGCCGTCGTCTGCAGCACGGTACCCGCGTTAAGTGTACCTAGCTTCACTGTGCCAAGCGTCGCCGTACCGCCTGCACCAGCTTGACCGACGATGTGCCCCGTGCTGATCACATTAGTGATTGTTGGTGTACTTGAGGCCGATTGCCGGACATTGCCGCCCGAGCTAATCAACTGCACTCGCTGCATCCCTACGGGAACTGAAAATGTCAGATTGATTAGATTGATATTTGATTGCATGATATGCATAAATTCTGAACACAATAGTGTCATAATAAAAGCAATTATAGTATGGAAAAATTACGGTCTGTTTGAACATTGAATAACAGCAGATTATTTGGTTAAGCCAACAAAGAAATTAAAACCGTAAAATTGTACGCTCTTCAATCCGCAGAAAAATATTAGAAAAATTAAATGAAACAAAAGGTCTATCTGTACCTGGAGTTGTTGAAATGATCTTAGCTGTGGGAACCGTCACAGTTGTTCGAGGGGCTATGTGATACCGGAAAGTGAAAGTTTTGAACATTTGAATTATTATTTCACTCCCGCACAATCAATACTGCCACCTCTCTTCGTTACTTCATATTGTTATATAGAAATGGGAGCAATAATGACTAAATCATTAAATTGAATATCTTACCTGTAGAGTTGGTCGTCGTAATTGTAGTTATATGATCAATGTTGGTGTCTGTTGTCGTAAAGTACTCATTAAGGGGACTGTCAATCACTTCCTCCTCCGTAATTCTGTGATAGAAAGAAAAAAAACTCTACTTGTTAGCACATCACGATGGGAAACACGATAGCACTCATTAAACTTACTCTTCGTGAATTTCCTCGCCCTTTTCGTTCGTATAACGAATCATGCTTCCCCATTCGGTCGATTCTGTTGCTTGTATTTCTTCTTCGCTTTGCGTTAACTCGTATTCAATATTGCTATCATCGGATCTGCGCGGGAACAAGGGAGAAGAAACATATGTTTTAGAATTACTGCATTGGATTCGAGCTATGTCAAGCGGCATACTAACCGGTAAATGATGTTATCCTCGTAATCGATATCTTCCTCCACCTTCACCAACCCGGACGGTGTTTGCACGTACTGGTGGCCCAAATTGGTGATAATGTGCGGCACACCATCTTCAATCACCTCCTCCTCTTCGATGATCTCTTCGGTGGCTCCCACCATCATATCAGCCGTTGGACTCATGGACAGCGACTCTGAGAGCCCTTGCGAGCCCATAGGACCGGCTATCTTCTTGCCACGGCGCGAGATAGTGTAGTGCAAAGGATCGTGTCCCTCCCGTCGGATCATTTCCGGTAAAATTCGCCGCCGAGCGTTGATGAACCAATTACAAACCTGTTGATGGGTTACAGTTTTTTTTTGTTATCAATATACACCCAAATAACCAACATGATTATCTGTATCATCTTACCTGCAGCACGGTGAGATTTGCTTCTTGCGACAATGTGATCTTCTCCGCATCAGTAGGATACGCATTAAAGCGATGATCGTACAGCCACCTTTTCAAAATTTTAACTGATTGCTTCGGAAGATTTCCCCGTCGTTTGCGGCTCGACCCTTGGCCGCTGAGGGTGAAGCTATCATTGATCTCCTGCTCGTTGCTGTAGTTCAAATCGCCCAACGTGTGCTCCTGATCCGAGCCATCCGAATCGTCAGCGCTCGAGACATGCGTTTTGAAGTGAAATTCTTGAGCTGCAAACAAAATGTATGATAAGTAATTCCGTCGACAACATCAATCACACGGCAATCGGTCCTCCTTAACAGGCACAAGGCTAAAAAACCCCATGCTTCACTGTTTCCAGGCGAAAGGCGAACGGACCGCAAAATCAATTGCTTTATTTTTTGGCGGCTTTCGTGCCAAATTTTCAAAACATAAACATACTTTCCACGAATGTCACAACATGTCAAACCCCACGCAAAAATGTGCGTGATTGATTTCTTCCGTTCGTTCGCAAGAAGCCACTACCACTATCCTCGAAGAAAAAAAAAATTAAACATAATCAAACAAATGCTTCAAGAGCGATTCCTTTTTCACGTTTTATGTGAGGGGAAATTGATTTCACATCGGCTTCCAAATATAAACCAAAAAATGTAAGTTATAATAACCGCAGAGAATTGGAAAACATCGCGGGGCAACAGTCTTTATGCTAAAAACACACACACACCAGCGCATGCTCTACGCGAATTATGTCAAAACGCATGCTTTTCGGCACTTTTTCCTGCTTTGTCGGTGAAGAGTTGCATCGCGAGTCACAAAATTAATAAACTCTTCTCAACCCACAGGTTACTATTCCATGAAATTGCCGGTATAACTGGTACGCGTAGAAAGCATCATCAAAGGAACACCAACCACGACCGCCAAATCGCCGCTTTCAACGCCGACGCCATGTTGGATTTTCAAGAAATGTCACCCTGACGCACAATCCGCCAGACGCTCGACTAAACCCCCTTTTCTTTGATCCCAGAACAGATATTATTCGTTTTTCCAGCTTCAATGCGACTCGAGAGACAATTCTGGAATATTTTCACCAACGTACTACTGAGTACAATCGGACAAACATTTCACCGCCTCGCACGGGGCGGCGCATCAGCGAGAAAAAGGGATTATCAATTTGACATATCGGGAGATAACGAAAAAAGGAGCGAAAGTTGAGTTTACGTAGTTTTTGACGTTAAAATTATGCAACAGAGTTTGAAAGACCGCCTGTTTACGAACGGCGGAAAATATAGTTCCGAAATGGTGCGCACCAACGGGCACCATCTAGCCGACTTGGCTTGCAGGCGATTCGTGGCTGCTGACGCGGCCAACGCACGGCTTCGCTGGGGTTACCAACTCAGGGATCTTGTTATTCAAGTGGACCGAAGTGTTCGGGTGGTACGTACCTTCATTCTCCTGCATTAAAAGTTTCGCTTGAAAACGTGCCTCCCTCGCGAGATCCCGAATGTCCCGCTTCGTGGATCCCGTACCGCCCGCCGTAGTTAGCACCATCGTCCCATCCATCGGGACCGTCGTAATCTCGAACTCCTCATGCTCGTGCAGCTCGTCGGGACTGAGGATGACCTCCTCCGTCTCGACGATTTCCTCCACCTCCTCAATTTTGACGGTTTTTCGCGGTCTGGGTAACTGAAGAACGCGACCGAGCTGGTCGCCACTGTGCACTATCGGTCAACGGCAACGACACCGCGAAGACAGGCTTCTTTCGCTTTCTCGCTGCTGCTGCCGCTGCTATCGTAGGTGATGAATCAGGAATCCCTCGACGTATGCCTCCTTCGGAAGCGTTCTTTATGCACGCGCTTCGTCGTCTCGCTGGGCTAGCGTTGCTGCGATGAATGTTTTCGAGACCCGCGATTTTCCTTCGGTACACGCACGAGTGTACACATACACCGAGCTCGGCAACTGCGATGGATAGAAACGGGTTCACTGATGTAGCAACCGATGAAAAACCTGTAACGACTCGCTACGCCGCGACCGTTCGCGTGGTGGAAATTTCAACGGCCGAGATTTGTACGCGATCCTTTAGCACCGCAGTGTTGATAATTTTTGAGAAAAATGATGCTGTTGTTCAGCTGTCAAACACGGAATCAACAAAGCGCTCGCTTCCTTCCCGATGACCACCAGCGAACTACGCGCGCTCAAGAAGCACACCAACACTTTCGATTTGCCTTTGACAACGCGTCCCTGCACGTCCCGCGGCAAATTTTCCAGCGATGCGACACGAAAAAACAAAATGGCGGAGCGTGCGGGCGCTGGTGTGCGTGCCGGCCGTGCTGTCACATTGCACGAAATCATCGAATTCATCGCATTTCAAATTTGTGTGTGCCCTTTTTAACGAACTACATTGGGTTTACCCCATAAACGATTTGAAAAATAAAGCGTTTACAAGTCCAATTGTATCCCAAGTCTTGAAGGTGATTCAGAACCCTAATTAGCAACAAAAAAGAGATGAAAAAACGTAGAACACGCAATGGCAGAGTACACACACACACACACACAGCTGCGTCTGCATGACAGGACCTGTCAAGCGGGGAGCAAAATATTTTCCGGAAAATTTTATCAACTTGTTTACACATTTTGGCTTCGGCTTCTACAAAATTCGGCACCGGAATATCGCGAGCACACATGAGATGATACTGGCATGCGAATTTGTATCCTCGGTCTCCCCTCCCCAGACCGTGGAAAGAGATGCAAACGCAAGCAACATCGCGCCCCCAGGGTCTGTAAAATCGATACAAAATGGCTTCCATAATCCGGATCCGCAGCATATCACCGTGCGATTATCGTTCCGATTCAAGAAATTTGCCTCTCCTTGCCACAGCTCCGGTTTCCGTTTGTTTTGCTCTCGTACGTATGCTAGCCGTGTCACTCAAGAGATCATCTAGTTCAGGCCATCCCGGGTGGTCCGGGTGGGGTGGGAAAGGGGGAAGCATTTACGCGTCAAGCTGACGGGCGCACAAGAATCTTTCAAATTATTTGTTTACGGTTCTCCCTCAGTTTTGGAATCTGGTTTAGCCTGTTCTTTTCAAGGTATCCGCGCTATCCCGTGGAGTTTCGGTTACTTTCCACAGATCGCTGCCGAGTTTGGCTTGGTATCGTCGAGCGTTCGGAGGTGAAGGACATCACACATACCGCACATAGTCTGGGACAGGAATTCCCCCTTGAAATCTGCTTACCTCCTACGACACCGCTTTGAATGCACACCTCCCACAGCTTCGTTTTTCCACAAACAAACGCACTTTCGGTCGCAAAACTGCAATTTTGGCGGAGCCGATTTTGGGCCGATTTTTTACTGCTTCGCTTGACACTGACAAGTGACAGACTGCGGCGAAAAAAGCGCATGCTGGTGTGCGTGAGATGGTAGCCCCACCCCCAAGCCCTGCGTTGTGTCGCTCGACGCCGAAATGATTGTTTTGGTCCTGCTTATCACGCCGTGAATCACCACAAGTGCCGGAGGCCATGGCGACGGAATTTTTGGCTGAAAACTGTGTCTGCGGGCAGACCATCCTCCAGATCGTCGCCGAAGGCAACACCATCATCTGTGAGCTGCTGCGGCTCAAGGATTATGTACCAGACGTTTTCCAGTATGTTTCTGCGGCAACAAACATGCGCTAGGCAGGGGCCACCACACTAATCGTTTGCCTGCTTTAACCGTAGCTTAAGGACCAAAGAGGAACAGCAAAAGTATGGCGACATACTGAAGGACTTTAGCTACTTTCAAATCGCAGACAGCCAGGAGGCAAAGATCGAGGCGGATGCGAAGCTACGGGCGATCGATGAGGAACTGCGCGAGAGCTATATCGTCACATTAAACCGATTTTACGTCGTGTTTGAAAGCATCCACAAGTACGTGAAAGAGCTGAACGCATTTCTCGAGGAGCTCAATGCCGGCCTCTTTATCCAGCAGTCCATGGAGAAGGTGTTCCAGGATGAGGAGGGCAAGCAGCTGATGGTATGGCGAGACCGTAGCGATCGGAACAGAGACCAACCTGTTGGATACATCTTCTCTTACCTCTCCTTCCCTTTGCATAGTGTGAAGCGCTGTATCTATACGGAGTGATGTTGCTCGTAGTCGATCTGCACATTCCGGGGCTCGTGCGGGAACGCCTACTCGTGGCCTACAATCGATACAGTGCCCTGAAGTCGCACAGTGACAGCAGCATCGATGAGGTCTGTAAGCTGCTTCGCTCCACTGGGTTCAACGATGATGGCAACGCGGTGCGTAAAACTACCAACTATCCTGAGGAATACTTTGCGCGCGTCCCTATCAACGCACTGTACATCGAAATGGCCATCGGACGGTTGCGGTCCGACGATGTCTACAATCAAATCACCGTCTACCCGTTGCCAGAGCAACGCTCGACCGCACTCGCCAACCAGGCCGGCATGCTGTATGTTTGTCTGTTCTTCTCGCCCGCCCAAACGCTCCACTCGCAGCCTGCCAGGATGCGGGAAATTGTGGATAAGTTTTTCTCCGACAATTGGATCGTCTCGCTGTACATGGGTATCACGGTGAACCTGATCGGTACGAGTCCCGACCCGGCATCCGATGTGGATCTTTCAATAAATCCTCCGTCTTCCATTTACAGCGGCCTGGGAACCATTCAAGGCGGCCAAAACTGCCCTCTCCAATACGCTGGATGTCGCCAACTTGAAGGACATCAGCCAACGCCAGAAGCAATCGATGGAGCATTTGCTGGGCAGGACTCGTAACATTCTGCGTGAAGGCAATCTCACGGAACAGAAGCTACTCGATCACATGCCAAAGGTGATGGCACTGGTGCGCGAATGTAACATCACACTGCGCTGGGTCATGCTGCACACCGGGGGCAATAGCTGCACGTTCGATGCGGCTTCGAAGCGTTGCCGGCAGGTGCGCGAACTGATCGAGTCGGAGATCGATTTCCGTCGTGGTGTACCACTGTTTGAGCTGTTGCTCAACACGAGCCAGCTCGAGCTGGCCGTTCGCGAGATGCTGAAGCGATTGCTCGATGAAAAGGAGGAACGTTGGGCTAGTTTCAGGCGCGAAGCAACGGACCGGATGACGGACCTTGCGGACGCATTTTCTGGCGAACGCCCGTTCGTAAAGACACGCAAAAATCCCAGCTTGGCACGCTGTTTCGCAAACATGCGCAAAGAGATCGACGGACTGGGCCGAGAAGGGCAGCATATCAATCAGACGGGCCGTACGATCATCCAGCTGCTTCAGGCGCTGGAGGAAGTGCAGGAACTGCACGACCTCAGCCGCAACATGCAGGTGAAGCAACACATTGTCGAGACGCGCCAGCTGCTGCACGAGCTGTTCCACACGATCGGTATCAAGGAGAATGATCTCATCAACCTGCAGCTAATCGGTGATTTTAGCTACGCATGGCGGCTGATCGATCATTACACACCGCTCATGCAGGAGAACATTCGGCACCAGCCACGACTGGTGACCAAGTTACGCTCCACTTTCCTGAAGCTGGCGTCCGCTCTGGAGATCCCTCTGATGCGCCTGAACCAGGCCGAATCACCGAACCTGCTCGATGTGTCGCAGTACTACAGCAATGAGCTGGCAAACTTTGTCCGTAAAGTGGTGCAGATCATTCCGGAAACGATGTTCACGCTGCTAGCGCAGATCATCGAGCTGCAGACGAACGTGCTGCGGGAGCTACCGGCACGGCTCGAGCGTGAGCGCATGAAGGAGTACGCCCAGTTCGAAGAACGATTCCAGATCGCCGAGCTAACGCATACGCTGTCTACTTTCACCGAAGGCATACTGGCGATGCAAACGACGCTCGTCGGGGTTGTGCAGCTCGATTCGAAAGCCTTGCTCGAGGGCGGTATCCGTCGGAAGCTAGTCGAGAGCATTTCCGAAGCCTTTCACCAGCACCTGGTGTTCGGTGGGAAGGCTCGTGACGCCGAGCTGTTACTGGGGCGGCTCGATGCACTGTATAAGTTGATGCACGGCTATCGTCGATCGTTCGCCTACGTGCAGGACTATCTGAACGTTCACTGCATGCGCATCTGGCACGAGGAGATACAACGGATCGTACGCTTTAATGTGTCCCGCGAATGCCAGGCCCTTACGAAGCGCATCAAACTGAACACTCAGGAGCCGCCAATCGACGAGGATAGTAGTGGTGGAGGTCAGGTGATACCGATACCGATCTACAATCCGGTCGATATGGTCTCAGTCAACTTTATGGGACGTCTAGCGCGTGAAGTGTTGCGTATTACGGATCCAAAGTATGACTTCCCGTTAGAATCCCCATTGCAACACAGTGATTCTTATCTGGATATCTTCTTTTTAGGTCTACAATTTACATCGATGTATGTTCGAGCTGGTACGATTCCCGGGCACCGCATCGTTTGCTGTTGACGAACAAATTTGCCAGCAAAATTAACGACACATTTGGACCAGCAGGAATTCTCGGTCTAGATGATGTGTATGGTGCAATGCTATACTCGGAGCTACAAACGTTGCTCCACACAACCATTCCACTGAAACTCCAGCAGGAACCAAACTGGAGCGAAACACTAGCCACTCTGAAAGCCGACCTGGAACGATCGGATCTAGTGGAGAATCCAGCAAAAACCTACGCTAATCTCACATCCACCGTAGCACGCTTTCTATCCGCTATCAACCTACCGGAATTTGTGCAAAAAGTCGGTCAGAAGCAAACACTACGGAGCCAAATAGCACTCGAGCTGAATTGTAGCTGCAAAATCAAAGCAACCAAGCTGGAAGCCTCGCTGAGGACGTTAAACGAGTAAGTAAACAGGTCACTAGATTACCGGATTCAGAATCCTAACCCATTGCGATTATTACCAGTGCCATCATGTTGGACTTTAAACGGCACCAGGCTGACGAAAGTCATCCGGTACCACGGATCGAACTAGCTACGGAGCTCAACGCGTATCTTCGATACGCCGGACTGTACGATCCACTGCGTAAGGTGTACCTCACCCCAGACCCGGCATCGGTTCGCTTTGTGCCTTTGTTACTGTTCCTGTTCGTGGTGTCGACGCTTGGAGCCGGCAAGTGGCAATACCTGGAGAACGTCGACAGTCTAGTGACCAAGCGTAAGAATGATGCGCTCGATGGCCACCAGGTCGTGGTCGGTGTGCTGACGGTGCTCCGCCAGGGTGGTGGTATTGAGCTGGAACTGTTCGTGCAGTACCTCTGCCAGTACGTGCTCTCCTTCGTCCATGCCAATCTGGAGTAAGTGATCCGCGGAATATCCAACGGTGGAATCCATGGAATAATCCTTTTTTTTTTAATCCATCTACGAACCAGAGCTAAGCAACCGGTTGGCACGGAGGCCTTGTTTGGGTTGCGCTTCCTCGAGATCTTCAGCCGAATCGCCGACATCCCGCGGGACCATCTGGAGCAGTATCTCCCGGAGGTGGTGCTCGATCAGTACGTGCCTTTAGCGGAGAGTAAATGACGTCGAGTGCGATGCTTCCCTTACATCCAATAAATACGTACGATATGTGGGTTTTGTTACTCCATTTTATCTTCAAAAAACGTAGTATCATTATTCCGCCCCACGCGTTGGCTTATCACAATCGACTGATAAGGAATTGTAAGTGTGTTTGCGTATGTTAAGTAACGATTACCCTTTTGGACCGGGTTAGGGCTTACTTGGGACACTCGGTACGCCGTAAGTAACCTTTGCCGGATGGGAGTGAGACGCTGGTAACGCCCGCCGGGAACAGTTCACTCAGCTGCTCATCCTTAACCGTCGGTAGCACCATGCACGATTCACCCTGCTTCCAGTCGGCCGGTGTCGCCACCTTGCGCTTATCGGTTAACTGCATGGAATCGATGGTGCGTAGGATTTCGCCAAAGTTCCGTCCCGTCGTAGCCGGATAGAGGATGAGCAGACGCAGCTTCTTGCTCGGATCGATCACGAAGACGGCGCGGCAAGTAAGCGGAAGTCCGGCCGCACCGATCTCGTCCCGATCGAGCATGTTTAGCTTGACGGCTAGCTCGCGCTTTGCATCGTCGATTATGGGGAACGGGAATGCACCATCACCACTGGCTCCTCCGCCGGATGACTCTTGCTGCAGACCACCGTACGCCTTAATATCCTCGATCCATCCTCGATGAGAGGCAACCGAGTCGCAGGACAGCGCGATCGGTTTCACATTCCGCTTGGCAAACTCCGGAATCAGCTTCGCAACGGCCGCCAGCTCCGTCGTGCAGACCGGTGTGTAGTCAGCCGGATGCGAAAACAGGATCGCCCAGCTATCGCCCATCCACTGATGGAAATCGATCGAACCGATCGTGGTGTCGGCCGTGAAGTTGGGGAACGGGTCACCTAGATTTAGCGACATTTTTTTCGGACTTGAATGCACACAGAGCACGGATTGCTGTTGTTATTCGGCACAAAATAAAAGATACGAACGTTGTCGTTATCCTACGCCTTTCGCTGCTTGCATTACACCTTCTGCTGGAGCAGCTGTTGACGATTGCGGCGTAATATTTAAATTAAACGGTACTTTTTCGGTTATATTCTAGTTTTGTTTTGAAACGTGATTCAGTTAAGTAGCTGCAGATCGTGGATATCGTGGAGATAAAAAGAGTTTACTAAGTACTCTAAGGATCCGAGACAACTGTTAAACAAACACTTTGTACAGTTTATTGAGCAAAGCATAATTGTTCGAAAGGACTAACGGCTATTGCCTGTTCCGCTTTCCTATCCTCTAGCCTTACTGCCTTATCTGCCCAATCTCACTGCGCGCGGGATAATATTATACCTAGAACCCAGATATTACAATCTGCCTTTTTGCTAAAAGAAAAAAAAACTATCTAAATGAATGAAAAAATAATCCAAATGAGGATCATCATTTGCATCAACAATATGTAATGCTTAATCATTAGACTTTTGATAGAAAATATTATTTAGAAATGGTTTGCTTACTCAAACTACGATATTTGCACTTTAACAGTTAAACTATAGGCTCTTCTACGTGTACGCCCTAGTTATCCGATATGTGGTGCGGTTTGAAGAACAAAACTATGTTGATCATACCCGCAGGTACGGTAGAGCTGGCTCTACCTAGGCACTGTACGGTTCTACGGATGCGATTGGATGTAAACCATCTTTAAAAATACCTCACTAACAATTGAAAAAAATAACATTTCGTACGATTGATCAATTAACAACTGATAATAGGAGGAGGATAAGGAAATGCTAGATCCCTAGATCACCCATCAGCTGGTAATACAATTACACTTTGTCCAATACTCGAGGATTTCGCCTTTACAGCACACCTCCCTTGCTGACGAATTCTTTAAACATTTGCTGACACTCTGGCGTTACCCATTGCTTCACATGTTGCTTTTGCTCCTGTGCCAGCACCGCGTCTAGGTTGTTGAGCAAATCCTGCCGCAGATGACTTTTTATCGACTGCAAAGCCTGTTGAAATGAATGGAAAAAAAATTGAAGAAACATTTAAAGACTCCTTCAACTGGTATAAAGTAAACGAAGCGCAATAACGTATAGTTTGAATAAAACTATTTCAACGATATTCAATATACTGGGATTGGGACTATTTTTGTATAAAATGCTGGAGTCTAGGTGTACACTGCCCGCCCCAAAAAGTGACAACTTCTTCTAAACGGGCTAAATTTATCCTCCACTGCAATCTAGGATACAGATGATCATATGCAGCGAACGAAGTCTGTCCGTAGCACCCTCATAGATGAAACATAATTGGATCTAAAAATAGAAGCCGATTGCTTGTACTAGCCTGAATGAAAAAGAAGCATTTCATTCCTACGAAACAATTATCATCAAATACTGTGGGTAATTTGTGTGGTAAACATCAATATCGAATCTGTCGATGGAATTTAGTCGTTCATAGGCAATCGTCTGTGCGATAGGCAATCACCAAAAAGTTAACCCAGACCCAGCCAGCCGTTGAGATGAAACGCAGAGCCAGGTGCATCCACTCACGATCCCTCGTTCGCTCGATCAAATTTCCTATGTTTGTTTATTTATGTCTCCGGCATCATGTCTAAAGTGCCATGCATCATGCCATGCCGGCAAGCGCTGTGTGGCGGGGGCCGCAACGGGGTGAATCGCAGCGCTTTTCGTCATTCGTTTGCTCGTCGGAGCGTTTGCAATAGGGATCGCCTCAGTTCATCGTTGAGCGACCGCCGGTGGTCAAAGTAGTTTCATCGCCTGTCGTGTCGTGTATTTCTCTCAAACGGACCCATCATCATCACATCGCGATTCATTTCATTGACATCATCAACTGAAGAGAAGTAACAACTGAACGTTTTACTTCTCGGCCAAAGAGAAAGAAGAAAACGACCAGGAACCGTTTAACATCTTTTGACGCCATCGTCGGCATGGCACCCCTCATGTCTGAAGCAAACAGACGAAACAGATTGCTATCCGGTGTTTGAAGTGGCACGCCGCCACTGTCTGCAGGTGGTTGGAGCGAGAGTCCGAAACATTTAAACGGTTCCTTAGCAAACGCTCCTGCTCCCTCTGCTCTCTTCTGGGGCCCATATGTCGACAATGATCGACCGATCGTCAGACGAAAGCGCGGAGGGAGAAGTCGGTTTGGTTTTGGCAAATTAATGTTTGCTCGCCTCCTTCCTCTCTCAACGCTGTGCATAGGCAGCCAAGCGGCCTCTACTCGGTTCATTTGGCAATTTTGGCGCACGATCAGCAGACGATTTGGAACGGTTGCTGGTCGATGCGGTAGCACGAACGGTTTCAGTCGGTTAATAGTGTTTTGCAGCTTCGCACACGCCGCGTACATCTCTGAGCTGCAGATCGCGCGACAACTCGACGCCATTCGATCGTTCCGAGGCTACGCTACGTCTGTCACCGAGTAACACGTGCAGATATGGGTATTAATCATTGGCGATGGTGGTGGAGGATGACGATCATCGCGTTAGTGGCGATCGTCTCCGAATCTGCCGACCATCGAGTCCGTGCCTATCGCTATCATTACGAAGATTATGTAAGAGACAAGCGGCGAGCCAGCCCGCAGGACTAAGCGAGTGACCGTTAATCTCTAACCCACTCATGCAGGATACGATGATAGGCACGTGCCGGGAGCACGAGGTCTGCAACATCGTGCACCATCGGCATTGGATGCCTAGCACAGTGGATAAGATATGTCGCTGCCCGCTGAACACACCGAGCTGTCCAGTGGTCCATACGCGCCACGGGAACATTATGAACGTGAACAGCCGCACACAGATGAAGTTCTGTGCACCGCTGACCTCGTTGCGACCGTGCCGCGATGGGGAGGTAGCGCTACGTCGGAAAACCCTCTACCAATCGTACGGCGTTAAGAACGTGTCGATCGTGGTCGACTGTTTGTGTGATCACCGGCAGAGCCACTGGAGCTTCCACAACCGCTCCGCCGAAGATTTCAACGATGCCCGGCACCTGATCACGGTGGTGCAGCATTACAAGTGTGTCGGTAGGTTCTTCTTTCTAGGCGATCGATTCGATCGAGAGAATTAACGAACATTCTTTCTTATCCTTTTTGGGGCCAAGTGCAGCCATGAAGCGCTGCGCACCGCACGAGTTTTGTGGATATGGCAGACAGGACTATGGGTTCATCTACCACCGGTGTACCTGTCCCATGGCGCACCAGTGCAAATTCGATCTCGACGAATACGAGAACGAGGTTAGCGAACTGTTCTACCAGGGCCCAGCATACATCGCCCGGTGCGTTCCTATCTATGATTACGATTGGTGGTAAGAGGTGGATGAAACGAGGACAGCAGCAGAAGCACTAGTTGCCGTACTTACCTGGCTGGATTGGGTGGCCAACGTTTTCGTCAGCTGCTGCGCCCGGACGTGGACGCGATTTGGTTCTACTTGCTCCGTGATCAACCCGAAATCGAGTGCGTTCTGGCAGGAGATCCGTTTGCCCAGCAACAGCAAATCGGTATGCTGTTGGCCGCATGTTGTTAGCGTGTGCGTGTATAGTTGAGCGAAAAAAAGCAAAACATAACAAAACATATCAGCTTTACATAGAAGATAGTGTATCCGGAAGAGTGCTTGTGTTCCGTATCAATGCCCAACGCGTATACTTACCGCTTTTGATTTCAATGTTCGACAACTGGAAAACGCTTTAAGGCCCTCCGGAAGATAGGCCAACTGTCCGTACGGTGCCATAAAGCTAGTGCCAGTCTGGGCAACTACAACATCGAATACGGGCAACAGCATCACGCCCAGCCCGAGCACATCGCCCTGCACGGCTGCTACGATTGGTTTGGTGAAGCAGAGAAGCGTTTTCAGGAATATTCTGCAAATAATAAACACGAAGCTGTAGTTTTAAAGAAAGCAATGAGTGTTGTAAGCCAATGCGAAGAGTATACGCACTTGAGACACTCGCTCAGCTCCAGTGTGGCATTCTTCAGCTCAGACCCCTCTGTCCGAATCAGATGACCGATGTCCAGTCCACGACTAAAATCAGATCCCTCTGAGCATAGCAGCACCGCCTTTATGGAAGAATCCTTCTCCAGCAATGGAAACAACTCTGTCAGCTCCTTCATGACCTATAATATGACCACATAATAAACGTAAAAGGGTTACCTAATAGCAGCTGAACAGTTCAGCAATGAAAGGTAGTTGAATATACAACAGTGTGCAATTGAAAAAATCGCATTTAAAACAGTTAAAATGTTTCTAATTTACTTACGGTACAGGAGAAAACATTCTGCAGCGGTTCCTTGTATTTACCCGCCTGAGGTAAAACTCCACGCGAGTTGAGCCTCACCTCGACGCAGGGTCCAGTCTTGGAGCATGTGATTTGCTTCAGCTGCTCTATGCACTTATTTAACCTTTCATCGAACGCGTTTACCGACGCTACCGTCCGCATTGGTACCTGTTTGATACGGGGCTTCTTTGGTACCGGCTTACTGTCACTCGGTGGGGAAGAAGTCATTAGTTCAGCTTCCTTCGGTTCTGACGGTGGTTCCGTTTTCACAATTTTACCCTTCAACGCTTTACTCATAATGTCCTTCATGTTACTCAACAGCTTGGCGTCCACGATGGGTACTAGCTTTGGTGTAGCAGTATTAGTAGGCTTCGCAAACACATCCTCATCATCGTCGAGGGACTTCTTTTTGGATTCCCTAGGCGGCGATGACTTTACGGTTTCATCTGGTCCCGGTAGGCATTCGACACTTAACCGCCGCGGACTATCGCAGCTCGAATAGGAACTGTTCGAACGCCGACGTATGATCATCGCATCCTCGCCGCCCGGTGCATTGTACACGTAGTCCCAGTTTTTGGTGGCCGATGTGTTTCTTCTCTTCCTGCCTGGCCCGGTGGCGGTCCCACGAATAGGTTTCACTGAACCGTTGTTACCACTAGTGTTAGGACTTGTAGTTTTCTTTGCCTTGATTTCGGGAAGAGCGTCAGCCAGGGCATTGGTGCTACCTTTGTTCGTACCTATCGTCTGCGGTATAACCGGGGAAGGTGTTGGGGCACGTTTCGGTCGTACACGAACCCCGGCCACAGTAGTCACCTCATTTGGAGATTTACCCTGCTTGATAACTGCATCGGTGATAATTTTCGCTTTCGCCTGTAATTTCTCCTCCTCGTCACTCGTATCGACCGCGGCACCCTTGAGCAGATCCGTGTGCGTCGTTTCGCACTCGACCTCGTACAGCATATTAATGGCACCCTCATCCCCGAGCAACTTTTCAATTTCATTTTTACGTTTTTTCGACGCTTTTGCGTCAGTCGTTTGCGGGACCGGTGGTTCCATCATTGCAGCATCCTTCGGTTTGCTCGGTTCGGGCGTGATCGCGCGCTTACGCTGCGAAACAACGAATGGAGCGCGCTTGGAACGATCTTCGATCATGTGCACGGCGACGGAATCGGCACGCTTTCGGAATCGTATAGACCCTTCCTGGTGCATCTTTGGCGTACTACCACCGGCAGTGATTGGCACTTCCGAGCGATTCGATTTCACTAGCACCGAAAACGGTACCGTTGCGTCCGATGGATCCCATATGATCTTCTTCTTAACCAATCGTTTCGGTGGTTCTGCTGCTGACTGTTCCGGAACGCTAGGTTGCTGAACGATTGCGGGTCGTTCCGGTAAAGGTTTGGCAGTCGATTGTGTTTTCTCAGCCTTAAGGGGCAAAGCGTTTCCGACCGTATCGTCATCCCAGTCCGATACAAGCGAATCGATCAAATCTTTCTTCGTCCCGGTCGCTGGCGAAGCACTATTGGCAGGAGACGGTTTAGATAGTTTTACCAACTTTTTGTCCACCGTATCAGCTGAATGTGCCGCTGGTTTCAGTAACGATCTGTTCACCGTTGGTAAGATACTGGATTTTGGCTTGGAGGGCGATATTTCCTCACTTTTTATCTTCACAAACTCATCCTTTAACTTTGCTACCACGGCGACCGGTGAACTCGACTTCTTTGGAATAGGCCGTATCGTCGTTTGACCCAGTACTGTCACCTGCTGCGATTTCACCTGCAGCAACTGCTGCTGCTGCTGCTGCGGCTGCGGTTGCTGCTGTTCTGTAACCGCTGTACCCTTGGCTGGTCCTGCTAAATCATTTGACTTCTTCACCGCTGGTCGCTCCGTACCTGATTTAGCAAGATCTGGTTTCTGCTTTGGTCGTCCTCTCTTCTGTGGTGGCGGGAGGTTCGCCATTTGCCGACGAGCTATTTCCTTTTCCCGCTCCAGTTGCGCCTGTTGCAGCTCATCACCGTTCACAATTACAATCTGCATCTCCTCGAACATCATCGAGTCATCGGCAACACTTGTCTCGTCGCTTGCACCGATGTCAGCTGCCCGCCGTATCTGCACTTCGTTACCCTCGAGAATGGCGATCAAATCGTGGTCCTCCAGTTCGGCCTCTTTCGTTGCTGTCGAAGCAACCGGCGTTGCCGGAATTTCCGTACTCAGTATGAGATCGGGCGGGATCTCGATAATGCCGCTTGTATCGACGACCTCCTCTGCCGGTTGCGGATGCACCGGTTTCACCTCCAACGTTTTGCTTAACCGGCTGCGGATCTTGTTTATCAGATCCTCCTTCGAAGGTAACTGTATCGCTGGTTTTACACCATCCTGCACCGGTTCCGTAGATGGCTTTGCTGCGATCTTCTCTTTCGTGACCGTATTATGCTTATCCGCGAGCTGCGATGTTGCCTATGGAGGCCAATAAAAGATAATCATTAGCTTGCACCCAACCGAAAACAAACCTTCCCACAAGCTGAACATCTTGCCTACTTTTGAAATCTTCGGCGTGGCATCTGAACGTCGATCGGGTTTGGGTTCTTCCGGCGAACGTTTCGTAGCTGGTTCGAGTGTGGTCAGAATTTTGTTTTCATCGTCACTCAGCAAGCAAACATCTTCTGCTAGTGTGGCCGCCTTGATCGCGGGTCCCGCCGTACCGTACAAAGCGTCGTCGGATAACACATCGCCTTCTAGATTGCTGGCATTGGAAGCAGTGGGTCCCACCTCGCGATCATCCCTGTCCATCGTAGGATTTACTTGCTTCGTCGAGATGCTCATGATTGTGGAAATTTTAAATGTAGTCTGCTGTGATAAGAAAGCAACATCGGCGCGAGGATACACTCGTAGCGAAGCGGTGCTGCTGCTGCTTCCCACAGCCTTGCAAGCGTTCGCGCGTTTGCCTCGTATTATC
>NC_064878.1:49086048-49096048 GCF_943734665.1 Anopheles aquasalis | reverse complement strand
AATGGGATGTTTGCAAATACGATTGAATGATAACGCGCGTGGAGAACCCATGTGTCAACATTATCACCCGTGACTACTCCTGGCACTGCTATGAGGATGAATAATGTAAGAAATCACAGCGCTGCATTATCAAAATACCAAAAAGATCGGGCATTTATGTTTTGAAAATGGCCTGATGTCGTTTACAGCCGACAATGTTAAATATTTGCTCCATTACATTCGTTATTCAGGTTGCATCAGTAGTACTCCACTTATTTCCTCAACAACCATTGGTTTCCATGCACTGAGTTCAATATTTTCGAAATAGTAAGGTCCTGCCACAAATCTAATCTAAAAGCAGAAATGAAACATCAAATTTCCCACAGTTGTTGTTTATCAGAAATTATTCAGACTTTCCGGGTGCCCAACTGCTATACAATGTAGATGGTTGTTGTTTAGCAGAAATTATTCAGACTTTCCGGGTGCCCAACTGCTATACAATCATCATCGCAACTCAACAAGTTGCTGAATATTCGGATCGTGCGCCACGTCCCTAAGCGCAGCATGATGCTTGCGGTAATTTTAGGCACCAGCAAGAGCACACACAAAAAATTAAGAAATGCACGTCAACCATCGCTCAACTCTGCCGGCTTTACACAATCTGCTCATGACGGCGCTGTGTACATAAGAGCAAGATCTGCGGAAACCAACTGCGTCATACATGCGGCGCAAAAACACGTGCTTCCGATTGTACCGGTTTTGTGGTTCTCATTCGCCCACTGACATAACGAACGCACGCTAGCAGCGAACGCGCTTCCGTTTCCACAGCAACAGAAGGTAAAAAGTGCAATAAACATTAAAATGCTGCTGGGTCTAGGTTGCCAATGGTGCCTGCGCAAATTGGGGCTTAAAACGCGCAAACTTAATAACTCTATACGAAGCGCTGCTGGCTGATCGTCGTCATCATCATGACCGTGGCTGCTTCTCGTTGCGCGCCTGTCGAGTTCGAGAAGCGGAGTGAACCTTGGCAAACCGACCCTCCACACCACACAACAACCGTAGGAGGTCAGGTCTTCTATGTTGCGGAATCTTCGTTCGACCATGCGTCGCGGCATGTTCCATCTTTCTGTGCCATATTTCATAATTGCGCTCAATTGGCGGTCTTGTGAAAAGAACACGGTGGCAATTTGCATCCCTGCCACCGACGGTTGGGCGATTTTTGGAGGAAAATAAAACGAAAAAGAGAGACATCGAAAATCCTTCTATGAGTCTTGATTAGAAGGCGCGTCGATTGGTTGTAAAAAAAAAAAGAAAAATACAGAGTACATTGGCATTCCACAGGTTCGCTAAACAGCGGGCTTGCGGAATGGAACGAAAAGCTTCATCTTCATTTCTTTGGTCCGTTGATATAGTGCAGCGGCGACATGAATCCCGCTGTTCCCGGCGCGAGCATAAAGTCGCGCCGCAGCAAGGGAAGCAACAAATCAACGAACGAATTGAAACGCATTCGAAATGCGCCTTCGCTTATAAATATGCTGAGCGAGACAGTTTTCGATTTTTTTTTCAGCTCGAAATAACTTGACACCCCGGATTGGTATTTCCATGACGTAGGCACTTCGTAAACCTCTAACTCCGATAAGAGCGGGAGGCCAGGGGTCTAAATAAAAAGGAAAACATGAAAACTAAGAACAAAAACAAATCTTCTTTGCACTTCCCTCACAGAATGTGCTGATCGTACAGTGCATGCACGGGGAATACGAGGATGGGAGAGTAGCAAGAACAAGTATAGGCAGTAAACAAAACTTGACCAAGCAAAACCATACGAAGAGGATGGAAACGACTCCTTACGATCCTATCGGTACTCGCGAGACGGATTTTTTAGAACATTATCTGTGAATGTTCTTGCAGGGGCCGTTGATGGATCGCGGCTATTACGATGCACCACGGCCACGAGTATTTACCTTTCAGGTATCAGCAGCACCGATGCACTCTGGCGCCCATTAGTGAGCTCGTGCGGCATTGTCCATGACCTTCGTGTGAGCCCCAATCAACCCGGAGGCCATACGATTAGGGACCGCGTGGTAGGAAGACGAAACGATGGAGCAATGATCAGTAAAAAAAAAAGCCTACTACGTTCGACCAAGTGTCAATACTCTGCAGCAATTAGTGATTACCCCAAAAGAGCATTCTAGGATGCCTTGGACGGTGGTGTGTGGTTGCATGACCGCTAGCCCAGGTTAACGATAAGAGAAACTTTCTTTTTACGGAGATACGTTCCGTTCGGTTGAATCATTACGGTTGACTGCGGCCGCGGCCACTGTCATTGATCAATCATGCTGCCTCGCTTGACGTACTCACTGCAAGACCAACATAAAGGAGGGGGCGCGATGGAGAGTGGCACTCGACGATGTACTATCGACGATAGTCAAAAGTCACGTCATGATAACGGGGCAGGACTAGTGCTGGCGATTAGAGTGCGAGACCTCCTTCGCTACCTGTTGGTCTAAGATATCGTGTTCGGTGCCGTGTGGCCGTGTGTTTGTATTTTGCAAACCGGCAGACCACTACTCCTAGTCCCTAAGCCAAGCAACATCATAGCAGAGGGAAAAATGATAACGGGCGACACATTCACGCTTGCTACATTGTTATCACACTCGCTCCAACGGACCGGCATTCTGATGACGTGCAGATTGCGGCATAATAACTGCCTTCTAGCCAATAATCTATCACGCCGCTGATCTTGTGCGCGATCTTTGCGCTCGTCTAGGCGCCTCTCTCGCGTGGCGATGAAGATGTTACGCAAGGCGCTATGTTTTGAATGGCCACAGAGGCCGCAACAGCCGCCTTGGAGCGTTGGAAAAATGGGGTAAACAACGCTGGTAAAAATCATAGTTCACGTTGGTGCTCTGGAAATCTGCGTCGTACGCTCTTGGATCCGGTGAATTGACAGCAACAAAAATGGCATTCGATGGCCAATGCCCGTGGCGACAAATCACGAACATAAAAAAAATCCAAGGATCTAGGACACTTTCGCTTTTCGGTTATAGGGGTAAGGGGTTATAGAGCAAATGGATTCGCCGACGGAGCCTGCGCGGCTGGGTAATGGAGAGAAACTCACAGACTCGGATTTACTATCGGGGTTCATGGCTGACCGCGCGCGTTTGTGAACGGTGTCTACACACAAGGTGGCACGATCTGGTTGTGCCAAACACCCCAGAAAGCTCCCCTCCCTTCCAAACCACTCGAGAGAGAGATGGAGGCCTCCGAGCGATTGACTGGAATGTGTCAAAAGTGGCTGCAGAAATCGTGGTGCGTGAACGACCCGGCCCCGGCCACTTGTTGTGCCCCTTTGCACCCTCTCTTTCATCGTGCAGACCGGCACTCGGAGACGATCTCCAAGCCGTACCGAGCGGTTTTGGTCACGTACGCCACCAGCGGCACCGTCGTCGGCGTACACATTTCGCATCGATTCGCTTCACTTGGCTGGCTGGCCGCGGGCTCGGCGGTGGAGCGAGAAGCAAATTGCTCAAAACAAATATCGTGCCCCGTTCGCACACTCGCCGTCGCCGCCGTCGGCTGCTGCGATTGAATTTGCAATGCCAGCAGTAGGAAGTGGAAGTCGGTTGGTTCGTGGGGGCAGGCCGGTTCGTGGCAGTGGAACCGCGGGGGGTTGAAATGTGTTTTGCTGCATCGCGCTGAGACCGCGGGTTGCAGGCGGGTTCATCCATATATCGATGCCGGTGACCTCTGAAACGAACCCGCGAATCAATCAAATCGATGGCTACTTGGATATGGGATTGTTTTTTTTTTTATTGTCTCAACGTCTTCGCAGGCCTACTCTGCACCAATTGTTGTAGTACTGTTGAGTCGCACAAAAACGTCTCCCCTCTCGTCTGGAACGCATTACGGAAGCGTTGCAACCGGTGATCGGTGAACTCCGGTGCTAACGGATCGGAATGGGGAAGGGGTCAACAACAAATCGTACAGCGCATTCTATGCGGAAGCCGGCCATTCTCACGATCTGGAGTGGCAGGCCGGAAACATCGTGATCTGTGTCTGGGGATGCAAGGTTGCCGCCAGCCAACCCAACCTGTAACATCCGTTCCGTTACAGGTGCCCGTAGCGATTGTCGGATTGTCCAAAACAGGAAGTTCAATGTCCAAACGGGTGGAAGATGAAAGTAAAATCCCTTCACGTGAGCATAAAAGCGGAGCGGACAGGCAAACCCGTTACGATGGGTACCTTTTGCAGTGCAGCCACAACAAAAGCAACAACCTAGAGAAGACTAGAAGTTCAAGAACCGGCTTAACGGTGAACAGTGCCGCAGTCGTTACCTTAACGATCTTGACCTTCAAAAGTGGTTCGGCATCCAATCATTGCGCACTGAATTGTGTCTGAGCAAGTTACCGAACCGAGCGAGCGAGCCGTGCCTACCGATTCCCGCTCTCCGAGTGGTTACTGATAAGAAGAAGCGAACGTCACCCCGGAGACCAGGAGCCGACTAAATAACCGACGCAATTTTGTCACGTTGGCGCTCATCTGGCACAAGAGCTGCAAAAGCGCGTGCGATAAGATCTCTGCGCATAGCTCAGGGAAGGCGATACTCATGGGACCCGCAATGGCCGAAAAAGGAACGAAACGATAGCAAGTGTGAGTAGTTCTGGTTTTTGGGAGCTTCGTTGCAAAATCAACAACAGCTGTACAGCACCAGCAACATGCCCAACCAGAACAACGTCACATGATCGGGAATTCGCTGGAAATACCGGACAAACCTGCGGCGTCAGGTCAGCCACACAGCGCCACCGTGAACAATTGCAATGTTAATGGTGGAATTAACAGGGGCTCATCCGACGTCCCGACAGGGATCCGGGGTTTTCCCCTTTTACGCAGTGCCGCGCTAATGGTTGACCCTTTTGAGGGTCAACCATGTAGAACCAACCATTTCAAAACAGCCATCAGTCAACGAACGAACCCAGGACATGCAAGCAAACAGCAGCCCATCATCTAGACGGGTGTATGGCAGCCGGAATCAATATGCGCACCGATGGAAGGATGGTGTCGATCAAACCATAAACTAAACCAGATTAGGGATTAGAGGACACCTCGAACGGTAAACCATCCGGGTTACTGCGACTCAACCGAGGATCTCGACGCTTGTGAAGTTCGCGAGCATAATTTTGCATCAATCGCGAGCCAATTGTAGCATTGAATATGATGATCTGGCCTCTTCACTTTAGTGAGGCTCGCCTGCTCAATCATCGTCAGCCGGACACATCGTGTGGAATATCAATTAAGGCCATTTTACGGGTCACATATCGTTTGCCAAAGCGATGACTGTGACGGCGCCTTCTCTGGCCATCACACGGTGGTATGCTTTGCCAGCATATCGGGGACGATCAGTCAGCGCGCGATTGGTTTCGATTCGATCGATTCGATTCGGTAACGGCCATGATCGACAATCACAGACACACATGCGACAGCGTTGTTCGCCAATTTCTATCCAAGCAATCTTTGAGCACAAGAGAGGGAAGGAAACAATGGTTCGAGGCCAGCCAAGATCCATCGCTGAAACAACGGTGGTTAATAATCTCTGCAACCGCAAACCAAAGAGGAAAAAATGGGGATAGCACAGTACAAACAAACACTGTCCATTTGGGGGCGACGGTTTTGACTCGTTCGCCGGCCAAATATGATGATCTTTCGCCTTTCGCCCAAAAGACATTATCGTCACCGTGGAATAGTATCTCAGAAGCAATAGGCTGCTGGCACGGGGCGGATTACACAATGGTTCGTAACCAACCGAATCGCGACGAGTTTTGCAGCAACCATAGCAACACACGTGAAGGACGTCTTGCAGGATGCAGGTGCGGCCACCTGAGCACTAGGTTTACCTTCTCTCTTTGCTCTAATGAACGGCGCTGATGAGCGAATCCTTAAATATGTTTGCCATTAAATAACAACAGAGCATGCTCTTGCCGCCGCTATTCTTAGGTTTTCACACGTCGGGTTGCTATTGGTCACGAGCGCCTCCACCGCCACCACGCTTCTCGTGACGATAAATACGTACGTACGTACCCCCGCCGCCACCGCCGTTCCCTTTTGACTTCCACATCATCGCTCGGCACCGCACGGCGGGGATAGATATCTGAAATTTTCTCGCTCGCTTACCCCACTCAGCGGTGACATAACCGAAGTTGCAGAACAGCACGGCGAGACATCCTAATGTGATGGCTGCGCTGATAGGGTTAATTCGTCTCATTCTAGGTGCAGCAGTAGGGTGTCTTATCCAGGGCGAGGTTCGGCGGCTGCTGTTCAAATTCAAGGTGCACGCCACGAATCCGGATCGCGCACCACGTTTCACCGGTGCTGTTGTTGTTGTTGCTGCTGCGCGAAAGTGCTGGACGGATTCGCTGCAGAAGATGGAAACGGGGCCGGATCTTCTGGAACTCCGTTTAAGGTAGGGGCCGCGTAAGTTAAGATGTGCCGAACGGGGGACGTGGGGAGCTATGATAGTAACGCACTACACATCACTCGATTTTTCGCGGCGGGTGCGGCACCCTCGACGGCATTCAGTGTTCGATTGAGGAAAAAAACACGCGAGCACATGGATGCCACCTTCTGACAAAATCACGTAGGCCTTGCGCCGCAAAAAATGCACTAGAGCGACAGAGAGAGGCTCGGTCTGTGTGAGCGAGTACACTGGATGTTCGGTAAACAAAGCAGTGTTGCCAGCATCGCGAAGAAAAAGAACACGTGCGGAAGAAGAAGACGATGACAGCGCGCCCAGCCGTTCAAAGATCGGTTTCGGAGGAGTTTTTGGAAAACCGCGCGTTATCATCAAACTGATTACGGAATGTCCTACGCGTATCTACACCATATCGTTAAGGTAAGTGTAATGTGCACAGGAACACTCGACGGAGCATAGTTTAAATGAAGAGTTTTTGTTGGACGAAAACAGGACACGAAGCGCCGCATTGAAAACGAAAGCAGACGTCTTCCTCCTGCCGAAGACTCCAGTGAAGACGAATACCGGCTCCAGCTGAAACATCTCCGATGCAAGGAAAGGGTATGCCGGCTGAGACCGCTTTTAACAACGATTCTCATACGATTGTTTCTTGCAGAATATAGTCAAAGAAACGTTCTTGAAGCAAGAATGGAACATCGGCAGTGCTCACGTCCTTGCGATGTTGCAAGACGCTGGAATATTAACGGCCAGCGAATTCATCCTGAGGTACGTAACCGGCTTCGTTCTCAGTAGCTCCGGGCTCTTTTTCTATCTCATGCTTCTTTTAGCTTGGCGTGCCCGGACTTAACCCAACAAATCATGAACGATCTCCTGGAAACGGAGTACTCGCTTCTGGCACATCTAGTCAAATTTGCCTTCAAAGGTAAATCAACATCGATGCTGCATAAATAACACACTAATGCTGAGTTCCATTGCAGACAATCATCTTTCGGTCACCCTTACGAAAGTGCTGGAGGAATGCTTTAGCGGGTTGCTGAACGATTTGAAAGACAATCCCAACATAATTCCATGCAACTATCTCGCAGAGCTTAAAGCGTACCTGCCATCCGAGGAGCTGGCCCTGGTTCGTAACGAACATTTGCAGCTGCTCTTGATGGACCCGGACCAATCCGGTTCGTTGGACGAAGCGATACGTGAACAGGACCGTTGGCGTACTGAACTGGAAGAGATCAAAGACACCGTTCTCGGCAGTATGCTTCGAGAAGTTTTACCAAACGGTACCTGCTTATTGGCATTGTTAAAAAAGATGCTGGATAGCTGCGGAATTATTTCGCTCAAGTATGCCCTTCATCTAATGAGATCACTTTCGAAACGAGTTGGAGATGATAATGACAACATAAGAGCTATGAAGGAGTGGATGAAAACATTATTCACTGAAACGGTCGCTACGGGGCTGAAGAGCAAATTACAGCTAATGTTGGTATTAGCGCGTGAAATTTGTTCCGCAAACCAACACGTGCTCGGGTCTTATTCCGTGTGGTACAAGCAAACGATTGGAGAGATGAAATACGGTGGCATGAAAAAGGATCAGTTCCTAAGGATGCTAGAAATGTTGACGGAGATATTGCCAAGTGAAACAAATTTAGAGGTGCTAAAGGTCCATTCTACGATCGGTATTTCGGCACCGATACGATGCAACGAGTATGTTCTCAATTACAAACAACTATGCCGTGCCAGAATAGCAGAATTACACACACTCTACACTCAAGTCGATGCTAATGGTAGCATCATTATTGATGATTGAATGAGTTGTTAGTGGCAAATAATGTTCAGTTTATTTGATTATATCAGCACATACAGCAGTATGAGATTCATATAGGCACTGCATTTCAACCCCTCATCATGTGGAAAAGACTCTGTCTAAAGCACAATGCTAAACAACCGATTAAATCCCGCATTTCCCAGCAACAGTCCATACATACTTGTATGCAATCCTCCTTCGTTTCACGTGGTTCTTCCTCCCACGCATCGGATTTCTTCCTTGCGTCGCAAATAGTTACACCGTCACAGGTGCATATCTGCTTGCTACACTCCAATACACCTGCAGACCGAGCGATGATGCCACAGCTAAGACGCCGTTGGCTGTTCTGGGGATCAGCTATCACCACCGATCGGCCTATTAAATCCGCCAATTCCAGTTGCTCGTAGACGAAACGTATCGCCGCTTTTCCGTTTGAATCGGAGTTCACTTCTACGGAATTATAGACATCTCCAACCGAAGCGCAGCCCTTGGAAATATCACCACATTCGTGCACGTTCAGCAGATACTTTCGGTTGTTTGCTAAGCCTTCAATGATACCATCAACCACGACACCGCGTCCGGTGGCAGAGCTAGCTGTAGGGATTGAACAGAAACGAACCACACCTCGAACATCCGTCTGCCCGTTATCATGATCTACCATCGCTACCGCAGATTGACCTGTAACTGAAGAATACGTATAATCTCGGAGAGAATCGATTTCCACGTTTGCTGCAATATCTACCTCCAAACCCGGTAAGTAACGTTCGACGGCCTGTAGCTTCAATCCGTCTCTGGATATCATTCCATGGGACGCTCGTTTCGAGCAACACACTACCTTTGATTTCATCAATTTCGATTTTGCCCACCTCTGCCAATTTGTTCCTAATCGCAACCGCAAAATCGTCTCCGGGATCTTGAACCGCAAATACCATCTGGCGGTAGAATCAGAGCCGAACAATTTGTAGTTCGAACACAACAAACGAAAGGACCCTCTCTTCCGTGTACCTGTACGCATCCTTGATCGCTCATGTTTACCGATTAAAAGCTATTTCCTTTAAAATGTTAATAAATAATGGTTTATTAATAATTGAAACTAAAAATAAATGCTCCGATGAGATTCTCGCGAACACGAACTGACAATAATTAATGGCTAGCAGGGTTGCCAAGACAATTTGGGCGCGTCGGATTTTACCTGCGCAAGTAATCCAAAAATCCTTTTTATTAATTTACTGGAATCTCAGTTAGTTTCGCCTATTTTATTTCATTATATGACCGCATACACCTTTATCAGTAATAATATAGGAATCCTATTCCCCGTTTTAAGGAACTCTTCCAAACAATTCACACCATATCCCGCATGTTCCAACAAAAATGCTTCAACCATTTACAAAACAGATTGGCTCTTTTCGCGTTGTCGTTCCTCTGAAGCAATAGATTTGTTTCTTTCATCCCAAATAGTTACTCCGTCACAGGCGCATATCTTTTTGTAGTTTTCGAATATACCTGCCGACCGAGCGATGATGCCACAGCTAAGACGCCGCTGGTCATTCTGCGATTCCGCTATCACCACCGACCGGCCTATCAAATCCGCTACCTCCAGTCGCTCGTTGACGAATCGTATCGCCGCTTTTCCGTTTGAATCAGAGCTCACTTCTACGGAATCATACACATCTCCAACCGAAGCACAGCCCTCGGAAATGTCGCCACACTCGTGCACGTTCAGCAAATATTTTTCTTCTTTCGCTAGCCCATCA
>NC_064878.1:49068548-49081048 GCF_943734665.1 Anopheles aquasalis | reverse complement strand
CCGGTCCGCTTGATCACCAGCAGCTGGTGCACACAACGGTGGATGTGGAGCCGAGGGCATTGCAAGACCAAAGGTGGAACAATAGCAGCAGTGATGAGCAGCCAGAGGAAGAAGCAGAAGTGGAAGAGAAGGGTGGTATTACTCAGGAGAGCGATCTATGTCAACAGCAGGAAGCCACAGCAACCGAATGCAGCTCACAGAATGTACTTAGTGAAAGCCTACCGAACAATAACAGCAGTACAATCGGATCAGAACCATCCGGCAGCAGCACTCCGAAGGTAGCAAAACTAGAGGAGAATCCGGAACGATCTAAACCGGCAGCTCCCGAAGGAACTCTTTCGATACGGAACTTTCTCTCTAAGAAAACGCTACTAGGAAAGTTCAATCGATCTGGTTCGAATCTGGACCGCAGTCCGACTACGCCAACTGAGAATGTACCCTTAGCTGCTGGCCCATCAGAGGTGGTCTGTCCAGATGGTGATGACGCCGGCGCACGAACGAACACAGTGCCGGAGCTTGGAGGGAGTTCTTCAGCGTTCGTGATGGGCAAGAGTAAGATTAACGAATTGTACGATAAGCTGAACATGAACAAGGCCAAGTACGGATTGATAAAGGCGAAGAAGCTGGACCTGCGCAACATGCTCGGTGTCGGTAGTCGCGACGCAGGAGAGCGATCGGTACCGGCAATGCTAAATGATCCAACGACCGTGGCTATTGGTCAGCCGGCCCCGTGCGTGGACGACGCATGTGGTAGTGAAACGGAGATTGATCAACACGATCGTTCGGGAGCGTCACAGCCGCCGCAAAATGAACCGTTGGAGGTGAGTGTCATCGATGTGGACCCGTCCGATGCGTACGAGTTTTCTTTCGATGAATCATTCCCCAAATCCGACGATATGATACCGGGGATGATCAGCGAGGAAGATGAAGAAAAGGAAAACATACTAGATACACCTGCCGGCGCGACAGTGGCGGCCCCGGACCATCCTTATGCCTATGACGTGTATCTGAATCCAGTGAAACCGCGCACAGCGCGAATGGGTATCGGTCGAATTGGGCGCAGCTCCAGCGAGAATCCGCGGGCCACCGGCCGACGCTACAATCTGATGGAGATTGGGCGCAGCTTTAGCGAGATGAACGATGACGATGATGGGTTCGCGATCAGCGAAGGTAACAACAGTTGCCCGAACCCCTCGTCACTTAACACCAGTTCGAGCATTAACAACAGCAGCAGCATCAACAATCTCACACGTTCCGTCCCCGTCAGTCCAATACCGCGGACTGCGAGTAAGTTAAGCATCCAGCAAGATCATCTGATCGGCTCACAAGCACACCAGCAGCAACAGCAGCAGCAGCATCATCACCCACCACAGCAACCTAACTTTATGGAGCATTCCACGAGGCGTCGCAGCACGATGCTCGTAAAGGACAGCTCCCTGCAGTCCGACTCTAGTCGTTGTTCGAGCGTGGAAAGTTTGCTGAATGCTCGCAAGCCGGATCCGGAAAAGATACTGCTCAATCTAGGCTTTGGCCCTGCGCCGCACAGTACTGATGTTCTATCTAAAATACCAAAACGGTAGGTTCGGTGCGAGGAATTTGTGACTCACATCACGTGCTTTTTCATCCCTTATCTCTTCTGATTCTGTATAGGTTTCTAAAACCATCCCAGGTACGAGGGGTCGATACGGAAGCGTTCCTTCGTCAGCAACAGCTCTCCATGCACATCCATGAGAACAGCGTACTGGGCTATCGAGGGCTAGTAGGTAAGCAGGACAAACCATTGATACAGTATCATCTGGTATTGGGCACACACTCTTCATAATCTGATCGAAGCTTTGAGGGTTCGATTAGCTAAACGGTGATCTACCAGGCGTCTAGAACTCACAATTTGTTATTTCTTCCATCTTTCCTCTCTTCGCTGATCATTGATCGCGATCGTCGAACCCATCGAACGTCTCGATCGCTCATCATATTCTCCATTTAAGCCGATTACGAAAAACTACACATTCTGCAGCGCTTTCAAACGCGCCCCATGTAATAACAACAACCATCAGCGTGTAAACTGACTCAGCGTTATCGGGATGCAAATATCATCTTTATCTCATTTCACCCAATGTGACCAAAATGTAGCAAAAATGTTGTGGAAAAGGTGTATAGATTCGGTTTCGGATTTCACATTAGGGCTTCTGCTGTGCTGTGCTGATCATCGATCGCTGTTTCCGTAGCCACCCATCGCGAACGTTTACAGCGTGCGCCGGCTCACAACTAACCAAGTCATGTTTGTAGTCTATTAGCACACCTTCTTCACACTGTGTATGGCACATATCATCACCGGGCGGGGAGAGAATATAAATAAAAATATACCATCGGTCATCTGGCTGGTTCGGGTGGTGATGGTGGCCTTCATTGTGCAGTGGCATAGCAACAGGTGGCAGAGCTGGGAAAATAGTAAGCAGTGTAAAGACTTTCTTTGGTTGTGCTTGAAGCTTCGTTTTTTTACCTACCTTGTGTAGCAATAGAACTTCTGCGTGTTGCTTGTTTCATTTGTAATCTAATATTACGCTTTTGCTGTTATCGTTTTGTTGTTAAATTGTTCGGTCTTTTACTAGGTATTGCAGCATTATTTACGTTATCTAATATCTTACTAAACAGTAGTTAGTAAAGTAAAACTAGCTTAATTAATTAACTTTTTACTTGAACTGCACAACACTTTTATCAATTCCATGCACTATTGTATCTTTGATACCCTTTATACTATGTCGAATGTATTAGGTTTTGAGCTTTTGAACCGTCCACATCACGTTGCATTTTCTAATTCTTCTCTTCCTTCTTTTCTCAGGCAATCCACACATTCCACCCTCAATGATAGTGGCGAAAATAATGGAACGGTTTCAGGAGAACGATACGAAAACGCGCCTCAACGCCACCGGAGTCTCGCTGCCACTCTCGGATAGCCGTAACTCGTCGGGTCCACCGTCACCCGTCCCCATGATGACACGGCACGGCTCTCTAGCGACGACCGATGTTGGGGGGCGCCTGAAGTTTTAGCTTTCCACGCCACCACGCATGCCATGTTTACCGGATCGGCAATTTTCGGCATCGGCCTCAAGTGATAACTTATGTTTAATGTGTTAGGAGAGGGTATTGTAATGTAGCGATGGAACCGTACAAGAGCATATGAGATTTCTGCAAACGGAAGGACTGATCGGGAAGGTTCGAGAACTGGCGAAGGAGAGCCCCCTTTCCTTAACCCCTTGTCCTTTAGCACTTACTTAAATGGCACCTTAGAACACTCACTCACTCTCTAATCTGGGTCCAAATCAGCAACCTTTCAAATCACCGTACTATTGTACCCGTTTTTTACATATCGACACAAGTTTTCGGATGACCTTTTACAACGAGAGCACAGACTATTATTCTATTTTGGGTTTCTACGTTGACACTTTTCCTACCTAGAACCGCAAATCTACTTAAAGTCTTTCTATCGCTTTCTAAGGCACACGAGCACGCTTTTCCTTGTTTTTTAAGGATAGAATTAAGAGATGTTTAACGCTCATTTGGCCTTTCCAAATAGTGATCGTGAAGAAAGGATGTGAAATGTGAAAGATGATTGCAATTGAACAACACACGATAGGGCGATTGAGCATTTTATATCTTGTCCTGTTCATCTTTTCTACAATCACGAGCTTACCTTCTAAATCAAAATTTCCATTGTGTGATGTGTCGTCGCTTTGTCGCGTAATCTTAGCTTCTATCTTCTAAGTTTTCGAATGATGTAAGATATTAGAAAACATACCGCACTATGGCGCATGGTGGCTAAATTATGACCTAAGCATATCCGAACTCTTATACCAAGGATGTAGCATTCGCAGCAATCAACAATCTGAACCAGCAATGGAATAGCGGTAGTATCAGTATCAACAATCGCAATCACAAGCATTAGTGCTGGCTACAAGCTTGTTTGCTAAAAAATTAGAAAATCGACCCAAAATTGCCATTCAATCGGTGATGCTGGTGGATTTTATATATTTTTCAAACGAAACACGTGAGCCAGAGGCATTTTACACTTGTTCAGGATAGGATGGACCTTTACAAAGGGTTCGTAGCCAATCTTTTCGTAAACTTTGTTATCGAATCTCTATTTCTGCGGCACTGGAGAAGCAAAAGCGCACTTGTTAGATAAATAGAAACGTCAAAATGGCATTTCACTGGGAGTCCTTGTTATATTTCATTACATCCGACCACATCATGCATCAAATCTTATTCTACATGACCATGCAGCTGCGTAGCGATTTTGAAGATTTCAGATAGAGCCTCAAGTATGTCCAATAGCTATTACTGTTAACTACTGTGGCCACGCGATACCATCTGCTCTGCTAAAGCGATGCATCCACTACAAGACACAGAACACAGATAACTAAGGCAGTCGCCGTATGTACTCCGGTACTACCAAGCTACACAAGATAGCCAGGAGTCAGATCGTGTTCATGCCTTGGAGCGCATGGCAGCATTACGAACGGTGTCGTCGTCTGCTTCAATTCTGTTGAGTGTGTCTTTCCAGGAACGTAACGTTGAAAACGTTTTAAAATAATTGCCAACAAACCGTGCAGCCGTTATCGGTCGTCGCGCATCATATTCTTTCGTCGATGATAAACGAAGGTGAACGCAAACTGATGTAGTGAGTGAGCACCTGAGTTGCAGGTAGCTGTATTTTGCATTCGTGGACCAGCCTGTTTGCTAAAATGCATAAATCGATTGTTATCAACCGAATGGTTTTGACTGTAGTTACTTTGATACTTGCTAGTGAGCTCGCGAATTCTGCAATCGGTACGTATCAAAGGGAGATCTTTAGTGAAAAAGATAGGAAGATAAGCTTGGTTAGTCTAAGGCTTTGCGATGGTTATTTTCAAGTGTTCGGATTGGATTGTGTAATCACTAGTGCTCTTGGGAAAGTGATTACTACTTGTTAGAATCCATACGCTGATAATCAATCCTACCACTTATTCAAACCATGGATCATTGCATGTTTTAAGGCGATTTTCGCTGTAGTCCAACTAATTATGGTTTTTAATTAATTGAAGAAAAAAGCGACATCTTCGTTGATTCCACTACACTATACATTACTTCCAGTTACCGATCATGACCGGGTAGTGACGTGTTACATCTCAACATGGGCCGTGTATCGTCCAGGATTTGCGTCCTACAACCTAGAGGCGTTCGATGCTACGCTCTGCACACATGCTATCTACGCCTTTGCTGGTCTGGACGAACAAAATAACACTATAAAATCGCTTGGTATGCTGAATTGTGATACTGGCTTCGTTGGCACAATTGGTTTTAAATACTTTTCTGTTCACAGACCCTTGGCAAGATTTAAGAGAAGATTACGGTAAAGGAGGATACGAACGCCTCACAAGCATGCGGAAATCAAATCCACACCTAAAGGTGCTGCTAGCTATCGGCGGATGGGAGGAGGGATCAGAGAAATACTCAAACTTCACAAACAACGCTACCAACCGGCAAGAGTTTGTAATTAATGCCTTGGATTACGTTAGGTAGGTCGTTAGGTCCCCAAATATAGCAGCATAGCATATCGGGTTGCTCGGTGTAATCTAACTGTTGTTCTTTCCATTCTAGGCAGTATGATTTCGATGGCCTCGATCTGGACTGGGAGTATCCAACGCAGCGTGGAGGAGATCCAGTCGATCGAGGAAACTTTGTGGCCCTGGTTCAGGAGTTGAGCACACTGTTCAAGAAACACAACCTGCTGCTCACGTCTGCCTTTGCGGCCAGTAAAACAGTGATTGACGAAGCATATGACATCCCAGCGCTCTCAAACTATCTCGACTTTCTACACATCATGTGCTACGATTACCACGGAACTTGGGACGGTAAAGTCGGTCCAAATGCGCCCCTTGCGAGCTCCGATTTTTTGAGCGTCGAGTACACGATCAAGCATCTTCTGAACCTTGGTGCACCAGCTAACAAAATAGTGCTGGGGTTGCCTTTCTATGGGCGCACCTTCGTCAGCCGTATCGTTGGAGCAGGCATGGGAGACGATGCCGAAGAAGTTGGCTTCCCTGGTCCGGCCACCAAGGAGAACGGTTTCATGGGCTACAACGAGTTCTGCGAGGAGCTGAAGCGCAATCCGAACGACTGGAGGCTGACCTGGGATGCTGTCTCTGCCGAGATGGTGGCCACCAAATCGAATGACACCGCATCGCAGGTGGTCGTGTACGATAGTACGCGATCGATCGCCACCAAGGTACGGTTCGCGATGCGCCACAACTTGGCGGGACTGTTGGCGTGGTCAATCGATACAGATGATTTTAATGGCTTATGCAAACCAGAATTGGATACATATGAAGATTTCATCATAAAGGGAAATATATCGCGCTTCACAATTCCGCCACCGGTCAGTGGTAAGTACCCGTTGCTTAAAACCATCAACAACGCGATCGTGGTAGCGTCTGAGGAGCTTGCCCAGGAAAATGTCACTCCGGATGTTCCAGAAGATGTTACGGCAGATGAAACAGAACCGTATGACCCATCAGCTGCACGGTCCTTAGACGCTACGACATCAGTCGCACACCTTATCGTGCTAATTAGTTTTCTCAAGGTTATTGCGACCTCTTTTCAATCCTTGAATTTTTGAATAAAATCTTAACAAAGCAGTTAAAATAATGATTATTTTTAAATAAAAAATATCACAAATAGCAACATGATTCACATAAGAAAATGAATCATCAGTCGTTCTAATTCTCTGTGCATTCTTTCTACTCTGAAGTACTAAACAAAGAGCAGCATACTAGAATCCATGTGATCCATAGCTGCAGTACCTTGAGCAACATTCACTCCGCTCTTGGGGCACGATAAATGTCAGTGGAGAGAACTAAGTTCGCTTAGCGTACTATGGGAGCTTCTCTCACGCTCTCGATCGATCCTCACGCATTCGTCTCCATCTTTCGGCGTCTTGTGGTCGTGAAAGGTTGATCGTGGCGGGGTTGACGCGCCCGCCAACTTTGATACTTTACACAGGAGAAGCAACATAGAGAGCGACGGTTTTGTTTCTCTCGTCTTGAGCAGCTCACGGCTATAGGTTTCTTTTGCTTGGGACTTACCTTGCACGGCACTAACGTTCGTCGCTGCATTTTACGAGCAGCGTTTGTGGAGTCGGTACGTCGGTCGCTCTGCGAGAGGTTCGTCGCTTGGCAGCGTTGATGTCGTGGCGCTTTTTTTTTCGTGCCTTTCACACACGGCGGTTACAATAAAAGCAAAGCAGCGGCCACACACACCAACACCACTCGCCGTCGTCCTCTGACATTTTAACGCGATCGTGAACGTGATTTTCGGGCAAGTACGATCAAGAACCAGGGTTTGGTGTGCCCTAGGGTTTGTACCTGAAACTCTTGCCAACGGTGTTTAGCACCTCTTCGCCACCGCAGCCAGTGTTGCATGCTGCTGCTGATTATGAAAGTGCTGTCGGTGGTGGTCGCCTGGTGAAAACGTGAACCGAGTGTAAATACAGAACCACACAAACGATCGCATATTCGTGGTGCGAAATAGTTGAGACGAAACAAGTGTATTTCCTGAAACCAAGCGCTACCGTTAAAAAGTGTGTCAAAATATAGCAAAATGCGGCTTGTGTGCAGAGTTCCGATTGATGCGTTTTCGAGGCGATTGTTGGTCATTTCGCTGCCAGTATTGCTACTGATTGGCTCCAGCAGTGGCGCCACAGGTATGTATGCTATGCCAATGGGCCATAGAAAATCATATCTACATATCAAGCTCACTTCCAAGCAGGAATGGGAGAAGATATTGTGCGCGCGTCGCTGATATAATGACAATATAAAGCCGATTGACGGTTACGGCTTCTGGAAAGCGAGGAAAGAGAGAACGGGTTCTGGGTTCTATAGGATGGGTCTATTAAGCCTGTTTTCTTGTTCGTTCCACTCTTCTTTGGACTGCAGTTGAGTATCATCCCATTGGATCGCTTGTGCGTGAAGCATGGGTGGCCTTGGAATGGAAATCGTTGAGATCATTCACCATGTGAAACGTTCTCGCTGGACTTCCTGTCTCAACACGGTCCAATCCAATGGCATTCAATAAAAGCCAAGTCTCTATAAGAACTCTGTTAACCTCTCTTTGGACACAATCCACTATGAAACGCTCTTAGAACGGTACTAATAATGTGCTACCATAGTTATGGCAACATATTATCATACTTATTGAGATTTTACTATCCGGGATTCCCCACGGCAACTTTACTTACTTCATCGCTCGATGTTGGCGCAACCAGCGTTAGATTGATTTATCCTTCGTACACTAGCATTACTAGGCTTAGGCAGCATTAATTGGCCGATAGATTGTCGATTAGTACTGGCTACAAATGCTTCCTTGTTAGCAACAGATCACCGCTAGCGCATGCCACAAAGAACCTTTCGCTCAGTGCTACAGTAAACGCGTGAGTAATGTGTGTATCTTGTTTGTAAAGTGAAGGCGTACATTTTGGAGCAAACGGCTCGATCAAACACACAGAGAATGGAAGGCGATGGCACAGAAGGTGTTAATTGTTTCATCAAATTTTCGGTTACCGACAGAACCGGTTTCGAAGAGCAGTAAAGAGCTGCATATTCTGTTTTACGTAACAACTTGAAATTATTTTACTTTTTTTGTATTAAATTCAACAAATTTGGTTTGCCAGCGTATCTTGCATACCAACAGAAGGTTGTTTGATGTGGAAACCTACCGGCATCCTAAACAAACGCGAAAACGATAACAGGACACAATGAAAAAATATTACAAACTCGCAGCGGCGATATCGAGACTTGTTTTATGTTATCCAGCAAACAAAGCATCCACCCAAAATATGTTGCCTCAGCAGGGGACGCATGGCACTCATGAAGTGTGCCTGAAACAATGTCAATACACAGCGGGCGGGAGCCTTTCATGAATGGGACATAACTGTTCGCTATTAGTCAACATTTGATAATGGCGCACAAACAGGGCATCGATGACACCCACTTCAAACGTGTCTAGTTAAGGAACATGTACTAGCCGGCGGGTAACGGTATGGAGACTGTTTTTTCCAGGAAAATTATCACCATAAACGCTGGCATTGTGGTGCAGGTGTTGAGACATTTAGTCACATGTTGAAACGTAACATAAATGATCGATAATTAGAAAGTCTTGGAGTGGCGACAATACTTGGCCTAGAGCAAGCGACCGATGTGAAGATCGCAGTAACTAAGATCTTGAACAACTTGTCGTCATTTCTTGTCGTTAATGAAAATGGCACCAACGGCAATAGTTAGCAGTGCTGTGAATTTTCAATTGTTAGAAATTATAAATAATTAAGGATAAATAATCGCACAGATCGAGACGGAAGCTTCCGGCTTTAAGCGGATAGAGCATGGTGGTTGGTGAGCAAGTTATGTTCGAAATGCTCGCGGCATTCCGTACACAAGCTCCAACCAAACGATCGCGTATAAACATCGCGATCATGAGGTTATCGGTACAGCGAAACCCTTTCTATTAAACACCGGTTACGATACGGCCGGATATGATTCAGTACACGCTTGCAGCTATGTTGAACAGCTCCCACAGAGCTTCCTGATTGCGGCGCCACGCGTTACTCGTGTGGGGGTCAAACTGGACAACACTCCGCTTAAAATAGCTATCCACCGACAATCCAACGGTATGCCTCTATCGGTAGTACCCCGGCGAAATTCGACCATCCATTCAGTTCGTTGGAGCGTGACTCATTCCAGGGTGGATATGTTCGTTGTTCGGTCGCGTTTTTGTCGGCGGCACCTAAGTTCGTTCATTTTTGCCAGGTCGCTCCAGGCCAACTGCCTTTCATGTCGTTACGATAACGCGTATCTCTATTCCGGGGCTGTGGTGGCTTCATGTTTTCGGCAAACACTAATTGACCCGCTTGCACACCCGCTTACTACTACTCATCCACCAGTTACCGATCACGATCGAGTGGTAACGTGCTACATCTCAACCTGGGCCGTTTACCGGGACGGAACCGCGTCCTACGGGCTGGATGCGTTCGATCCGACACTCTGCACTCACGCTATCTACGCTTTCGCCGGGTTGGACGAGCAGAACAATGCCATTAAGTCATTGGGTAAGTTGGTTGGTTTGTCTTGTGTCAATAGAGCGGATAATGTATAACGTTTTCGTTCACACAGATGCATGGCAGGACCTGAAGGACAACTATGGTAAGGGAGGCTACGAGAAGCTGGTGGGTATGCGAGCGGCCAATCCACACCTGAAGGTGCTCTTGGCCATCGGTGGTTGGAATGAGGGCTCGGAGAAGTACTCCAACCTAGCCGCTAACCCCGAAAGACGGCAAGCGTTCGTTAAAAACGCCCTGGACTTTATCAAGTAAGCTCACTTGAGCAACGCATGACAGACCGATCTCTTTACGACCCCGTGTTTCTCCCATTCTCCCAAGGCAATACGGTTTCGATGGGCTCGATCTGGACTGGGAGTACCCGACGCAGCGCGGTGGCAAACCGATCGATCGCGAAAACTTTGTCGCCCTGGTCCGCGAACTGAGCCAACTGTTCAAGCGCAACAATCTGCTGCTCACGTCGGCCATCGGCGCTGGTAAGGATACGATCGATTCGGCGTACGATGTGAAGGCACTGTCCAAGTATCTGGACTTTCTGCACGTCATGTGCTACGACTACAACGGGAGCTGGAACCGGCAGGTCGGTCCGAATGCGCCCCTCACTAGCAAGGACTTCCTGAACGTTGAGTATTCGATCGAGCATCTGCTTAACCTCGGTGCACCGGCCAGCAAGCTCGTCCTCGGACTGCCCTTCTACGGACGCACGTTCGTCAGTGCGATGGCCCGAGCCCGGTTGGGTGATGTAGCGAACGAGGTCGGTTTCCCCGGACCGGCCACCAAGGAGAACGGTTTCATGGGCTACAACGAGATCTGTGAGGAGCTGAAGCGCAATTCGGCCGACTGGACGCTGACCTGGGACGTGGCCGCGGCCGAAATGGTGGCCACCAAATCGAATGACACCGCATCGCAGGTGGTCGTGTACGATAGTACGCGATCGATCGCCAACAAGGTACGGTTTGCGGTACGTCAGAAGCTGGCCGGTTTGATGGTGTGGTCCGTCGATACGGATGATTTTAACGGGCTGTGTGCACCGGAGACGGACACGTACGTCGATTTCGGTGATCGGGAAAAGGTGGAGCTGACGATTCCGCCACCGGTCAATGGCAAGTACCCGCTACTGAAGACGATCAGCAACGCGATCATCGTCGCGCTGGATGAACTCACGCAGGAGAACGTCATTCCGGATGTGCAGGAAGTGAGCAAACCTGGTGCCGGTTCTTCGACCGGTTCCTCGGCTGCTAGGATGGCCCAGCTATCGGGTATCACGTTCGGTGTCGTGCTGCTGCTGCTACTGGGAACCGCGGCTTCTGCTGCGACTTACAGCTTTTAAGCTGCTATTTAACAAATTCGTTTAGCGTTTAGAATCAGCCTTGAGAAGCAGAAAAGTGTGGTAAATATGATGTAATTAAAGTGAGAAGTTTTAACATAACTGACAAATCAGCGTAAAAGGACCCCCAAAGCTATCCGAAATGATAACATATCCCAACAACTACTGAAAGTAAGTTTCTTTTCTTGTTTTATTATTCCTCGAATTGATTGCGCGCTGTATACGGTTAGGTTTTGTTTTTTTCCGTTAACAAAGTTTAATACAATTACATACAGTCCAATAGTTCAACCTTCCACGCGGTTCGATTACTTGTAGCAGCTACGCCTCGATTAGAATGCATCCTTACGCGATAATACGATTAATACGATCCGATTGTGGTTGCTTTGATTTGCTCGCTACGTTACGCGACGCGACGACGAGCAGTAAGCGCTGTAAGCTTATCCTCCTCCTCTGTACACTGAATTCACGACATCTCAACTGTTGGGGGCGCCTATTCTTATATGTATTTTGAAATTTGGAAGCATTTTGGCTGAAATCGGGTTGAAGACTGTGATTGGTTGTCTATGGTGTGTTCCTACCATGTCTATAGCCCTAGCAGAGGCGCAAACGCACCCACAGTACCTCTTAACGGCTACACGTTGCACGATACGATGGACATGAGTAGAACGGAACGTGACTGGCCTTCACCGGCACCGGCAGTTTGCAGTCTTTCTCCTTCCCGCAGAACTTAATGCTAACAGAGATTGGCTACCTTTTTTTTGCTACTAATCTAACGCGCACTTTTCCTACGGGACAACATTCTTAACGGGGCACTAGATAATATTACGCCTAAACTATGCACTCTCGGGTATGCATGAGAGTATATTGGAGGGAGGAAGGTGTAGTGAGGCTGTGATCGGCGAAAAATGATTCACCTAACTGGCTCCTGAAATCGCGGGAAAGCACTACTGACCGTCAGCCCGTCAGCTGCTTTCAATGGAAATCTATACAACGATCATACAAGGATCATGGCATGGCCATCGATGTCAC
>NC_064878.1:49048548-49061048 GCF_943734665.1 Anopheles aquasalis | reverse complement strand
CGATGGTAAAACAAACAAAGCATGAAATTAAAATCTTTCATTAAACTCGCTCACTCTCTCTCTCTCTCTCTCTTTTTCCCTCTAAACGATCACCAAGCTACCGACAGGTCGGCGGTAGCATGACCTGGCTAGAAGTGGATGAGGATCGCGTTCGAAAGAGTCCACGAAAGCGCGACAGCCTGGGAAGGGCACCGTGGAAAAGCGTGACGAGACGGATTGGGGGTTAGTGTATGACCTGGTTCCGGCGTCCGATCCGTCCGTGGACCTTTCGTTTTCATCGTTTAGGCGAAGGTTAAAGGGTATGAATGAAATGGGGCTGTTACAATGACTCATAGCGGGCTTCACCCTGGTTTCTTTACTTATTCAACAATCAACATTACTACCGAAAACGAAATCATCGATTTCCATCGATAGGCACTCCCTTTGGCATCTTTCAAATAGCTTATGGATCTCGGTTTACTGTTATAACAATCTAATGATAGACCCAAATTTAGGTACTTTTTGAATAAATGCCTTCCGACATCTTCTGGGTCGTTCAAATAAATGTTGAACAATTTTAAAACTTAAAGCTGCACAGTTGATAAAAATTGAACAAATTACTCTTGCATTTATGCTTGTTTGCATGCTGTTATAATGTATGCAAGATAATTTCATGATTGATCTCTACAAACAACAAAATACACACTAAAATTACTCAGGAATATTGATTTTTTTTAAATTAATCGTATTTGTTTTAAATTGAGAGACCACAAAGAAAGGCAACATTGCACTGCTAGTGTGATCTTTGCGATCACACATGCCATTGTCCTTCTCCCAACTGTATTTTGTGGTTTTCTGTTCTGGGATCAGGATATCCATTTGTCGAGAGGCAGCAATCTTGCGATCGAAAGAAAGTGCGTAACATGACACTTTTACCTGCATGTTGGCAGTAAAAAGGGAAATACATGTCTCTCCTACTTCCCCTAAAGCATCTTAGGGTATGCACACCTTCCCAATCTTATACGGGAATGCTTGTTCCTGCCGAACAAACCCCGCCACTTAATGGTGCGTATTGATTTGTTGCTTTTCGCCATGGGTGTCCACAGGGCACAGGACAGGTAGAGAGGCTTCCACGCGATGTGAATCTACCGTCGCGCCAGGTTTGACTTTATGAACCGCCGGGAACCACGACGGCAAAAGGCGAGGGAAACGAGGGAAAGATCAAAAGCATGACCGCATCCTTCACATTCTCACCCACGGTAAATTGAACATTAAGGCGAACTATGGCCAGAACCCGGTTCGTCTATTGAATGCCAGTAGGAGCCACTGGCTTGTTGGCTTCTCTTTTTTTTTTTTTTTGGAAATCCGTTCCGTCCTCTCGCCATGTTAAGTATAAGGCACGGTTCAAGTGATGACGTTAAAGGGGGATGGTCCCTCTTCCTAGTGAACATGTTTTATTGAGCTGTATCGGCGAGGCGGTTTTTTCTCTTCGCCGCCTTATTCACGAACCGATCACCACGGTTCCCCCATAATTATGCGGTGAGGGCTCTTTGTTCGAATGCGCTTCGAACAGATTCGACAGAGCGGCAAACTCACAGAAGAAGAGATACACGGTCAATGATCGATGTCAGCTCAACCTGCCAAAAATTACCATCATCCGGCCGATTTTTTTCCTCCATCTTCTTCTGGTGCTTCCTAGGCCGCAGCCGCGGAATCCCCGTGGAAAGTAGATTCGAACGTTGCCCTTCCTTCGCGCCTCAAGAAGCACAAGAGTGAAAGCCCCGCGCTTGGAGAGGATGCGAGACCGCATCGCATCATTTCGATGCAACGACGCATTCCTTAATTTTAAGCATTTCGAAATAAGCTTTCGGTCGTCAGCATTGCATCGTGGATGCTGGCTTATGCAACACCGTTGCACCTGTCCCAGGCGATAATGCAGAGCGTGACAATATTCTCATCGGACAAACGGACGAACGGTGGCGCAGAAAATCTTCTCACCGCATTCAGAAATGTTGAAAGGAGAAGAATGTGACTTTCTCTTCATGCCAGAGATCGCCATTCCGATATTTGCCGTTCACCTTCGAACCTGCGTAAGGACACCGTGCACAACAATTCAACGGATGGCTTGAAATAATATTCACGAAGCAGTAAGGAGTGTTTGAGATTTTTCGCAAATTTTCTCTTAACCTTATACAAAAGTAAATGTTTTATGATTTATTGCATGAATTCAAGTCCGTTAGGCGTCCAGAATACAGCTTCTTGTTGCAAAAAAGCAATCGAATTGTACCTGGTATGATACTTTTCGTTCTACCCGCCCGTATTTGAACGACGACCGATGGCTCGATGACACGGAACAGAACAAAACGGCGCAATTCGTCAGCATCACCAAGAAGCTCACTCCTGCGGACGACCCGTTATGTTGCACCGCTGACCGTGTGAAAACGTCCCAGAGCAGCGACCGTTCGGAACAAGTCCATCACACCCCAAACGTTCCTACCCTACCCCTCGCTCCTCTTCAACTCGTGTATGCTCGTTTTGCTTTCAAATTTATATGCTTCTTCCTTTCGCGATGTTTCGCTCCTTGGCCGGAAATTAGCCTCGATTCGTTTTGTTTTTTTTTTACAATTTACTAACCTCTGCACCGCCTCAGGGCTCGCAGTGGAGCAACCAGTAGCATATTTGCAGCCTGTTCGGCATTCTAATGATTATGCAGTCCAATAAGCCGCGCCAAGGCGGTACTGCTGCTCGTGATTTAGATCAAGTAGCAAGATGCTACCGAGCGCGGCCAATGCCTCTCGGACTGGGCGACGGCTGCGGGGTTCGCTTATGTTTGTTGATATAATTTACCGTACCACCACCTCCACCAGTCGCACTCCCCACCACTAGCAGGCGGCAGCCGATGCCATCGATCAAGAACAGGAAAAGGGACCGGGTCTCCGTCACGAACACGATCATCGCCCTGTCATCTTTGTACACGTTGTTGTTGATGATGATGATGATGATGGTGACGACGAGAAGAGAACGACGTGTTCCTCCCGCTGGTGCCGCTGGCCCTGCTGTTTGCTTGTCCCCGTTTGGCATCGCGGGGACCGATGCGTTCTGCACAAAACCTCCTCCACTACCGCACATTGGATGTGCCCACCGTAAATCAGTGGCCATAGTTATGCTATCCACAATTGCTTTGCCTCTATGCTGCAGCCCATGAGGACTGCGAACGCATAGTCCGGACAATCTTCGCTACTTGAGTGCACTTCAAAACGTGCAAAAATGAACTACGCACACGCCGTCACGCTGCTATGCAACCGGTGGGGCGGTCGCTGGGGCATGATGACTTTCTGCATCGAAGCAAGCAGCAGACGGGTGTAGCAGCAGCAGCAGCAGCGGCAACTCGTCGTCATACTTTTGCATTATTTTCATATTTAAATGAAGCATAATACGGACCCCTCAGACTCGCTCTGCCGGCAGAGTAGTAGGTTAACCGCAACAAAGATTTCTTCCCCTTTCGACCCGCTTTGCTTGCGGTAATATTGCAGCCACGCAACGCAAACGGTGCACCGCACGGATCGCCATGTGCATCGGTGCGATGACGACGGTGAGTTCGTCTGGGAGGAGGCACACCAACCAAGCAGCCAGGCAGGCAAGCCGGCAGACCGCAACAAGAGCAGCGTCGAACCCGTTTTTGGCCGGGCATGTCGAGATCGTCAAGAAACCTACCGGCACACCACGGTAGCTAGAGAGAGAGAGAGAGAGCTGGGGAACCTCGTTCCATCGTGCGCTGAGAATATGTAATCCCGAACACATTTCATTCCCCGCGATACACACGTTTCCGTGCTTGTTGTTTGGCGTCGCATCCCATCGCCGTTTGCCCTCTTATCGCTGATACCGAAGGCTCATTATGATGGTGCGCTGCCCGTAATTATTTCACGACGTTCCGTTCCTGAGCCTCGTGGTTACGTAAGGCTCCGTTACTGGTGGACGGGCAAGGCCCGATACCCGATACTACCGGCTGGAACCTGAATTCTCTCGTCTCCCTCTTCAGTTGAGGAATTTAATAAAAATAAAAAAGGGAAAATTTATAATTGCGACAATTGCCACAATCGTCCTGGCCCGATAAAAGGTGAGAACAGGGTGTATCTCTATGGGCATGGAATGCAACTGTCCGCCGAGTTGCACTGTTCTGTGGTGCGTTCTGAGCAACAAGAAGCAACAGAAACAGCCAGCAGCGAAGATTGCCCCTACGTCAAACAATGTACAAAACCAACAATTGTGCACTCGAGCGGCTGGTTGTTGTGGCCAATTTGTGGTTCTTTCTTGCCGTTTTTTTTCTGTTTTTATTTCCACTCCCCAGCAACACCAGAAACCACCATTTAATTCCAGCCCTAATGACACCGGCGGCGGAACGAACGATCGCATGTTTAATGATGATCATTAGAGGCATAACAGAAGAGCAGAGATAAGAAGCAGGGGCATGGGCTAAGGGCCCAGCAGCCAGGGCTGTACTACCATAACCAATTATGGTAGGAATGAAACAACGGTGGCAGTATATAGCCCTCTATTACTGCTGTTCCTGGTGCAGTATTTTTTGCGCCAATCGAAAAGGAAAGTTCGCACGAACACGAACCAATTGGCAACGATTATCGCCCGAAAGCGATGGCTTTAGGGTGAATCCTTGGTTAAAATGGTATCCCTTATCGCGGTAACGTTCTCAGCGCCTTTTTACGGCCAGCTCAATCTTGATCCTCGAGCGAATGGAATGGAAAACTGAATTTTGCCAGACCATTTTCCCGAGGATATTATCAAGAAAAACACTTGTGAAACCCCCGACATAACGAGCTGTTAATGGAAACATAATGTTTATTACCATGAAAGGGATCTTTATGCATCTGGAGAGAGGGAGAGAGTTTAGGCAAACCAGATGTCCCTGATCCATTTGGTGGAGCCAAGGCGATCACAGTCTGAAGTCTGGAAGTGAAACCAGATATCGTAGGGTAGATAGCTGATAAGCCTTCCATTATCCTTCCCTTTTTTACCATTTTGAAACGCTCTGTTACTACAATCAAGTTCGTCAAGTGGCTGTGGGAAAATTAATGATTAGGAGCGGAACGTAGAACACATGTTCAGTTCATTCATCGTTATAGGGATTATCTGCAAAGCCTCATTAATGTTACATGGGTCTTCTGCTTAAACACTTCATAATACTTTATGTGCGTTTGCTTTCTGTATCTTTCCCAGAATTATGTTTGTCTCGTCAAGTAACAATTTCTTCACGGCTCCCTTGCATGTGTGGCGAAAACATGTGCGCACCATCAATAGAATGGCGGGAATGTATTGAACATTACACTGCAGGCGATCAAAACGGATCCATCACGTACGGATCCCAAGGGTCCTTTCCGAAAGGATCTAAACACCCCCTGCGCACTCTTTTCCGCAGAATCGTCGTCCCTACCATTCCCTACGATTGACCATCACGAAGCACAAAGATCACTGCCGTAGTTCGGGCGCTGGTTACGGTTCACAGCACTTTCCACATTCTTTCTGGCACCATTTTCGGAAAGAATTCGAAGCAGACACTACCGAGCCCACAGCATAGACGACGCAACTCGCCATCGTCGTCACAGTTGTCAGCGGCGCAGGTAGAACCCGTAAAAATCCGGGTACTGAAGGGAAGATGGGCTGAAGAATATACACCGAACATAAGATGGGTGCTGGGGAGTGATGGCTTTTGTTTTCCTTTGCACGTTTCCTTCTAGCCACTTTGGCTATTCAAACAACAACGAATTCCAACTTTATGGACACCATCCGTCGTCATCCGCCCATCTAGGCCTAACGGAAAACGATGCCGCATCACATATACCGGCACAGGATGCGCTGAAGAGGAGACGGGAACAGGGAGAACACTGGCGGCCATCCGATGATCTTTCTTTTCTCGGGCAACACTGAAGCCATACAAACATCGGGCGGTTTCGTGTTATAACGAGATCTGCTTATGGCGTCCACTCTCTGGTCGCAGAGACGCTAACTCGTCAACATGGGAGCGAGACCACATAAAATTGCTCCCTTGCTCCGTTTGCTTCGCGGACTATCTTCGCTTAATTAATTGATTGCATCTAGATCACGTACTCTTCGCTGCGCGTCCAGAATCCGAATCTCCGAACACACAAACTCGCACTCCTGTCGCATGTTGAGTGAATAACCTTTTTCATAACGTCGCACAGCATAAGATTACACCGGTGCAAACATCTATATTCGAATACGCACATCCGCGAGGGACCATTCTACACCTCGCATGGACGACAATTTCGAGCGAAAATTTGCAAACACACCTTCTTCACAGCTTCACGGCCATTCTTGGCGCGGATTGCGTGGGAACTAGATCGCACCGATCCGCATCACTAAGTCACTCGAGCCCGAGTTAGCACCTGCCCGGAGGAAACCGACGAATGATCCAAAAACTTGTGCTGTTTTTTAATGACTACTTCAGCTTAAATCTAGAGTAAAACTTCCGTCGAACACGGCGGTGTGGCCTAACCTTGTTGCCTTTTCCTTTCCGATCGAAGCGGAGGCAGAGACAGCCTCCTTTTGCTGCACCGCGACGCGCCGTATGTTGATGAAGCAGCACTGAACACGACGCACCAAACGCGATCACGAACCGATCGCAGACCCGCACTCATGAAACTGAAAACTGGTTTTTCGAACAAACCCTTCTCTACCTCATGATCTCTCGCCAGATCGTCGGGCTTCTTTTGCAGTGCTTCCACGCACACACACGTGTGCGCCCATGCCATGCTCCGATCCTTCACGCGCTCGTGAGCAAGATCGTGCGCCCGCACCGACCCGATTCATACGGCCTTTGAATGGTGGCCTCTCTCGTGTTTTGTTGATCGTTTTCATTCAATTTCTCACATATCCTTCTTGTAATTGATCACCCTTCTCTCTGCGGTAAGCTGGCAGCCAGGCTCTCCCCCGGCATGTTGGACATTATGCAAGGGTTGACTATGTTTTGGGATCACCTGCATCGTTACTGCGGATGATACGATCGGCGAAAAGTGTTTGTGAACTATTGTTGCTCTCAGTTTAGGCAGCTTCGTGTAATTATTTTGAACTGTAACATAATGTTTCAAAGTTATGGCGTTTTTTTTTATTTTCACAAACTGTTCTATGTTATCAAGCAAACAAAAATACAGCGCAACAATTGAAGTGCATTTCTACAATCGACTTTGACTACAGCTTCCCACTGCGTTGAGCAGAGTGCACTGTGTATTGGTGATCAGATCAGAACATCGTAGCCTCAATGATTATCTGGTCCATACAGGCGCGGTTCCTTCATCCATGATTATCACTGTTCGGCTTTACGTTTCTTCTTCTACACCTTCCAGGCGTCTTTGCCCATAAATCCCTCCGCTTCGTTTTGGCAACGTTGAGCCGGTCAAGCCCATTTCCTGCCCTTACCCGCACGTTCGCGAGCCTCATGCTCAGAGTCTCGGTTGATGATCATGGAACAGCCGTTGGGAATCTTTTTGTCATTAGCTCGAATTCATCATTCGCATTCATGTGAGTACGTCTCATGTGGGATAGAACGAACTCCTTCTTGTCCGAGCGGGAAGGTCATAGAGCTGGCTTTCGATTCGATGGCTGCTTATTCTATGAGCGTCTTTTGGATATGGCTTGATTAGCTTCGTGAGCATGTGGGGTTACACTCAGATGGCAGAATTCATGATGAATCTTAAAGACGATTAAAAAAAGAGCATAATCCAGGATTAGGACTAGGCGACAGGTATGGAACATTTATATAGGGATCTATATTGATATTCCTAATTTCTCAATAGAAAGAAAGGATGAAAGAAAACACCTTTTCGACACACGTCAATCGATGAACAGCGTTACGCGCGCAACTTCGGCATTTATTCACTCTGGTGCCCATGCTCTCCGTCGGTGCCACCGTGAAGTGCATTCTATCTGGAGCGGAATTGTCTTGTTTCTATGTTCTTAAACGCTATGGTACGATCAAATTTTTATAACATTTGAAGTTTGGTATCATTTCCCTCGTCTAATCCCTTGCTGACGGCTCTCATAATTCCTGACTCTGTGGCAACGCACTAGTCCAACTGTCTGCCAGACGGTAAAACGCCAAGAATGCATTGTTTTATTTCCACCTCCCACCCAATCGGTTAGAACTTTGCAATTCGTAAAATTGCACCGCAATCATTGAAATGTAATCGTGTCAGTGGGATTTTCATAAGATGCTAAGTAATCGAATAGGAAGCTGCCTATAGTGTGCCTTCTTCACTCACTACTTGCTTCACAATTCTGCGTCTTATTACCATGTCTCCAGCCGTTCTGTTCACAGTGTGCTTGCATGTTGGGTAAAAAATACGAAACAGGTTTTTCATGTCCTTGTTCACTGTTAACACGTTTCTGTCACACAGCTTTCTTTCTTATTTTGGAAAACGTATCAGCGAGACTATATAAGAATCGTCAACATATATCAGAATTGTATGCAGTCAAAGCAACGGTTTGTTTTGTCAATATCCGCTGTAAACTAAATCATCAACTATTACTACTTTTGAGTGAACAAAATATCAGATAAATGGCATCAAGTGAATAAGGTGTAATATGTATACCCTTGTCCTATATGCCCGTCTGTTGTCTATATATGTATATACTGTACAAGCTTATCTGCCCTTCAACAATCTTATAATAGCTGCAGTTAAGCATCCTTTTCTTACGTCTGATCCGGAAACACTCTGATACTTTCAGTTTCGATTCCTCGCAAAACATGCTCTTAACCAAGCACTTCCTGAATCGTGTACCAGCCAACTTGCTCACTCATTAGCTCACTCTTTTCTATTTCCATCTGCTTTACTGTCCCACCGTTTGATTCGTTTTCCCTGTCGTGTTATTTTTCTAAGGGAATCGTGTTTTTTGTGTTTGGTTGAAATATCGCAATCTACAACAGTTTGATTGATAACAATATTAGATTTTCATCTCGGCTACATGCATTGTCGTTATCCTTTCTATCTATTTATAATTGATAACATCATCGATCATGGGACAAGATGGTGAAGAAGAGGATCTAGAGGCAGAGAAAGTTGGAGGGATCGGCAGATGTAGTTAGACCGGCGGCTAATAGGCTTCACACAATTATTCATTGCAGTTATCTTTAGAAGGATGTTCTAGAGTTGTATGCTTTGCTTATGGGTTCGTTGCTCTTGGCGAGTAAAGTTTATAGTTTAATGTTTGCTTTGCTTGTTTGAATTCTGTGGCTATTGTGACTGTTTTTATGTGATCCTTTTTTATAGAGAAAAAGCTCCAATTGCTCCAATGTTTGACGCGCTCAGTATTATTGAAAGTTCATTTGAAGCAATTACTTATTAAGATAGTTAATCGTGGATATAGATCGGCTGTCACATTCACTCACAGTACTTTTGTTTTACTGTTTCCAATTCTTATCCATCTCCACGTCTAACAACTAGATATTTCAATAGCTTGAGCGAACTCGCGGCGTAGAAGGAAGTTCAAACATTTTACACTAAATGCCCATACAATGAATGACCTATTTGTACTGAGAATAAGACTGCGATCTATTCAGGTTACCATTTGGATGGTAATCTGTACATAAATAGAGTTAACTGACTAGTCATACAACTAAAGCACCAGGACAGTAATAATCAGTTCAATACCTAAAAAAAAGGAGGCAGACAAATTTCTTCGCAGAACAAATGTAACGCAAAACTGTATACCAACAATCTTTGCAACAACGCTGATCAAGTGCCTTTAGGGTGAATGTTTGCGAAATAGCAGGAGATGCAGACAGGCATCCTAGCGGGAGCGATCGCCAAGTAAACTCGAAATACCACTTCTTACTCGCACTAATAATATAAGGATAATGTTAATAAAAGCGATTTTATCACACAACTTTTAACGCTCTATAGGAGTACACTCTCCATTGCACAAACCATTGTCACTTTAGGGCGTACAGACTAACACAGGCCTCCTTCATCATCGTCTTCGTCAGCAGGACCAGCGGTTGGTTTTGAAGTCTTTGCAAAAGGGAAATTGGATATTATTAAAAATCGAAATGCACGATGACATAACAACGTGGTACTTACATCGCTTGTTCCGCCACTGTTGGGTGAAACGTACGAAGCGGCCGCATTTTCGATTACATTCGCTTTCGGGGCAATCGCCATACCCTTCGGCAGGGGTAAATCTCGTGCCAACCGGGAATACTCCACGTCCATGTGACGGATGAAAGGAGACGAGAGGGCCCGCTGAGCCAGCTCGGGATCCTCATCATCGTACGCCTGTTGATAGCGAGACCTTTAGCTGGCCGTTTCATGGAAGATACAATGACGGTATGTGATACGAACCTGCAGCAACGATTCCAGCGTTTGAACCTCGGCGGCATCGCAGCAATTACCCCACTCTTTGAACGCCTTTTCGGCCGCCACATAGTCACCGCGGGCGAGTTGCACGAGCACAAGCGCCACGGCTAGACGACCGATTGCACCATCCGAACCTACCTGCTGATGCAGGCCGATCTCACGCCTAATGGCATCCGCTGCCTGATCGTACATACCCAGCTTCACCATGATCCGGGCGACCTTGCTGGCATACTCTGCGCCCTGCCTCGTCGAATCTTCGATCTGCAATCAAGAGCAAAGGATGCTATGAGTCTAAGAAGGAGCAAACCAGCGATTTGGAGTGTTAGCAACGGACCGTAACAACATCCACGGCTTGCTTGTACAGCTGCAGCGCGTCTTCCGGATGCGATTGCTCCAGTATCTTTGCCGCCTTATCGAGCACGGTTGCACCAGATTCGGGTGAACCGTGCTGCTGGTACAGATTGCAGGCCCTTTCCGCCAACTTCCGGATATCGCCGAGGCTGTTCATGTCTTTGCATATCAGTATAGCCTGATCGATGCACTTTGCCGCGTGGAACAAGGCACGGTTCTGCCGATGGCAGTCGGAAGCCTTCATCAAACAATCCCGACATTGGTCCAGCGATTTAGCGTTTCGAAAGCAGGTTGCTGAAAGAGACAAACATGCAGAACGCGTTCAAGGTTAGTTGTTCAAACTTAAAACACACCACCAACAACTCACCTGCTTTATTGTACTCCTCGGCTGCGTTATCAAAATCTGGTCTCCACTTTAACAGCGACGTTTTCAGGCTAAGTGATGGGTTTTTGTGTACAAAAGGGACCAATTAGCGACCACCGGAGACAAACTGGCCACGAATAGCTTACCATTTCTCCGCTTGGCGGATATGTTCCTGGGCCTCTTCGATCTTGCTAGACATTGCGGTTTTCAGTAGAATCAGCGGAGAATGGGCTGGAATTCGGGGTGTTTCTCACTTTTCTGCAGATTAAAAACACGCCCGTGTATGTTGCGTGTACTGCGTGAGTCACAAAACTGTCCCCAAGCTGATCCTGCACGCAGTTTCTTTCTTTTACCAATCCAACGATAAGTAGCACGAAGTGGGCTGAGTCTGTTGAAGGGATTCCCAAAGACAAAACACAAAAAGAGCCACAATTTTGTACGGCCGAGCAGAAACACGAATTTGTGAAAAAGTGAGGGAGGGAGTTTTTTTTCAGCCACTTGACAGCTCACACGCCTTGTATAACACTTGGCGACTGTCCTACAGTCCTGCTGGGTTTGTTTACATCTCGTTTGTTTGGTGCGTGCCGGTCTATGAAAAAGCGGTGAATAATTTGCTTAAGCCCGTAAAATTGTCTGAAAACCTCTCTGCCACGATATGGAGGAAGTCCAGCGTCATTCCGTGCACACATTGGTGTTTCGTTCACTCAAGCGTACCCACGATTTTTTCGTCGCCAATCAAAGCTTCCTTCCAGAGGTCGACGAAAGCCTGTGAGTAGCATCCGGAACCAACGGCAGAATCCCCCGTTTTACACTTTCGCGCTTATGCGTTTCGTTTGTTTAGGGAGAAGCTAAAGTACTCTATTAAAGCGAGGGATACCTACGGATTGGTGTTCGACCGTACTGCCAAAGCCAAAGCGTTAGCGGTGAAAAGAGGCGAAAGCGAACGGGTCGACGGTCCCCCGGGAGTTAAGGATGGTGGTAAGATGAAACGAAAGCATCCACGAAAGGAACGCGGCAAACTAACCATCTTCTTCTGTTCTCTTAGTTCTAGCTATAACAGCCGGAGGCGAATCGGAAGCTGGACCCACGGATGGTGCCAACCCGCAATCAAACGCGCTAGTCCCAGCGGCCACACCTGCCTCCCAGAACACCTCAAATGCCGTGCAAATACTGCCGAAGAAGGCGCCAACCATTCCGAAGCCGAAATGGCACGCTCCGTGGAAACTTTGCCGCGTTATCGCCGGCCACTTGGGATGGGTTCGGTGCGTGGCAGTCGAACCCGGAAACGAATGGTTCGCAACGGGTGCTGCCGATCGGGTGATCAAAATATGGGACCTGGCTAGCGGAAAGCTGAAACTGTCGTTAACGGGGCACGTCAGTACGGTTCGTGGGCTTGCCGTAAGTCCCCGCCATCCGTATCT
>NC_064878.1:49038548-49041048 GCF_943734665.1 Anopheles aquasalis | reverse complement strand
CATAAGCAACGTCTTCGGACCGGACTTGGTGAGAATGACACGTTTCAAGAGGGGCGGTGGAGACGACGCAGACTGCTGTCCCTTGTCACCAGTCGGTGGTTCCGATTGAATCGAAACGGCCTCGTCACTGCTGCTATTCCCTGCTGTCGATGGTTGCGCCAGCGTCGGTTGTACCTTGGTCTGGGAGGATATCTTTGCCTTTACCGGTTGTAATGGGCGCGCATTAGTGAGCTGTGTGGGTCGAGTGGTTGCCACACCCGGTGTGGCCGCTGGCGTCGGTTTTGCCGGTAGTCTCGGTACCACTTTCGGACGCGCCGAGACCAAGATTGGCGGTTTGGTGGCATCCTTCACTGCGGCGGGAGAATTAGCAGCCTCGAGGGCTTTCTTTGCTGATTCCAAGCAAGGCTTTTCCTCCTTCTGGTCCCCATCCTCATGCGCTATCTCCTCTTCCTCTTCATCAACGTCTTTCGGTTCCTTGTTTATCCTCTTACCTGTAACAAAGGGACGTTGGTGATTAGGTGAATAGAACATGTGCGTCCAGTGCGTGCCAGGCGATGACAACGGAGTACATACCATCGACGAGGCCGTTAGCCGGTAGGGAGGTGGCTTGGGTGACAAGTTTACGTGATGCTGCGATGGGTTTGCCTTTACCCACGGTCTCCTTAGATGGGGCCGGTATTGCTGGAAGTGATTGGCGAGCTTTCTTCGTAACTCCTGGCAACGGCGAACCGCTGCCAACGGCCACCACGTCCGTCTTTCGTTTTCGAGCTACGATGGGCCGCGCGTTGGATGCGGCACCGTCCGTGGCCAGCTGGTGAGCTGCGGCCGCAGCCTTCGAGGCCCTTGTCGTCCTCGTCATCGGCGGAGAAACGGGCTTGATTGGTGGCGTTGGTGAATCCGTTGGCGGGTCCAGCGTGACCTCGATTTCGTCGAACGACGATTCCTTATTGACGGTGGCGTTGTCGGCGGTAGGAGTAGAGGATTCCTCCGAAACGATATCGGCGGCTTCCACCGGTGTCGCTACCTTGTGAGCCACGAAAACCGGACGCCTGGCCGTGTCAAGATTCTTCGGGTACTTAACCGACAAACGCTTCCCATTGCCGCCACTGTTGGAGGCGATGACCATGCGTGTCAGGCAGAAGTAGCAGTCGGTTTTGTGATCCTTCGGAGCGGTCCAGATCATCGGTACGCTGAACAGGAGCAACGGTTTGCGATTCCGCCCGTTAATCCATCGGAGCAGCTCGTTGTTGCACTTGTTGCACACGGACGATGGCCCATGAGTATAGTTTTCCTTGGCCGTGCGCTTCTGGAAATACGCCTCGTAAGCGTCGAGCAACGGCTTGGTCATGATCGAACGCTTGTGGTGCGACGGCGTATACTCGCCGCACACGAAACAGAACAAGTTCTTGGGGTTGGTGCAGTTTTTCATCTTCCGGCTGGCCTCAAACATTCCAGAGGGTGAGGTACACACTCACAACGCCACACGATCAACCCCCGAGAAAGCGGCGGGAAACGTTCTTCGATAACTACCCCCCGCCGAAGGCGTTGGAATCAGCCAGAAACAGCGCGATCCTCCACATACTATCGGATTGTTCACGGGGAAACAACAAACTTTCGAGAGCGCGGTCAACAATTCACTAAAAAACGGTGAAACTAATTGTTTTTCGATGTTCCGAAGGTTGTAATTTTGCTTTTTACCCGAATTTTCTGCCTGACTTGGAGGTTCTTAGCCGCCCCGCTCAGGATACTCAGCCGCCGAGCTTCTAACCGCCCGCTGCTCTGAGGGGCGGCTGTTTTGAAACAGCACGGTGGGTGCGGGTTGATTTGGCCAAAATTTGAAGTAGTATTTACTTTTAATAAAATAAAAACGCAATTATTTATGAAACATCCAGCATTTTTTATTAAAAGAGGTCAGCGGGTCTATCCAATACTGCAAAAACAAAAGGCACAAAAAGTTGCTTATGCACGAGCGAATCACCCATACGATGATACTTACAGGAAAGGTATACTAAATCGATTGCTGATGCTGTTTGGTGCCGGTGCGGTAGAGCTGCTGCCTCCCGTTAAGCCAAAAGCGTTGGCGATCGTTTGTAAAATACCTGCAATCCAACGACAAACATACATTTTCTTTTATGCCATGATCCTCCTTGATGATAAGGACTTGATCGGGGTAGCCAAATTGTTAGGTAACGGTTTGTAAAACGTGACCCAGATAAAAGCCCCATTGATTTTTTTGTGACTAGTGCGGCTTATATAATTTTCATCCATGCTACTACCTGGCGAAGAGGAAGCTCCCGTTAAACTGGGCCTCGCATATTGTTGCTCGTAGTATGGTCTTGATGGCTGCCCTTGATACTGATAGACCGGCTGTTGATACCAGTATGGTTGCTGTTGCTGCTGCTGTGGCCTCTGCACGGTTGCATATTGTGGTTGCTCCAGCGGGAAATACTGCAGTTGTTGCTGGGGTTGGTATGGTTGCTGATAGACACTGTTTTGCTGG
>NC_064878.1:48998548-49033548 GCF_943734665.1 Anopheles aquasalis | reverse complement strand
TCGCTCAAGTACTCGGAAAAGGAGATAATGATCACTTCTCGATCGACACAAAGCAGCTTTCGTTTATAGTTGCTTTTATCACGACCCACCCTCGATGAAGCCGGAAGCAAGTGTGGCATCAGGACACCGGGAAAGAAAGAGAGAGAGTTCAATACTCTCTCTCCCTCGCTCTCGCTCTCTCCAGGATCACTCTTCTCTTGCTAACTGTTGTGTTCCTGAATTATTTTATTTGAAATTTATTCCGGTCACAAAGTGCATTAGCACGCTCTCGCGCTCTCATGCTGTGCGCTATGCCTATGCTCGCACAAATACACAATCTATTGAACCCGGGAGGATTAACGCTGAAAGGGCGCGCCTCCGCCTGCCAAATCATCTTCTGCATGGAATCTCACATACGCGCGCGCGAAATACACACACTAACGCGCGCACGCAACACGCCGCACCCTTTTTTGGGGTGCACGCACCACGGACGGGCCAGCATACAAAACCGGGAGGGTGGGTATATCAATATCCTTTTTTATTGCAGCGGACATTTAAAAATCGAAGCATTATTTGTAGGAGCAGCAATGCTTTTCTGTTAACTGCACTCTTTTCTATCGCAAAATGTAAATTCTTTCTTTTTTATTATAAACCCCCAAAAAGGGCGTCAGCTATCGGTGCACCACCCGATAAAAACCCTGCCGTAGCCGTAGGACTTTTCTGGTACGCACTTAGTAGGCTGGATGGATGGAAGAAACAATTCTTCCTGATCCCTAAACCTCCAAAGCGTCCCTCTTTCTTTTTTTTCTAGTGTTTTTGCTAACAGTTTTTCTTCTGAGCTTTGAGATAAACTACTACTAAAACCGGCAACAATCTTCAGTAGTCTTCGCTGGAGGGCGGCTTGCCTCTAAAGAACAAAACTACGATCCACGACGCGACGCGACCACGGCGATGATAGCGAGATGATGATGCTCACGCGCGCTCAACACACTAACTTCTCACGCGGACCCGGGAACCGAATGATATCCTACCGCTCTAAGGACACGGGACAGACTAGGCGCGCGGAACTAATCCCAACACCGCTCGGGGCACGCCAACTAACTATCTGCCCGCCCGGAACACACAGGTTTTCCACAATAGCAACCACCCCACACCCCAGCAACTGTACACACAGAGAGCGAGCGCGCACAGGCCACGCCAACCCATTGTTATCTTCCTCACATTTGACCATCTGCTGCTCTCGCGGAGACGCGTTCTCTCTCTCTCGCTCTCTTTCCGGGGAGAAGGATATCATGATGCTGCGCATGAGCATAAACCGGAATATGGGTAGCAAAAGGAACCGGAAGGAAAAACGAGGAGAGACACCCAGCGAGTCGTTGGCAGTGGCGTTTTTTCCCCGCCGGCGTCCAGCGCTCACCTCAACTCGACTCGATAAGGACAAAGAAGGACATGTTGGCCATTTAGGCGTGTCCGGGTCCGGGCGCGTCCGATCATCACACGCCGGTTGTGTTGTGTGTAGAGGGAGAGAGAGCCAGTGGATGTATGGAATTAATTCAATCAGATTTCTCATTCTGCTCCAAGCGCAACTGATGTGCTGCGGTAATGGTGGTGGTGGTGCATGCTGAGGTGAACGATAAGGCAACATTGTTGCTTGTCTCGATTTTTCCTTTCCTCTAATTTGCGCCGGACATACATAAAACGCGAGAGCCTACTGTGTATCTGTGCATTACCATTATTAAACAGCTTTTCGCCGGCATGCGATGACGTCCCTCGCCGAGAGGGAACGAAAGAAAAAAAAACCGGTTGATTCATATCCATTCACCACGGCGACCGCAACTAACTTTTGTCAAAGTCTTCTCTTTTAATAACCTGCAAAAGTTGCTACTGAAGGTCCCGTTTGTTTTAAAACTAATCACTGCTCCACGGTGGAAAAGTTTTACGTACCACGCGCGCCACCGATTCGCATAATTAAAAATGTTTCTTATCGAATCAAAGAAATCAGAGAAGGACGGAAAGGGATTGGTTTTGGCCATTTTACGTCTGGTGTAGTCCACAGAGAGATACACAGAGAGAGAGAAAAAAAACAAACAATAAAACCTGCACAACAACCTCACCAAAGCAACCGTGGGTATACCGCTAGAAAAGTATGGAATTTTCACAGTCCCTGCTCCGTTTAGAGGAAGTAAACAAAGTAGGCGGTGGGTAGGGTGGTAGATAGAGAGCAACAGAACACACGCCACAGTCGCCTAGATTGTTCTTTTCTCGTTTCTTCCTTGTGTGCGCGCTGCTATTGATGTCAGTGATAAAGTTCCGAGAAAAGGCAGACCCCCACGCCCAACCCCATTCGTACAGAACAGTTTCGTATAGTTTTTCTTCCGATACGGATATTGTGCGACACACGCAACACAAGAACGATTGTTTGTAAACAAATTTGGTTGGGTTTGCGGGAGGGCGGGCAGCGGTCGCCCTTTTTCCACCACCCCCCCCTACACTGTTGCGCATAATTCATTCTTTTCGCACCCTCACTAACTTCTTCCAAAAGGCAATCGTCAAAGAGTCGCGCGACCAATAAAATGGCGGTAAATGATTGGAACGAAAAGGAAGGAAACGAATATCCTGGAATGCGAGGAGGTATTCCGTGCAGGAGAGGGTGTCCTGGCAGGTTACCAAGGCAACCACCCTGCCCCCCTCTACAACATGAGAGCTTTTCTGAGAAAATTGTGAGCTTTTCCCTTTCAATAGGCCAGCGCCATCTAGGGTGGCTTATGTGATAGTCAGCATGTTTTAGCCGGTCCTGGGGTTACTAATTTCGGTAAACCTTAGCCTACGCCCCGTAGACTTCCACTCCTTCCCTGTGTGACAAATATGAGATAGCAATATTAATTGTTATGTTGTCTAGCCACAACCGTTCCGCCCGCTGTGGCATGGCAAACACGTGGCACACCACTTTGAAGTTAATGGCTTTATGGACTCTCTCCCCCTCATTTGAGGACCGTGGCTGTTTCAGAGATTGTATGCATTGCAACACAGGCAACAATGCTATCTTCTCGCCATACTCAAGTGCAAAGATAAGCGACCGCCGCCGAACAATGGCGGGGAAGGGGGAGAACACACTTCGATTCCTCATCATCTGTCACCTTCCTCCTCTCTAATGGAACTCAGATTGAAGTGTTTTCACCTGCGGGGGAGGAGGTGGGTGATTGGCGTTCCACTACGTTATAAATCAATTTAACGTACGTTACATCACCGATTCCTCTCTCACTACCGCCTCTAGCAGTACACACGCCACAGCGTGGAAGCTAACGGATCTAACATCGTAATGCGAAAGTCGAGGCTACGCACCCATCAGCAGGCGAAGGTTCTAGTTCAAAGTATCCACTCCAGTACAGCCAACCGATCAGCAGACCGTACAGGGCAAACCCGGCGTAGAATACCGTTAGGCACCGGTGGCGCTCTTTCCACCACCAGTAACCCATCTTCCACAGCTTGTGCCACCGTTTTGTTGGACAGCTAATAGGCCTCCTCTTCGAACATTCACTAGATCTCCACTAGCACCTCTTCTCTAACGAACTCTGCGGAAGTTCCACAAGAAAGCACACGCACTTCCGGACACTGCATAACACTGCAGTGAGTGTAGGGCACACAGTGTAGCAGCATGCAGTGCGCGCGTATTATCGTGCACCGGTACCGCCCAAGGCAACGCTACCGCTAATACTGACTCGCTCGCTCTGCAATGTGGTGTAGCGGGAAAGTTAAGTAACTCCTTTATGGAATAAAAAACGAAGCAGGCGCTTAATAGCCGTGACCGAGAGTGGAGGAACAGGGTGGAGAGAGTTGTAGCAAGCCCGCGTTTTCACTTTCACGATGATCAGTGGGGTTCACGATCTCCCCACCACAGTACTGTCAAGAGTGAAGCTTTCACTGTGAACCGCGATTGGTCGGATCGCCGCAGATCGCGGGGTGTGTGCGGTGCTGCCGGTGGCTAATAGCTTAAAGTATCTTTCCCCGAGATCGAGATGAATTGCATTGCAATCTGTAGCCTACATTACACACTACACTCCCTTCGATGCGAGGGGATATGATAGGAGGACACAGCTTCTAGTGAGGGAAGCTAGAAGCGCAGGAAAGAAAAGCAACAAAAAAAAACAAGCGACCGAACACCGCGGACAACTCCAAGGCGAAGAGGACGACTTGTACACGCGCGAACAGCGGAACACCAACTGACCACCAGAACCACCACACCACCACCCATCATCATCTTTTCTCCCAGGATGCCGCCGTCTGTGGCTGTGGCACGATGGCCGAGGCCAAGTTCATGGTAGCGTGAAGTAACCGTACCGCTGAATGGTGGCCAATACATACACCGCACACACCTCTGGGCGCTTGTGTGCTCTTTCTTGTCTTACTAATAGTCACCTAAACTCTTTTTCCTTTCCTTTCCTGCTCTCCAGCAGGCTGCTGTTCCGTTATCAACGCACACCATTCATGCCTCTCTTAAGCCTCATGCACGCATCGGCGGCCGCAGCAGCAGCAGCACTTGACGAGCTTATCAGAGTGACACAAGAGGAGTGAGGAGGGGCGGATAGGAAGTGTGTATTGCATGCAATACACTTTTCACGAGACCCAAAAAAAAATAAAGGGGTTGCTAGGGTAGGTGCGATCCGCTCTCTCGCTTCTATCTGTCTCTCGTTTGCTTTGTGGTCTCTGCCATTGAAACCCATTGAAGGGGAACCTTTGGGAGACTCATCTCGAACAGACACTCACCCCCGGGGGTTTGTGACTGCCAAAGTGCGATAGGAATCCTGAGGAGAGCGACCAATAGAAAAAATTGGCCTTGCTTGAATAGTGATCTTCAGTGCTATTGTGTTTTAGGTCTTCCAACCCCCCCCCCCCCCCAAACCGGCCAGTTATTCACTAGATTCGCGGTTTGCCTGATAAGACACACAAGAGAGGAAGAAGCGAACCGAAACCATCTCCTCCCTATCACACCGTTCCCACGGCACGCAGCAGAAAGATTATTGTAATTGATCAGATGTCTGTCAAATAGATTCACCATCTGCCTTTGGAATACAGAAACAGGGGACACCAAATAGCATGTGACCCAAACACTTCATCGATGTGAGTCCCCCCCGCCCGAGTCTGGGAGAGCACAATAACTCGTGACACTGGCCTATCGTCAGACGTAAAGTGTAAGAAGATGGATGCACGGGTTACAAGGATAGAGCGAGCATCAGAGGACGGAAGAAGAAGCTCAAATTTATGACTAACTGTCAATTGAAGCGATAAGCAGCAATGCATTTGATCGATTGTAGAGCAAGATTGCACGTAATAGCAGTGGCAGCAGCAGCAGCAGCAGCAACCCGTTCCTAGTATGATATCACCCCCTGCCCAGTTGTACTGTTGTTGCCTATCATCAGCTGTTGGAGAACGCACGACGCCCTAGACGATGTTTCCCGCAGATAAGAGATAAGAATTATGGCACCAATAAATGGAGAGAGAAAAAAGAAGACATTCGCCAATTACTGCACCGTAATGAGAGTGTTGATAAGGCTCCAAAAAGAACACAGAACATGTGTACCTTACTTGGGGCAGGCAGGTTGTGCCGATTGCATGCCGCCCCATCGTGCTGCACTTTCCTCAGAAACCGTGCGTTCCCATCCAAGATACCATTTTCTAGATAAGAAAGAGCGGTTCTCTCGCAAGTGCATGTGCGAAGGCAAGAAAAAGAGAAGCGCCCCGTCACTACGGAGGCGTGATCTAGCGGAACGAAGCACTTAAAAAAAAGTTGCTTCCTTTTACCGACAGATGGCCACGAAAACGAACGATAGTAGATAGGGTAGTGTGCTCAAAGGGTTGTGTGGTGGAAGCGTATCGCGAGGGAGGATGAATCTCGAATCGCTTTAGGCCATCATGCCGATCGTGCCAACGTGGCAGCAAAAACAACGTCTATTATCTAACAATCCGAACGCGAGAGAGAATCACCGGCAGCCAGAAATCAAGATTATTTTTATAACATTTACTTACATCTTCGACTGCTTCAAGTGAGACGAAGAAGATTCTGCGAAAAAGAGACAATCAGCTACACACCCCAAATGGCATCGCATTTTGGGACCGGCGCTTGGGAAGTTATTTAACGAATGCCAGGCGCTGTTGTCTCGCTCTCGATCTATTGAAGTATGTTATGTTTCTTTACTGCAAACGTAGCATCAATAAATTACCGACAACTGGGGGTCTTTCCTCGCAATGAGACTCTGTGGTGCGACCACTGCCTCCCATTATCATGTAGCTTACACTGGCTCTACCCATGGTGCGGCTGTTGTGATTTATCTAGGGGCATTTTTCACTGATCTGTTTATCCCGCACCTATGTTTATCGCTATTTTAATGTGTTGTTATTATTAGCCAGTAGCGTGGAGAGAGGTTTTGCTAACACAACAGAGCAAACTACCGAAAAATGTGAATGCTAAAACGAAAAGAGAACGAGGGAGTGATAGGAGTACACCCGTAGAGAAAAGAACCTTCTAGTTGTTGGGAAAACAATCCAATGGGGGCCGCCACGTTGAGGGTTGCATGTTTGCCTGATGTAATCGGTTGAATCAACAACGATCAAAAATAGTTAAAACATCAATCCGAGATACGATAAAGTGTCTCGCAATCAACAGTTTACCATCATATTTGTGATTAATGGGACTAATGGGTGTCTCATACAGGATAAACGTGTACTACACATACGATGCAAGTGGCATTTCGGAGCATTCAAGGATACCTTCTCGCATGCCGAGGGATTTTCATGGGAGTCTTACAAACACAACAATTAGCACATAATTCGCATGCATATTCTGCGCGTTTGTGCTTTATTCGTTTTTGATGCACGTGCTGATCAGCAGACACCCCCCCCCGGCTTCCTCCGATTGGGAAAGAAAAGAAGGGAGAGGGGAGTTGCCAATACAGTACATCACCTTGAGCGATAAAACTCACACTTTGATCTGGGAGACTTGGTGTACAAGATTGTCCACGAGCTTCGAGCGAGCGATCAATGCACCCTCTTCAAAGAAGACGACAAATCTTGTGGCAAAGATTATCTCCACAATGGTTACCCCACGTACATACATGCACACTCATATGATGTTTGTTAATGCATTTCGCACAAGCTAGTAGAGGAAGGATGTTGATGCTGTTGTGACAGAGAAGAACTCTTGCCGTTTGCAGGAGATTCACGAGGATTTGACATGATCTTACTGCTTCTCTTTTTGTTCACAATGATTTGCTTTTGGAGAGTTTAGTACTGAAATTGTCCATGGCCACGGATTTCCAATCCAGACGCTTATGATCTCCATTTTTTGCTAGCGGAAGGATGATCACATGCAGGCAAATAGGAATAGTAACAGGATGGTGGCGTCGTGCAGGAAGGAATGGGGTGCAATGGTTAGCACTTTCGCTAAAAGCTTTAATTAGGCAGCAAAGAGTCTTTACAAACATCATTCTTATTCTGAGCGAACACACCTAAAACTGTTCTAAGAGAGGTAGCTGACTCTATGGTTGGTTAAACACGCAATACACACTCCTGATGGTCTACGCTGTCTCTAGAACAATTTCTGCACCGCCAATCAAGCAATGTTTGCGTTGCGCCTCTGCATACCATTTTCATTTCAAATAAATCATCATACTCGCCACTCCTTCTCTCTTTCTCTCTCTTGCCAACTTTGGTCGCTACCAGGCCAGTTGCACAAGACAAAATTATACATTCTCGATCTCTTGATCGAAAGAGACCCGACATGGAGGAGGAGGAGGAGGCAGTTGTCTCCTGGCCACTCCTCAGAAGCCTGCCTCCAGAGAATGATATGTTTATGCAATGCGGATGTTTGCGTTCAAGTGGCGAGACAGCGCGACATCCGTTTTTGCAAATGTAATCGCGCATTCCACCGGAGTAGCCAGCAGCCAGCAGCAGCATCAAACCGTTGTGGAGGCTGGTCTGAAACCAATTCCACAGATGAATGCGCACTGATCCACCACCACCACATGGCACAATTGACTGCGTTCAATTGGGTGGAGGTCAGAGGAAACACGGGAGGAAGCGCTACTGGCGGTCCACATACTATCACACAGAAACAATCTCCGGAATCTTCTCCAGCCCTGCTGCTGCTGCTGTTGCTGCTGATCGCATTGCATGCCGCCACAATTGGATCTCGTCTGTTACCAACCAAAGGGGGAGCGCGCGGCACAAAGTAAGACAGTGTGCGCCCTCCTCCATCACGCAAATGAAGAATAATATTCTGGCCTCTTTTTGTGCTTGCAGTGAACATTCTTGTGGTACTGGTTGATGGTGTACATGGCCAGCATAATGTGTTAGATGAGAAGCATAGACACCATATGTGTTGCCATTCGTTAGGAGTTGGCCAAATCGAGGCATAAATTGGAAGACATCCATATACAAAACCCCTGTAGGAGGCATAGCCGTTGTGTTGCAGAATGTTTTTTTTCGTTTAACATGTTTTCGCCAAAGAGCAGCAGCATTCGCATGTTTTGCAAGAACGTAGCGCAGATCACAGCTTTGAAGCATCCACCAAAGCGGCGGTGTCCGGGGGAGCTGTGATGTGATCATTGAATTCATCGCAATTGTGAGGGCATCACAGCAGCATAGACACATTGTTGTAACACGCATCACCGCGGAGGTCGTGATCGTTCAGTGTGTCACCACCAACCAGGCGTATAAAAAGTTGGTATTTTTTATTTGTATCCACCGAAGCGACAAACAAGCCAACGTATTGTAATTACTTTCGATGGAATTTTATGAGAACCCCCGAGTGCTAAACACGATGTTGTTCCCTTCTCGCTTGTAGCAGGTTTACGCCTCGCGTGGTTTGTGGTTCGATACATGACATACATTTTCGATATTCTTAGATAAGGGGCACAAATTACTACCACACATGGTTTATCTGGTTGGTTAGCACGCAATGGCGCATTGGGAAAGAGATGCTACGCGTTTTGCTAGCAGTGCTCGAACCATGCTAATTCATCTACTAACAAATGGCATGCAAAAAAGCTAGCATTTGGCATTCTCTGAGTTTGTTATCATTCTTTTGTCAAGTCTGTCGGTTTGCTACTGTACGTTACTCAAGCAACCAAACACCGCGCACAGAGTCAGTCAGCGGGTTGGCGTATTTAAAGTAACGCCCAATTAAAGTATTGCTGTAGGAGATAATTTATACGAGAAATTCAGTGGCAGCTTTTTATCTGAATGTCCCCTATCCGACTACTCCCGTAGTGTTTTTCGTGTGTTCGTTGTTATATGGTTGGTTAGCCTGGGTCGTGCTGATGATCCTCACAGCAAAGATGACGGTACTTATTAGCACCGTTCTCCAACCATTATCGTCAGTAACACACAACACATCGGTTAAGGGATGGGCCAATACATGCACAGAGATAAGGATAAGTTGTCACACTCTTTACAAACTCAACGTTATGCTTTGTTTATTAAAGAACAAGGCGTTTGTGTTTTGTACTTTACTAATGTTGATTAGTGAAACGGATTTCACTAAAAACAATCGACAAGAGCAAGGTAGGCCCCGTACGGGTGCCAGTTTCTCTGGGAGAATTACTCGGAGAACATCGGTTGCATCATCCGCACTGCTCTCTATCTGGATCTCCGGCGAAATTACGGGGGAGATGCAAAAACAAATGCCAAAAAAAAGGAAACACAAGCAAATTGCGTGCTGTTAATGTAATGCAGCTGGTAATGTAGTTAGTAAATATCAGTAGAACCACACAAACATATGACACATTAGTAAACGACCATCAATCACGTTCGTTGAGCAGTAAGCGATCGAATGTAAAAATGTGTTCATCAAAAGTTTGGGAAAATTCCACATCAAAGCGTGCTGAGCTGGGGGGGGGGGCTACGGTGACTGCTCATGGGAAAATTTGTCGACCATTTGGTTAGCACCTCACTTCTGGCCCAAGCTGATAATAAACTCCCCACTAGAATGCATTCTATCGTATCCTGCTTGCCACCGGCCCATACACTGGCCATTAATCATCGAAAGCGATGGCTAAAAATAGAAAACAACAGTAAAATCCAATGGCAGCTGGCTGGTTTCTCACGAGCAACAGCTTCCATATTGAACGGAATATCACGTGACACTCCGGGAGGTAGAGACTGCAAAAATGATCCCCGGGAACATCATGTCCTACTTTTCCAGGCAGAGATTTGTTACGTAAGGTCCTACCTCTTCCTCCCACACCGTGATGCCAACACCGCCCGCTACTCGATCTGCTGGCCGTCACCAGGATTGCCCGGCACAAGTGCTCCATTATTTGCCTCCCATTCAGGTGGGGGGAGAGATTAAGCAAATATTCAAGAACCAGGTCATATCCGGGGGCCCAGCCATTCTGGAGGTGGTTCTGCATTTTGTGCCACCAAGAGAGAACGAGAGAGAACGAGAGAGAACGAGAGAGGCTTTTCGCTATCGATTCTCTAAATGACGAAGGGTTGCGTAATTTCGCCTGTCGGCAGCTGTGGCAATAGTAGTAGTTTTTGCATAATATATGTCCTCCCTCATCCGGTTCTCGACAGTTCCCGGTAACCATCGGAAACCCGTTACGTAGCCACACACCCCCAACAGGAAATGGAAAACGTTATAGGACAGCGCGAGAGCGAGAGAGAGAGAGAGAGTGCGAACGAGCAATGTGGTTGCGACAACCAACTTTTCCTACTGCATTTTATGTGAAACAGTGTGACCTTGAACTCGAATATCTCGTCCACTTTTCTCATCATCGTCGGACGACTGATGCTGCGCAGCACGCAGCCTACTCGGCCCCTGCATGGCTTCTGACTGAGATTTGTGCTGGGTTTTCCATTTTTAAACTTTTAATTACATTTTAGAACCAAGAACTCGCACTACCTTATCGATACGAAGACAACGGGCGCCTGGAATGGTGATGGCCGTTCACGACGACGTAATGATGCAACGAAGTTTACTGAAGGTGGTGGTGGTGATGATGACGATCGTCGCTGCAAGTCAGGTGACTGCCGTTGCTGCTGCTGCTGCTGCCACCTATTGTATGTAAATTTTTTTCCCGTCCAGAACACACTTGCTGACGCCACTTGCCCCCCTCGTACGTGGCAGCGGCAGAGCTTCATCATGTTTCCTCTTCAACTCTCTCTCTCTTTTGTTTGAAACGTTCACTACTCGCACAGAGGTATGAAGAACTAGCTTTTCCCTGGGCCTGAGATAAACCGCGTCGACGGTTTCCGGCCTCGATTTTCTTGTTCGCTTGCCTTCGCCCTCACGACCATTGGTGGGAACGCGTTGTGCCGGAAGTTATAACTTCTGCATCACGTTTTCTGCCAATGTAGAGAAAGAAGAAACAGAGCGCAAAAGGGGGACGAACACTTCCCTCGTCTTCGCAAAAACCACGATTTTTAATTCCGTTCTTCGCAAAAAAGTTGCGCAAATTGCTGGACAGGCTTCGTAATATGTATGTGTGCCTTAATTTTGCACAGTTGTTTCTCTGCTTCGCACCGAATTTCGCGATAAATTGCAATGTGCCCCCCCGCGTCCTCTCCCCGACTGCGTCATCCACACTGTAGCACAAGGCACACTTTTGTGGTTTCGTGGCGTGGTTCTCTTCCAGAAAGAATCATTCGTGGCAATAAGCGGAGTGGTGTGTCCGCTACACTTTCTACCCCCCCCATCCCCCCCCCCCCCCCCATTGCCACCGATCGGAAGATCATGATCGATGCAACTCTGGCAATATTTTCGGGGCTTCCCAAGCGCCGCACACGACAGACGCTCGGGGGAGGTCAATGAACTGTCTGCTGGTGGTAGACAGCAGCGGCGTTTTTGGCGTGGCTTCCTATGCTTTTCGTTTGGTTATGACGACGGCGACGAGTGCACGAGAAGAACAAACGTATTATCGTCTCCACGGAACAAGCATCCAAGCAACCCACAGAGGCCGGGGGGGGGGGGGGGGTTATGGTAAATTGACGATCAAGCAAATTGACTTTAATTCCACGGAATTGAAACTAAACGAACGAGTTTATGACTCAACACCACACGAGGGGCGTCCGCGCTTGTAACCCCACACATACACGATAGCAGAAGCGCAAACACGCACACCACCAGTTATCCACTTTCTGGGACTTTGCGCAACCGGTTTAGAGGACGGAGCGCGAAAGACGCCGGCCGGCGAATAGAGAAGACAAAACGCAGAAAATTGATCTCGCAGTGAAGTACAGTTGACGATATTCGGGAAACAGCAACCAGGAATTCAATTCACAATCATCAAGTAAAGGGCATTATGTAATATGGATTGAGTCTCTTTTTTCACCCACGCGACACACACTCGCACTATTTTAACCGGGATCTGTAGCCCGAGAACGCCCCCCCACATCATTATTCGGTTGGTCGTCGGTTGTCATCGGAATATGAAATATCAAAAGGGCTACTCTACTTACGGTACCCCGCGGGGGCGAGAAGGACGCGGCAGACCGGTGTGCCATGGCAGTGGAGGTTGCGGCAAAAAACGTCAGTTCTAGAAAATGGATGTCGCACAATTTGCACGATAATCGTCGCGTGTTAACAAAGCCTGCACTTTTCCATTTTCTAGAATCCATCTTCCGTGTTTGCCGTGCAGCCACAGCCTGCGCACCAGAGCGTCGCCTTCTTTTCACGCAACAGCAGCACCAACACCATTTACATCACTAGCGAGATGACTAGATCTCACAGTTTGCTAGTGATACTAGCTAACTAGTAGAGAACAGTAGTGAATAGCCCCCAGCTAGTCTAGCAGCAGAGCGCTCACCTCTTTCAACCGTTTAGCTCACGAGATTTCACGAGAATGGCGGCTTGCGAGAACGAAAAGGCCCTTTTCACTTTTCGACCGCAGCGCATCGCAGCCGAAGCGGACTTCGGGGCCGCTTCGGTTACCGATCGCACCACCGCGCTCGCCTAACTTCCTCTACCCCACCCCTCAGGGGGGGCAGGTCCGGCCCACCAACAAAGCGCGCATACCCCCCGCTAAATTTTGAACGCGAAGTGCAACCGCGTTACGAACGATAAAATGAAAAATTGAGGATGAGAAAATGCGTTCGCACAGCACAGATTTTCTTATCGTGTTTGTATGTTTCGTCTTCTGTTTTTTTTTTCGGTCTCCATCATCTTGGTGTGTCGGCTTGGACACCAAGCTAACGGGCGGTAGCTCCCACATACCGACCATACTATCGACCGGTGACCGGGGTGACAATACTCGCGCGATTACGTAACGCGCGGGGTAGCTCTAATGGAGTTATGCGATGTCGTCGCTTTTCCATCGTCACTGTACAGTCCGCACCACATATTCGTCAAATCATTTCATTCGAGTTTATCATTCCACCGATTAAATGGACAGCGCGTAGTACATTCGACATAAAAATAGTGTCATAAAAAGAAGGGAAAACACTCGTGACTCAAATGATACCACCACGAGCACAGACATCCGCCGCTGGCGCTATCGATCTCCGGTCTCTGTCAGCGAAAACGGTGCTTCTGGAAATTATAACCCGTGACTAGCCGAAACATGATAAGGGGACGATGCTACGGGAGCTCCTCTTGAGAACTACAAAGGGAGCTTCGTGGTACTGTGCGCAGGATATGCACTACATTCCGTCGCCGGATGGTATCCTGGCGGAGCAGAATAACCCCCAAGAGTGTGCTCTTCATTTTGATTATCTTTGGCGCTAATTGTGATCGATCAGAGACACCGCGAATGTCATTAGCGTTCGGTGATGGTGTAATCACGATAATACGGTCACTGTTTTATTGAATGCCTCAGGTTATCACGCTTATCCGAGAGGGGCCTGGCGAGGGATTTAGTCGAATTCGAGTTGTCGGCAAGGATATTGTGCAATTCGCGATACCGGCATATCGGGTAGCATAAGAGTTGCATAAGCGGGACGGTGGTAATTTGTGGATTAGATGGTTGCTGGAGCAGGATTGGTGGCACCGTGCGCTGCCATGTGCGCTCCCGGGATCGATAAATCGTAGCATATTAGAGAAAGTGACGTGAAAGTTTGGTAGTTGTATGCTTTAGCATGCTTCTGGTTGCTGACGTTCTAATTGGCCTCGTTTGATGGATAACATTTTTCCATTATGCATTCGATAGCACTTACGGACAATGATTAATTCACTATCCATTCCGGAAAGGCATCCGATGAAAGCGAATCGAAGGGTTTCAATTGTTTATCCAAAAACCCGATACTCTGGCGTCTCGTTCCGTACGGGAACAGCGGTGCATTGGCATATGATATCGACATAACAATCACTCAAAAAAAAAACGATCGAGCAGAAATCCTCGTTTAGGGCATGCTCGAATGTGTTATGGTCGCTCGCTTCGACACCTATCCACACGGCACAAAGCGCGATTTATGCTCTCATTTTCGAGCCAATCATTCTGGCGCCCTCGTTCCAAGAAGCTATCGACACACGCGAAGCCCTTTCGTGAATTGGAAACAGAATGTGTGGCTCGTGGAAAAACTATTCTTTCGCGTCTCATGCTTTTTTTTTATTAAGTTAATGTTTTTCCGGGATCTTTGTGCGGGGAACCGTGTGTCGACAAACCTCGATCTTGACCACCAAAGATCTGCTGCTGGTGCTGCAAATTTTCCGATTATCGCATACGTGGCCTTTCGTGTTTAGTAGTTACGCTGTTTGCCACTCTAAATAAAACCCGTCTCGCAGTCTCGCAGTCATGTCAATCGTTTGCCGCAGACACGGTCACGGTTACTTGCTTCCCCGTTGTCGCCAGTCCTTGCGTCCATCTCGCATCCGTGGAAGTCTGAGCAGAGTGTTTCGGGCCTTTGCCACAAACCGGGAATGCAGATGCTACTGGAATACGGCCGGCAGAATCTCCTGTACCGTCCCATGCGTCGCCTGACAAACGAGAACTCTACGTCTTTCACGAACCGAGAAGACCGACACGATCGTGTCGCAAAGCCCCCGCGGCCTCCCGTCGGGGGTTTATTTTTTGGTCCGGACCACTCGGCCGGGGAGCTGATCTTATTTTTGGCCCAAAATACGGCCCCACCGCGAGCATTGGTCGTCCGTTGACTTGGTATTCGCTTCCAACCACCCCAATCTGCCGACGTTTGCTAATGTGTGCCGCATCGTTAAATCCCTACATCTGATTCGGTTTCGTGTTCGCTTCTGCTACGGAGGAACAAACGCGATTAAAGGCTTTCTCTTGGAGAAAGCAGATGCATTGCGCTCTGTGGAAGTTCTTTACTGAATTATACCAAAGAGTAATAAGCAATGCAAACTAATTACAATAGATAGCTGGACGGCACTTTTGCCACATCTATGGAGCTTCTTTCTGCGTGAGTTTCGTAATATAGTGCGTAATAATTGCATCGGGACTAAGAGGGATATCGGGAGAGAGAAACATTTTTATGTTATGTTATGTTATGTTTGATACTTGACGACTGTCACTATTGCTGTGTGTCTGATGGCAATCAAAAGAATAAAAATCAGTTTTGGCATCAACTCGAAAGCTCGATCAAACCGCGCTCATCCAATGGGTGAATCCGAGAGGAACGATTAGGGGGTACATTAGCCTGCCAAGACGGCGTGTCGTGTGCCAAGCAAACCTCCACCGCACTCTCCCTCATATAAAACCCCCGAAACCCCGTTCGGACCATCTGGTATTGTCTTGAGCCCTAGCCAGCGAAAATGGTAACGCAAAAGGCCAACCGCGGCGCATCGAACCAACGAACGAACGAACAGTGCGAGTGTCTCTTCTCTACAGTTACAGATACCGCTTCTGGCATCCCGTACGTGATGGTGACGGTTGTGACGAAGATGCCCCCCGATGAAGCCGGCATAGCAGCAGAGTGCACGTCCGGTCACTAGCAGCGCAGCACGACGGTGTGGCATGATGCCGACACAAGGGGCCATTGCCAAGTATTAAGATACCGCGACCGTAGCCAGAATGACGGCGAGATGACACTCGCGATGTGTATCGAAAGAGCTGCCGCCGCGGTCGGCCGCTGCCTTGCCATTTGCACCTTCATTCAGCACCTGCTCAGGTCAAGCGTCGACTGTTTGGTGACAGCCTGAAGCCATTGCCAAGAAGGCTCCCAGTAATTAACGCTGTTCAGTATTAACAAATATCACAATTACACACTTAAAGCACCCTCCCTTTGCTTCTAAAGTTTATCCTAATAGAGGGTTATCGGTGTTATCTACCATTTTTCGCACCGCTGACAATGCCCCATCGCCTCCAACCTATACAACACCTTCGATTGCGCTCCCGGTTACCATCTTCTTACTTGGCGTAACCGTTTGGCAGCCGGGAACGGCGGGAAGCGTGAGATGAGATTATATTTTTAGTGCCAAACACACCCATCCCATCGATACGGGAATGCTGAACCAACAAAAAAAAAGGGGGGAAAAACCACCCACCTCTCTACCGAAACGGCCGTTGGACACATACTAACGTGCACACGCAAACCAGCAAGCAAGTTTTGAATGAAAAATTAAATGGAAATTGTGTTTTCTCTGTTCACATTTTCCCTCTCTCTCTCTTTCTTCCCATTCGACATCGACATTGTGCGGCACATTGATGGGAAAACCGGTAATTTATCATGCTACCCCCTTTTCCACCCAACTGGTGGTTCGGTTTAGCGTAGTACACGAGATACTAATGGATATCGTGGTAAGCGGTATGAATGCGCCTCCCACATCTAGCATCCGGCTGGATGGTTTAGTTGGTTTAGTACGTCGGTGATGGTACGTTGGATGATGGTAATGCATCATTTACCGATCATAAATGACCCAGAACGGGGTGAGCCGAGAGCAATGGCACAGTTCTGTACCATGTATTGCTTGCGGTTCCCGATACCACGATTCGGTTGGCAGAAAATCAGATTTTTAGGAAAGACTTTTGTTGGTTCAAAATAAGGCAAGCGACATGACTTAACAACTGATGTATGTTCTACTGTGCAACGATAAAAACAATCGAATGTCGAAAGGCGCAATGGTGCAATCGGTAACGGGGGGTTTGGTGTTAACGATCAGGAGCGCACAAATTCCCGATTAGATACTCATTCCTCTTCTTGGCTAACATCGCGGGAACCTCTTCCCAGATGAAACCTAAATTTAGCGTCACCATTTCAAAGGCGTTGGCAGCAGAGAAAGAGCTGCTTCATTGGCACCAGCTGAACAGTGTAATCGTTGTTGGCTTCGGTGCTTCCTTACCGGCGATGCACCAATATATAGTGTTGACAGATCAGACGTCTCCGCATTGTTCTTTCTCTCTCTCTATCCCTTCTTTATCTAACTTTAATTGATACGGCTTGATCTGCGCGATGCTGCAATTACTTCCGATCCGATCGAAGGGGGTAGCCTGGGTCGCTGTTGATTTGGTTGATAGGAAAACAACGACTCCCCTTTGTGTGCCGTTCTGGTGACAGAAAGTTACATACGTACACCTTTGAGCAAGCATAATTTCTGTTTGCCTTTCGGCCATTCCTCCATTGCGGAGATGTGTTTGGTGAAATAATATTACTCCTTCCGAAGCAGCTACTGGCTGCTGTTTTGGAAGCACTTGACCACGAAGATTTGAGTGTATCTTTGATTGTTCAGGCACAAACGCTCTGCTATACGCTTTTCCAAGCCGCATAATGTTCCCTCCTGCAGTAGTACTGCACCAAACCGTCTGGCTTATCGTCTCACTCGACGCTAGTGATCGCTGGTGTGTGATCGAAAATAACTCAAAAATATTAATTTACACAAAGCCAACCCTGCTGCTGCTGCTGCTGCTGCTGCTGATGTTCTTTGTGCTGGTGGCAGGTTGAAACCACGCCACGTTTCACCGTTTTGAACCATTTTATGCGTAATTACCGACTCGTGCTCGGCTTCTGCACCGTGATCTCATGATGGGTGAGCAGCTCTCCTAGTGCAGTGCAATCTCGGAACACGTTTTGCTTAATTCAAGGAGTCCCTAAACCATCACACATGTGTCTGCGTGTGTGTTTTGTATAATGTTTCTTCTGTTAAAAATAGGAATCACTTAAAAAATCATCATATGAAGCCCGTGCGGTGCGCCGATCCGCACCGGGACGATCTACCAGCGACGATCTCCATTCCTGAACTCGCAGAGCAGAGAAAATGCAACACAATCCCCGCAGTCGTACCTGGCAACAGGGCAGCAGTGAGCAGTGGCTTGTGAGGCAGTGCTGCACCGGTGCAGCCACCTAAATATAACCGCTGCGTCCACCGCGCTTGGTGCACATGTGTGTCGCCCGTAATAAACCGAAAACGGTATGATTCCGGTGGCCATGACAGTGTTCGTGATTTATAAGGCATTACCAGGCAGTTCCCTGATTGCCGTTCCCACAATTGGTCTGTTTTTAGCGTGTCGGCTAGCAGGGCCAGCACCGCAATGCACCGTCCTGGCAAGAATGATCGTCTCGACGGGACTGGCAAGACGACAGGATTAGAACGCTGAGTGGTACACCGCGCGGTGGATCCGAGTAATCAACAGAACAGAGCTCTGCATCATTACAACGGTCTGTGTAGCGTGCCCCGGGTTTACATCGGTTAACCTTTCTAGCTGCCTGTGGTGGCCAATGCCAAAAACCTTAGATATTACCCAGCCCAGTCGCCAGTACCGGAACGGAGATCTTGAACTTAACATTGTTGCGATGACGCTGACCATAAAAAGTCTAGGTTGCCAGCAGTTACTTTGATGCTTTGCAGAAAATGTCTAGCGCTTTTTTTTACAAACGCAAAGATCTAGTAAACCTGGCAACTAGCGCTCTGATCGATCGATTTTTGGAAACACGATTTACCTATTAAGCAATCTTGGATAATTTCTTTTTATCAAAAACCCATCAATCAATTATCGAAGTAGAATATGCGTTACTTTACATTCCAAATGTTCATTCATATATTTCGTTTCCATCGTACCCACTGGGGCGACTCTTGAGCTTCCGAGTCCTCAGCCAAAGTCAGCCCCTAAATCATGTATATTAAGGGTTGAGCATTTTCTTCTCTACAGACTGAAATGATTTGATGCAAGCAAATTCCCTTTGGCAGCATCGTCTTCTTCTCCTCTGCCGACCGTTATTTTTGAAGCACATCCAAAAGCGCGAGATTCAAGCGATTCCCTCTAGAGGCTACCGGCTGCCAGCATTTATAAAGCCACCAGTTCTGGTTTACCTGTTGGCAGGTGAAACCGGTGCCGGGGCAGGGGCCGCACCACCTCCTTCACCCTGCAGGAAGCTGGCGGTCGAGTTCTTCAGATCGGTCTTCGGTTTGGCCGGCTTCTGTTTCTCCACCATGATGAAGCTGTCCTCGTTGCTGGCCGGCAGCAACGGTTCATTCGATTCGGTGGGAGGTGCCGTGACATTCGCTTTCGGCGCAGGTGATGGAAGTTGTTTCTTTTCCTTTGTCAGTCGTGGTGCCGCCGGATCTAGCAGTGGAGCTGGCGAAGGTAGAACTGGCGTTGCTGGCGTAGGTACGGACGGCACTGGTTCGGCCGGTTTCGGGACATCCTTGGGTTTGGGCACCTCGACCGCAGGTTGACTGGGAACGGACGGAACTTCGGTTGGCTTCGGTGACTCCTTCGGTGCACTAGCTGGCTCAGGGGCGGGTTTGGGAGGCGCTGGTTCAACCTTTGGTGGGATCACTGGTGCGGGCGCAGCTTCCGGCACTTTCGGTGCAGTCTTTGGTGGTTCCGGTTTTGGCTCGACTGGTCTCGGTGGTGGTGGTACGACTACCGACGGTTTCGCCGGTGGTTCGACCGGTTTCGGGGAGGGTGGCAAGGGTTTGTCTTCCGGCTTTGCTACCGGCTTTACCGGAGAACTGACCGAGGATTCCGCGGATGGTTTTTCACCCTTAGGATCAGCTGCGCTAGAGGAAGGTTCGTCAGAGAGATCACCCTCTTTTACATCCTCGATCGGACGTGCTTCCTTGTTGCCCGAGAAAAACGCAAACAGCCTATCGAGGAACGGAATACGCTTTCTGGGAACGAAAAGGGAATAATAAAAGAAAACCAAAATAAAGAAACCAATTAACAAAAGTAACGGAAAGTAACGAGTAATTGAATGTAAAGTAAAAAAGCATACGATAACAAAACAACAGAAAATGAACAAAATAATACATAGTTCTGTACAATGAAAACTTATCAACTAATTTAAGAAAATATTATATACAAAAAGAAGGAATTGAAAGCAAAACAACTAGCTTGTATGCATTTTACAAGCATTGGACACTGCACATGCACAAGCACCATCCTAAACTGTTGGATGGAAATTAAAGCAAATCCTCTGCATCAGTGTGTAATGATAAGCTTGCCGTTTTTCTTCTCATTTCGATAAACATCTTTTCATACTTAATAAAGTCCCGGAATGCTAAAAACCGCATTCAAGCATCTTCCAAATGACCGCTGGGATGAATTTTGCGAGACTGTTCAAACAGCAGCGACGTGGTGCTAATCAGCTGCGGATATACGAGCAGCGAGCATCTCCCATGACCAATGGATGCACAGCACCACCCCGCCCGAAAAAAAGGTGTGACATTCAATATCTGCACAGCATGTTCGTGACACAATCGGGACTCTTTCTCTTCTTTTCGAGGTGAATATCCTTAACCTGCGTCATCGTTCAACGACCGATAAGATAGCGAGCTCTCTTTATCGTTAAGCGCCCGAGCACGAGCACGTACACCAATTTCCTAGCGCACCAAACTCCGGTTCGGGTTCCGGTAGAGACTTCTAGATGGTACACGCAACAGAATACTGTCCACTCTGCACAATTAGCATCGGCCAGGCAACAGTGGTGATGGTGATCGGTGGTCTCGTGGATTCGTAATCCGGTAGTGTTTGTGATTCACCTCACAACCCGGATTTCCCTCTCCTCTTTTGGTGTCCAGGGGGCCAGAGTGTTGCAATTAGTATTTGTTGCAACCATCTTATCGCACCAGCTAATTTTGTCCTGTTTTATCTAACGCATTCGCACTGATAAGGTGCAGCAGAGCGACAGCATTTTCAATCAAGTGGCAGCCGTACATCTGTGAGGGACGATTGTCTTGAAGCATTACCAGGTGGAAGCTTTCCTGATTTCCTGTGCTTGGTATTATGTGATGACAGTTAATATGAAGGTAGATGACGAAAATGTTCCGGTTTCTGTAAGCTTTTTCCGGAAAAGAAATCCTTATAAAAAAAAGGACTGCGCCGCTGTTTTGAATGTTGAATGAATATTTGAATCCCAGCAACCCATACACTGTTGCTCTTGGACGTGTTCTGCCAGATTATTATTATCCCCACCCCCGTCCCTTAACTGCAGGGAAAATGCATAATGCAAATATGAAATCCACATCTTCTGCCAGATGGCTTAATCCTGCTAGCCAGCGCCCCCTTTTCGCTGGCCACAATTTACAGCAGAACTTGCCAAATAACGTGCGAGCGTCAATTTCAACATCAACAGCTCAGGGTTTGCGTCATATACGTGCGGGTTTGCGGGCGTAATGAAGGCACCCGTCGCCACCACCCACGCCATTCAACATGACATTGAACTTGAGACACAAACGGAGAATTGAAGAAGAAGAGCAAGGATCGCATTTTGCGCAACATCCATCCATAACCGCTGGCGGCCGCATGCTGTCTGACCACCTGATTTAAAACAGTTTAGCTGCAAAAAATAAACGATACACACCATTACACTCGCCCGTGCTCTCGCTTTCGTTAACTGTTACTAATTGACTTTCATTTAGTGATGGCTAAATCTGCTTCTTTAGATTGCTTAGGTAAGTAAATGAGATTTATGTAAAGATTATATACAAGTTATGCTCAATCGTCCATATACAACGTTTTTGTGCCGTTTGTTAGATGAATGAAATTTTAAAAGCATTCAACAAGGTTTATGCGTTACAGTTTGTTTTGGGAACCCCAAACAGCTGATATCCCATCGCCGCTGCTGAGGAATTTGCTACCGAATCTGCATACTCTGTTGTTGCTATCTTTTTACGAACACCCGGCTTCTAGAAACATCCGTGGTACGCAAATGTTACCTTGACATTCGCAGCACAGTTCTGCACTACCCATCATCATGTCACCGGCCAAACCAAACCGCAACCGCCCGACCAGCCGGTGAAAGTGTTGTTTATCTTTTCTATTCTGTTCGCTCGCTTTACTAACATCCTTCCATGCGCAATTCTACGCGTCAACCTCGAACATAACGAACGCACGCAGGCACCCAGCCTCACCGCACAGTGTTGGGGGTGTTATTTCTTTGAAACTGAAAATTTTAAAAATAAAAATCCGTTCCCCAACGCAACAGTGCGCCAACATGTTTCAGCGGGAGATGATCAGCATGCGTACAGCCCCTCCTGCTGTCGCGTGGACATGGCCGTGGCAAACATCCGGTGGCAGAGGCGTTATGTAATCGTATTGTTTGCTTTGGAAGGAGACCCCAATCGACATCGGGGCGCACGTTTAGTCTTATTGCATGACTTATTTTTGTTCAATTAAATTGAAAAATGATGAGGTGTAGAGGAAAGACTTGTGAGAAAAGAGGTAATTGCTCGTCAATCCATTGCTACCTGTTTAATTCCCAGCTGAATATTGTGCCATGTGTGAGAGTATAAGGTAACAAAAGAGATCAAACGAAAACCTGCCCGAGGATTTGCTCTCGGAAAAGTGTAACGACGAGGACACACCGTTTGAAACCAACGGCTCAAGATTTAGTACTGCAGCGAATGATTTTAGTACAACATATTGCATACTTTCAGGGAATTTCAAGATCGTTCAAGAGTTGGTTATCGATAACACGTTATCTAGTTCTGTGTCAGCAAGAAACATGCAGAAACCCCCAAGAAGGAGAAATGCATTTTTCCAAGGGAATCTTTTCCATGAGTTTATCAAATGGTCATATGATTACCACAACCCTGACAAGGGCATGTGATGGGCTACGATCGGCGATAGCACAACAAGAGCCGATTAATCAGCGGGGCGCAAAGGTTACCTCAATCGCGTTGTTATTCAGATCTGCCCCCGAATGAATCACAGCGATCCTAGCCACCGTTTGGCGCCCATCTATATATGTTTTCGTGACCATGGACTTCGGATCGAATTGGGATACTCTGTGACCGTGCTACTGCAGTCCTTTTGCGGCATGACACGGTGGCTATATCTGGAAGCAGTGCAATGCACACATTGTGCACCGCGTAGCATGCACGAAGCTCGCAGTTTGCCACAAGCGTGCACAGGTGAGCAGCGATCGAGTTCGGTATGGTTAACGAGGTTAAGATGCATGCGCAGCATTGCCTGTAGCTTGTAGTGTGCAGCAATGCAGCTATTCCGATATGGCTTGCTTGTCCTTGCCTTTACACTTGCTGATCTTAATATCTAGACAGCTGCGGATTGATTAAATATCAAATAATTAACATCGTGCATCACTTACCGTATTTCCTCCAGGGCTAACGAAAAGTACCACAGGGCAAACATGGTTGCAGTTAGAGGGATGAGTGCGTACTTGAGAAAGAGCGATTTGCTGTAATAACGAGACAGAGAGAGAGAGAGAGAGAGAGGGAAATAAATGCATCAGCACAGTACTAACAAGCAACCGTTTGAGGCTGACGTGCGTTTACAAAAATGTACTGCTACACAGGCCGTTCAAGCGAAACACGTCTGAGTCACAAACGGCGCACGTGATCAGCCGGCATGCCGCATACACAGCGACAGTTTCACCAACCGGCGTGTGATTTCACGAACACACAGCTTCCCAAAACCACATCTTAACTTTTACTTTGCCGCACGGGGTGGCTCATAGCGCGCGAGAGCACACAGGCGAATGCTCACGCTCTGGCTAGGGAATCTCGTCCGCGTATTTTCTTATGATTTCATAGAATTACAAGAATCAATATCAACTATGACTTTGCTTTTAAACTTTCAACATTATACATGCTTTCATGTTCCTTTCCGTGTTGCTCCCTGTGACGGTTAGTTAAAAAATTAAATACCTTTTGGCGTCTGGGAGCTAAAAAACCCCTCGAACATCAATAATGCACATCGGACCATGTGCATAAACGCGCCAGCACAGCACAAGCGCCATTTATCGTCCTAGTCGTGTCGGCGCCAGCGGGTCTTCGGTCAAACCACCAAACAAACCAGGTAATAGCACGGTATGGAACTATCCTATTCCTGCTCTCCACTCCTTTTTTATCCTTTTATCAATTTACCATACCAACCACCACCACGACTACAATCAACCGAACCCGGACGACCGTGCCTTCTTATCGATTTTCTCCCGACCTGACCTTCTTAGCCGGACACGAAATGTGTGCCAGAGAGCAACCGCGCCACGGTAAGCCACGGTACGGTGGATTGCATAAGCGGCTTAGCATGCTGGCTGGATGATTCTTAGTTCCGGATCGGAGAGTCCACCGACCGCAAAAAGGGGGAAGAGAAAGAACGAGTTACTGAGAGAATGGGTCTTTCGTTGCTTCCAGCAAAGGTTTCGGAGTCTTCGATTCGGATTCCCTGCTCAGCAACAGCCAGATTCGACCATTCCGTCACGCTCGATGATTCTCTTTACGACGTTTTGTGTGTGGCCAGAGGCTAGTTAGTTGGAGAGGCCATCACACCCGAATCCGACTAACGGGCTCGGAAACGACGGCGAGCAATTAGCTCGCCGGTAGAAATCAATCCGAGGTTTGAAGAAACCATGGTCCCGTTTTTCAATTTCTTTCCCGATTTTCTCTTCGCTTGGCGGCCATGTGGCCGACTGCAGCAACACGCGGTCTCTCCGGCAATAATCTATTTTCGGGATTCCGCATCACATGCACCGTAAGTATGGCAACACAACGAAGGGGACGGCCGGGATGGGCTGAAAAGCTGGGGACACATCTGACAAGCAGATTGACCGGTAAATGGACAGCAAACCGGACCAATCGTCCGTTCAGGTGGCCCACTTAGAAGACCTTCCTTGAAGAGAGAGAGAGCGCAGTTTTTGTGACCTATCATTTAAATGCGACGGAAGGAAGCACCCCCAAGAAGCGACACTTCCATCGATGACGTAATGATACTGGGACACCGCAACCCGAGTGTGTCATGGTTTTATAACAGAGAGCACGATAGAGAGAGAGAGAGAGAACATGAGCGAGAACGAATAAGGATCCTGCTATGACACAAGTGGGTTGGTCTTCTTTTAATTTTGCAAAAAAAGTTGTCCTTCACGTTGTACTCTAGAGATGGGTCCACTGACTAAGCGACCGACCGACCGACCGACCGAGCGACATACTTACACTTGTGTCGTAAGAATTTTGGATCACTGTTCAGGGACACACTATTGCAAAAAAAATGGTCACAATGAAGGGCAGAACACAGAGACTGGGTCGTTTTTTATCACCGAGAACAGGTTGCACAATTCGCAATCCGCAAGGATAGTATCGCAGAAACAGGGCAAACGATTCTGCTCTGCCAATGCACACACCTAGTGTAAACGGAAGCCTTTGAGCGGGGGACGCACGCTCTGCTGGATACTTTTACGTGCAAATTTTCACGACTGCCCAGCAGCACGACGTCGCGGGATTGTTTATACCTCTGGGGCTCTCCACTCGATGACACACACCGTACAGTACACACTCCGATCGCGTAATGGGGTGGTAGTAGTGCCGTAGACTTGCCCACCCGGAGCCGGAGCGCTTTTTGGGCTGTGGTTTGGCTGGTGGCGACCGCACCGCCGCCAAAGAGAGCTACGGACGGTATCCACTCGGCTGCACACACCAATACTGCTGTTGCTGCTACTAGCGAGTACGGTTTGGTGGCGCCTCCACGACTTGTCATCACAACGCATTCTCGAGCTTCTCTCAGTCTCGTGTCTGAGTCGAGTCTCTCGCAATTGGCCCCCACCGTCTCTTGCGCGGTTTATATGCGCTCTCTGTCGGCAGTTGCAGCCCATGGTCGGACGTGTTTTACGGTAAAATGCTTCAAATCAAGCTCGGTTCGATCAGATGGTGACACTTACATGAAGGATAATCACCGCAGTCACACCTCTCTGGCCTCTGGTGCCACTATGAGGGATACGATGCAATGTTAATGCTCTGCTCGGGGAGATAGATGAGTTAAGCGCTTGCTTTAGATGCGACGGTGGAGCGGAGAGATAATGCACGTACTCGAGAGGAAGACGAGCAAGACGTTTAACGCTCTTTATCACTGGTTTCCTTTGGTGGCACCCTAGCTCTCACGGGCGCTGGTATTGGATCACGCCGTTTCACCATGACAACCACTTAGCTTCACCACGAACCAGCGAGCTTTCACCTGACTGCACTACTCACCACGCGGTTGCGTTTTGAATCGATGGAGGCGCACAACACGTGACTTGCCGGACGGCCCAATGGAGGCGCCTTGAAAATGGAGGCATTTGAAAATATCAAAAACTTTCCTGTAAACCAGATTTGCAGTGGTAGTGAATGTGTGTTTTGGTGTTTTTTTTTCAATTCCTAATAAATGGCTTTATTTATTTCTCAAAGGGAAAATTCATTTCTTTATGAAAATTGGGTAGCTGATTTAAAAAATGTTTAGTTGATTGTTTTTTTGTAAAATTTTGAATCTAAGCCTTTTACTCACTTTGCTGGCCTTTATCGTGTTATGACTAACACAAAATTAGTTGAAAAAGAAAAGTACATTTATGAGTATGCAACATTGAAATGGGAATGTCCCATTAACGTTCCTTTTATTCCGCCGAACGATACAGTTGGGAGAATTGGGACTTTACCGTAATTGATCGCGCAAGCAATTTGAGAAATTCCAGTAGTCTCCTTACTTTCTTCTCATTTCCTTCCATGATAACGGCCAACAAATTCCAGGGGTTTCCCCATTCTTCCATACGCAATATACGCGCGTTATCGCAATGATCACCACTCAACCCGACCGATGATTCATCTCAGCTGTTCGTCCCATATGCCTGCACGGCTACGTCACATCCGTAGCATAAGCCACGCGCCGTATGCGAGACAGCTTTGAACATGATCTCTCCGACAGCCGAGATAAGCGGCCGAGATGAAGCGCGATGCCCTCCGAGTAACAATCAAACCACAAACAAGCCAAAGCAGATTGCGTCTGCCAAGCGACTCCGCAGCAAGCAGCGTGCGGACTCAGCAGTTAAATGGCTATTAATTAAATCCACTCACCGAGAAACCATACCATGAAGCATATTCTTCTATCGATACCGACCAAATGAATGCCAGACATAACGCGCCCAGATGTCCAGTAGCGGGTGCGAGAAGCGAGAAAGTGGAATTGACGGTTCTGTGCACCCAATTGACTCACTTAATAGACCTAATTCATGAGCATCGTAACATTCTTTTGAGTCACAAGATACCCATAAGATGAGCTGCCAGCAAAGCATTTAAACAGTGGAGACCATGTGTGCAGTTGTTTGCGTGTTCTACTGCCCGACTCTTTGTGTTAAACACAGCCATTAGCGGAGACATACTGCACAGATGATTAATACAGAGAAGCAAAAAAATGCCTGAACACAAATAGTGATAGAGATAACAGCGGCTACAACTACAAACCAAGAGATTAGCGAATCGTTTTTTTTGTTTTGTTTGCTCCATTTATTTACGCTGCGGTTTAACTTCATTTTATGGGGTCCGAATGGTGGTGATTCGGCGCGAAGGACGCTACCTTGCCACATGTAATTTGACGAACAAATGAGCTTGTCGCGTGCTGTATGTCATCTTCTGGCACGTTGGACATATAAAATACCCATAAAATGGCACCCGACGAACGTGCTTAATGAGAGGATTCCCAATATTCCCGTCAAATATGTGTCAAGATGAAACAAGTCAAGCATCTGCTGGCAAAATGATGATGTCACACTTGATCACAATCATAGCGTATGTACGAGCATCAATTGTCGTCATGAATATGTTGCCGCGTTCTTAGAACACTCGCCTTATTCCTGATATGAGTTCGTTTCGCACGATGCCGCGACCGACCGAGCATTCGACCAGAGAGTCCGACCGAGCACTACAAGATCACCGATCGTGGTGCTAACAGCGCCATTCATGTTCCCGACATCTCTGGAAGCAGGACGTGCTCTTCTGCGACCCGTGTTGTGAGACAGATCGCCACGGCTACTAGTGTTGGTGTCAGTAAGTGATCTTTACCGACCGTTATCTCGGTGTTACTATCAGTAGCGATCTTCACCTGTGCGATCACGGTACAAGAAACGTCAAGGACTTGAGTGTTTAGAAAGCCGGTACAATTTGTGGTGATCGATTGTGGTAAAAATCGTTCGCGAACGTCCCGTTAGACGGTTAGCTCTCTGGTGGAGGTCGGTGAAGGAGAGGTGCAGCAAAATGCGGCAACGCATTTGGAAGCGCTCCCGAATAGCGCTGCTCGTGGTGATAGTGCTGCTTGGTGGTTGCATTCATGTTGTGCAGAGTGTAAGTTAAATTAAAAAAGTAATACATTTAGTGATTACGTTCAAATCGATACCCAAACGCAAGGAATTTCGTAAAGGACATCCCTAGGGTAGGACGGGTTGAGTCCTGTTCGTTGGTCAGTTGAGTGGTTGGTGAAGTTTCTCGATTAGTGTGTTGGCAGGGACCGAGACAAGGCTGTTATCAGTAGGGTCAGAGACTGACAGCGAGTTGTTTTCGTTTGACCATTATCATGCCTGAGATGTGTTTTCCTCGTGGTTTGCTAGTAATGTGCGTCTTTGGGAATCCGTGCGATCGAACGGCGATGCTCTGCTAGAATTGAATCATTCACTTTTGTGCCAAAGCAGAGCAAAATTATGGAACTATTTTCCTTCACTGATTTGCACAGACTGTACATAACTCTTTGTTTAAGTGGTTGTCTAGTAATAGAGAAATGATCGGTTAATAACAATCGAGCATCTCTGCCAGAACTGAATGTAATAGCAGCTCGGTTTTACTCATTTTTAGTGATGATGATCAAACACAGCTAGGCATAGTTGCACATAAGGAAATTGAGATTTATTCATGGCGACTCTTTTGCTCAAGGACGATTTATAAATCGTTTTAAAAAGCTATTGAAACATGGTTTTTGATTTCTTCGAATGAATCTGTATTTGGCCGCGACTCGTTGCTTTTTTAATCAATACTTTATACAGCAGATTTACAGAGCATTAAACCCTTGTTCAATGGCTATTGTTTGAACATTCCAGTGCTACCAGTGCAAAGACTGTGATGGGTAGTTGGTGGAATGTGCTGTGAGCATGATAGAAGGCGGTTCACAATCAGGGTTTGGTGATTCGCAATAACCTCGATCCCATTCGGTTCCGCAAGATAGGGAACCACAAGACAATACCATCGGCGAGTCGTTTCCTACACTGTCACTGGGGCAGAGCAGTAGCTAACATAGTACTTCCTTTGCATCAATGCCATGTTATCATCCCCAAGTCCGGCATGGCACGCCTTGAATCGTGTCCCCTTGTTTTCGATTCAAATCACAGAGACCCTCTGATTCATTGGAATGCTCGTTCCTGATGGGTTGCAGTTAATGTCCAAACCGTAAACGATAGACGGACTGGGTGAAGTCCAAGGAAGTAGACGATTCGGCACTAGATTGGCTTTTAATCTCTCGCGCGTAAAAAACAAACACAATCTGTAACAGAATAGGCCGTAGAATGTTAAAGGCAAAGCCAGTAACCGTTTTTTCCCCTCAGGTTATTCCCTCAGTTACGATACCATTGGGGCGCTTGGAACAGCAAGCGACCACACCATATTAACGCTCAACGATCGTTCAATTGACGATCATTTGATCAATGTGTATGCTAGCATCGTCAGCATCGGCTAATCAATTTGTTGGAATCGTTTCTCCCTCATCTGCCCACAGATCTACGATCCCCGTACGTCCGGCAACCATCGCCAGTTCCTCGTGATGCCGGAGATGCACGGTGCCTACAGCCAAGTACATCATCACCGTGCACAGGAGCAAGTGGTCGTACCGCAGCATGTGCGCGTCGATCACTATCAGTATGCGCAGCCCCATTCTCAACCGCAAAACATCATCCATCCACCGCTGGTTCAGCAGAGTGGCCCATCGGCACCCCTCTACCAGCCAATGGTGCCCCTAGCACCGTACAGATCATGGCCATCGATTAATTTCGCCCAACCTACCGTACCGCCACAAATCCTTGTTCCAGCATCGAGGGGAAACTTTGAGTCTGCCGGAATCGAGGATCAGCTTATCGGTGAAACGCTTCCGAAACCGGCCGCCCTTCAACATCCTTCGCTGCATCCACTGTTGAAGGATTTTAATGGGCGTGAATGTCCGAGCGCTCTGACCGGGCACTTTCCGTACATTATGGACTGTCGCCAGTTTCTGAACTGCTGGAAGGGCCGTGGATTCATCCAGAACTGTGCACCGGGAACGCTCTTCAATCCGGAAACGCGTCAGTGCGATCACCCATCGAAGGTAAACTGTCTGCCGGTTCCATCGCTGAACAGCTTCGATGATCTGGAGGCACGACCTTCGAAGCTGGCAGCGTACACCGATCAAGGGACACAGCAACGGAAACCGGAAGCAGCCGATACGTGCCCACCGGGTGTGATTGGACTGCGACCCCATCCGACGGACTGTCGTAAGTTCCTGAACTGTAACAATGGTGCACGCTATGTGCAGGACTGTGGCCCGGGAACGGCTTTCAATCCGGCCATACTAACTTGCGATCACATCCACAATGTGGCCTGTGACAATCGTCCGAACGTTGTGGTGGACTATAGCGGCCAGCGATCGACTCCTTCCACACCTTTGGCTCCTTTTCCTACTCGTGCGCGACCAGCGCCATCAGTTCCTTTGGCACCTTATCCCACTCCGGCGCGAAACCTTCGACCACCATCGCAGCAACAGCAACCAGCTGCCTCGAATGTTGCCCCGGTTGTGGTACCTCCCAATCGTCCCGCAGGAACTGTGCGGACAACCACAACTACAACATCGACAACACCAGCAACACCTTTAGATCGCGACGTGGAGGAATTCCAACCAGAAGAAGGATCAACGAGTAATAATTATGATTATGAAGGATTTGATTTACGTGGCAACTTTGAGGATCCCGGAGTCGATCGACGCCAACCGAAAGCATCTCGGCCGGAAACGCAACAGCAACCCACCCAAGCCTACCCACAGTATGTGCGTCCACCAACGAGGGTGCCACAGTCGTTGCATCGTCCACAGGAACCGATCGTTAGCACGACGACCACGCAATCCACTAACGCCGATCAGGAGCAACAGGCGATCGACATTCAGCAGCACATGGAAGCGTTGAAGATGATGTTGTCCCCGTACCTAAAGGAACACCAGAGCAAGGTTGCGCTGAACGTAACGAAGCTGAGCACGGTGATGACAACGACCACGACAGAGGAACCTCCTGTAGTGCACGTGATAGGACTTCCGGCAGAAGATACCCCGCCGATCGATGCGCAAAAGAACGGATCGACTCCATCCGCCAGCTACGTCGCTTTGCCGTCACCTCGCGAGATCAACGAGTTCTTCTACGGCACTTCCCAGGGAGTTCCGTTGGCACCGTGGCCAGCACAACCACCGCCATACACCATCCACCAACCGACCACACCGCAATCGGTTGTCTATCCGATCTATCGACGACCCAGCACCACCACCACCAGCACCACCACAACGACCGCAGCTCCGCAACCGGCAGTCCCATCGATCCGTAGCCGTTTCGGTGATAGCCGGCCGGATCCGAAACAGTGGCGTCCGTTGATTCAGCCACACGCGACAACCACGACCACGACGACGACGACGACACCGGAACCAACCACTCCGAAGAGGGATCCTTGCTACGGGAAGTTCGATTGCGGTAACGGTGTGAGCATCGAGGAGGCCGAGGTATGCGATGGACGCGATACCTGTGGTAACCGGGCCGATGAGATGGATAAGGTGTGCGAGCACATCGGTTACGAGCTGAAGCTATCGAAGAAGGCACAGGGTAGCGTGGAGGTGCGGGTCTACGATCGCTGGGGTTACGTGTGCGACGATAGCTTCGATCTAAACGCGGCCAACGTGGTTTGCCGCGAGCTAGGATTTAAAGGAGGTGCGCTCGAGGTGAAACCACACTCTCACTTCCCACCGAATGCCACAACCGAAGAGGGGTCTGGGTCACCGTTTTTCATCATGGACGGTGTCCGGTGTACGGGCAATGAGAGTTCGCTGCGTGACTGTGAGTTCGCCGGCTGGGGAATTAGCGATTGCAATGCGGAAGAGGTGGTGGGTGTCGTGTGCCGGACACCGGTGATGGCCTGCCCGCAGGACTACTGGCTTTGTCACGCGTCGGAAGAGTGTATTCCGGTACCGTTCCTGTGCGATAATGTGCGGGACTGTGCGGATGGATCGGATGAATCGCCAGAGTATTGTAAAGCGCCACTCCAGCTTCGTCTAGCCGGTGGACGGGACAGCCAGGAGGGTCGCGTGGAGATCAACTACCGCGGTACCTGGGGTACGGTTTGTGATGACGATTTCGGTGTGCGAGAGGCACGTGTCATTTGCCGGCAGCTTGGGTTCAACGGGACGGCCGAGGTACGCAAGAACACGTTTCCACCCGGTACCGGGCAGATATGGCTGGATCAGGTGGCTTGTAACGGAACGGAATCGTCCATCGAAGAGTGTGTCCACTGGCACTGGGGTGAGCACAACTGTGGCCACACGGAGGACGTCGGGGTACGCTGCAGCATCTACGTACCGACGAACAGGCCAAAAACGGGCAAGTTACGTGCGGCGCGACCCAATCCACGTTTCGATTTTGTCGAACGATCACGCAAAATCCATCCGGACGTCTGCGGCAAGGTGATGGTCGATACGAGCCTCCGTAAACCGACATACGGTGCGCGAGTGGTCCACGGATCGGAAACGGTTTACGGTTTCCATCCCTGGCAAGCATCGCTGCGGGTGAAAACACTTCACTGGTGCGGCGCTGTACTGATCACGCGTTATCACGTGCTGACTGCGGCCCACTGCCTGGTCGGTTATCCGAAGAGCACCTACCGGGTGCGCATCGGCGATTATCATACGGCGGCGTACGATAAGGCAGAACTGGACATTTTCATCGAGAACACGTACATCCACGAGCAGTTCCGCGAGGGCCACCACATGAGCAATGACATTGCGATCGTGGTGCTGAAGACACCGGTTCGGTTCAATGAGTACGTGCAACCGATCTGCCTGCCGGCACAGAATGCACCATACGAGCCGGGCCGTAACTGTACAATCTCGGGCTGGGGTGCTACCGAAGCCGGTTCCAAGGGTAAGTCATTCGATAACCGATGACGTGCACGGACTAATTTTATCCCTTATCGCTTCACACAGATTCCTCCTATGATCTGAGGGCTGGAGTTGTACCGTTGCTGCCGGATGATGTGTGTCGTCGGCCGGAGGTGTACGGTGATTCGCTGATCGATGGCATGTTCTGTGCCGGTACGCTCGAGCCCGGTGTTGACTCGTGCGACGGTGACTCCGGTGGACCGCTGGTGTGTCCGAATGGAGATGGTAAGTGTCCGGCGTGATACGGTGATTGAAAAACCTCACAACTAACTATTCATCTGTTGCAGGACTACACACGCTGACGGGCATTGTGTCGTGGGGAAAACACTGCGGATATCCCAACAAACCGGGAGTTTATTTGAAGGTGGCCCACTACCGGGACTGGATCGAGCAGAAGCTCAACCAATCACTCCACCAGTATGGAGTGTAATGTGGTCGGGCAGCTCGGCATGATCACGCAGCGATGATGCTTCGCTAAGCAGTAACAGCAGCATCGCAAGACAACGTTTTGTATGGCTCTAATGTACCTTAACAAGTTTCAGCCCTCTTCTTCACCTAGAATTCTCTTACTTTACCTTTACTTCTAGTGATAACCTTTCGTCGAGTTAAAGATGTTAGAAATAGATGTAGATTTTTGAAAAATATAAAAGATTGGATATTATTTAGATTAGCAGGATTCTTTTAAATCGTTTGATTTGACCTGGATAGAGGTTTCACATTCAGCACTATTGCTGGTGACGCTGGGCTGGAGACATGTTAACATTTGAATTAATTCCAGTCTTGTAAATTAATTAAAACAACGAGATAGAGTGTTGTTCGTTTCCACATTTCATCATGTTTAAATCTGAAGTGCAAATGACCTACGAGCTACTGACTTTTTCCAATCCGAAATAACAAATTTACACTTTCGAGCGGGTACTGAAGCGGCTGAATCGGTTACTGAACGTCTGGAGGAGATGCTGGTAAGGATGTGTAAGCTCCGATGGTACGGCTGGTATTCCGACGGTACGCCTAAAGCGCGGTGAAAGTAGTAAAAGGTTCTGAGCCAACCCATACGCACTCGAGGTCACCCAGTACAGGCAGAGACACTGGAAAGGCACACACATAGAACACAAGATATCAGTGGTGACGATCGCCAAGGCACCGCATCGATAACTTACCGATGGAACTGAAGCAGCAATCGGCACCATAACGATGCTCAAACCGCGAAACAGGTTGGTAAAGATGGTCTGGATCTTTGACGGTGGTTTCGTCCGAGAGTTTGCTTGGATCTGGAACGAGAAGAAGCCAGGTAAGGCATCCATTTGAATCCATCATCCACAAAAGCACACGCTTACTAACCTCGATAATGACCAAATTGATAACACCGAGGGCAACCGGCAATATTAGTGAATGATCCAGCTCGGTAAGATTTGGTATCCAACCGAAACCGCCAAGGGTGAGTTCCGTGTACGCGATCTGTGCCTCGATAGCGGTTGGATCCGGCATCATCGAGACGAGATTGCGAATCGCTACGGACTGCAGGATCCAGAGTGGAATTTGGCCCCACAGTAACACCATCGTCTTGGCTGGATGGCAGTTCTCGCGCACAATCAAGTTGTTCCATTGTTTTTTCAACTAAAAAAAAGGTAATATTGTCGATCAGCTTTGGTTCATTGGTCCAGTGCAACGAGGGTTAATCAAAGCCTACCGAGTGATTGTACATAATGCGTGCCTCTTTCTCGGTCCAATTAA
>NC_064878.1:48988548-48991048 GCF_943734665.1 Anopheles aquasalis | reverse complement strand
ACATGAATAAGAAGATAACTTTGAAGCAGTGTACAGATCGCTGGAAAAGATGATAAATGCAAATAGAAGACATTCGTTTCGGGGTTCGAATTACAAACAGGCCAAATCGATGCCCTAACGAAAGCGAATATATTAGAAACAACGAACTAGGTTGCACGAGCGAAATATGAAACGGATATGCAACGCGCAATAAGAGCAAAGAAGTGAAGTGTAGCTCGTTGTTAACGAATAGTGTGTGACAATACCTGAGCGGGAAAGAACCAAGAATGCTTCTAGCTAATTAAATGAATCAATGAAATAGAGAATCAGACGTCAACCGGTACACACATGCCAGCAAACGAACATTCCAGTGAAACCAAATCGTTAAAACAAACCACTGTAAATGATGGCTGTAGCAATCAAAGCAAATCAAATGTTTTTACCGCAGAAAGACAAAACGCTAAGAAAAAACTGACAAAATCAAGACAAAACAGAAGAGTGGTTTTATAAACGTAGAACACAGCCGATAGAGAATACATACCAACCCACCATAAGACAACATCGGAATCCTGTAAATGAAGCATTTGATCTGGAACACAGACCTACCAACGAGTGTATGTTGGCATAGGAATACGCACTAGGACTGCTCAGTACGCGATTGTGAATGGGTGTAACAAAACGAGAGAGAGAAAAACCGTTGATAGGAACACCATAAAAGAGCATTGATGTCGGATGGAACGGTCCACCCAGAGAGTTGACGATTAAGGGCTCAAACACCAATAGAAAATCACCAAATATCCCCGTGAAAGCGCAACAAACCGCGTTTTGGTAATCGTAAGAACGCGCGAGAAGGGATGGAAATCAAAACAACATCTGTGATAACACAAGAACTTAAATCCATAACAGAGAGAAAGCTGTTCAAACACTGATGAAAGATAGTAACATAAACTGCGGGAGAAGACAACAGTTGGTGGAGACGCAAAGAGTGAGAGGGCGAGGGATGGGGATAGAGAAATGGAGGCACTAAAAATGTCCCCAACACGTGTTATTTATGTTTTATGTATTTTTAGTTACTTTTCGTTTTTCGGTTTTGAAAACTTGTAACAGAGCAGCAAATAAACGAACCAATTTGGAACCGTATCACGGCCAACATTCAAGCCGACCCGATACGCGGTCAAGATGTTGAAGAAATAAGTTTTATTTAAAAAACAAAAGTTATAATACCACAAAATCCAAATAGGAAGCTCTGGTTTGTGGTGCAACAAACAACGCGAACAAATAGAAAATACATCAGGCTGATTGCCATTTATGGACAAAGAAGCTGATCGTGAATCCAAGCTTCAAACGGCCAATCAAATTCGCAACGGGTGCGGTCACCTCGAAAGCTGGGTTCCAGCATTTCCCACGTATTTTTAACAGAAAATCGGAACACCTTGAAAGGACTTGGGTATTAGCCCACGGTTTCCGCGTTCCTCATCAACTCCATTGTTTCAAAGGCGCCGGCAGTTGCTCAACGTGTGCTCATGGCTCACGTAAACTAGGCTCTCTCCTGCCTTTTGGTGTGTTGCCTGTTACGCAAGAAGACGAACAACGGCGAATAACCGATATGAGATAAGACAAGAGAACAAAGAAGAACCACTATTATTGTATCCTGAAGGCTATTCCATGAATTAAATTCGATTAATAAACCGATGAGATATCAGACATCAATCAAAAGTTGTGGAGCTTCACTTAAATTGCTCTGTTCTTTCACTTGCATGTTTGTAAAAGGCAAAAATGAAACTGCACATTTCTTTTACCATTTACATAAATCAAATCTTACTTTGGCATACATGTTTAATAGCTAAATACAAAGATGATAACCACCCAAACGTCGGACAACGCAAATCAACGGACAAGATTCATGTTGCTGTCGCTCCGTTCTTGAGTCTGGCTGCTGCTTTTGCCTCGTCTTGTCATGATCTTACGCATGGTTCGGATGAGTTTTTTGTTTTCTTATACCATTGTTGACCGCTTCCGTGCGGTTCGCGGAAAAAGGTGCTCTAAAATCTCACAGAAAAAAAACTTTCCAAAAGTCAAGCCAACATACAACACATCCACTATCAGTGAGCCGGCCCTACTCGGCCAGGGAGAGTAGGAATACGGTGGCCACTTGGCTAACTAGGCTAACGATGACGCTTTTTCCTATCCTAAGAACAATGTGCTTACAAATAATCAATAGAAAAAATGCAATAAAAAGATAACCCCATCCTCCTTCCCATCCTGCCATACCAAGGGCCTGGAAGGTGTGTTATCGTGCCGGAGGAGGTGTTCCGGTTTGGGAATGTTTCCGTTTTCAGCCCTTACTTGTTGCGCCGGGCGGATTAGGTCGATGTGACACCTTTCCGTGCGACCAGTAGATTTAGGATCGGGTTTTTCCGAATGTAGCTTACGGCTTTCTTGTGCGTAACCATCGTGAAATCGTAACCGTTGCACTGCAGTATCTTATCGTGCATCCGCAAGCCCGCCGTCGACGCGGGGC
>NC_064878.1:48973548-48976048 GCF_943734665.1 Anopheles aquasalis | reverse complement strand
AAGAATTTGACGCACGTACTAGAAGTGGTCTCCCGTCAAGGGTTTATGTTGGTTTGGTTTTGTTGTTGCCGTCTTATCTCGATGTTTTTTTACGGTGTCCTTGAGTTTTTGAATTCTTTCTGATTCTCCTCACTCTAGAACCCCGGCAAGACACGCATTATCAATCCGTTCGGTGAGACCATTCCGATTCCGCTTCAGTTAAAACACAGAACTCGAACAGTTTAGAAAATGGTGCGTGCTTGGTTTATGGACAACGAACCCAACGACCAGCGGTTGGAACATCAGCTGGATCCGCCAAAGTTCCTGAGCCTGGACGAGCTGTTCAACAGTACTGGCGTTGAATATTTCAAGGTTTGCAGTGTCTTCAACAAAAGAGTGAATAAATAGTAAATAGTTAATGTAATCTTTAACCCCGCAGATCAACATCCCTACCTACGATACGGATGGCGTGCTGGAGAAGATCCGCAAGGACCGTGGTTACTCTTATGAGGACGAAATCACCTGCTCCGAGGCGTGTCTGCCGGACTACGAAAACAAGTTGAAGATATTCTTCACCGAGCATCTGCATACGGACGAGGAAATACGACTGGTCATTGATGGATCGGGATATTTCGATGTGCGCAAGTAAGACAACAAAGGCGTTCCGGTTCCGTGGCCTTCAGCGTAACGGTCTAATTTAATTTATTCGTTGTAGTGGAAAAGATGATTCCTGGATACGGATTGAGGTGGTGGCCGGTGATTTGATCATCATCCCCAGTGGCATCTATCATCGCTTTACGCTGGACGCGAAGGTAAAATGCTCCGGAAATCAACCATTGAACTTTTTCTTAACAATTTTCTTTATTATGTGCCAGAACTACATTAAAGCCAAACGGTACTTTGTTGGAGAGCCTGTTTGGTTACCGTACAATCGTCCGGTCGATGATATGGACTGCCGAAAAGAGTATCTGAAGCGCCTTGATGCAGGATTTGCTGCTTAAACAAAACGACACACGGAATCATCATGCAATGAGTAACGAGCGGATGAAAACACAATGAGTAAAAATGTTCCTTATGAAGGACACCATCCGGATGAAGAAAACAGAACTTGTCAAAAAAGCAATCGCTCATGTAGCGCTCTATTCCAACAAAGTTACGTTTTATCGAAGAAATGGCCTTCTTTCGCATATCAATGGATGCAATTGTTAAAAGTAATTAAGATTTAAATATGGGATCAAATGAATAAAACTTATGAACAGATATGTCCGGTGGTTTCGGATTACAGCGCAGCAACATACTCCCGATTGACTCGTTGTGTCTCACTTTCTTGTAACCTTTCAATATTAATCCACACGATCATCATTTATTCTTTAAGAACCATTTTGACCAGTTTAACGTCCATACATGTCCACATCGTTATGGCTTACCTCTAGTGCTTATTGTATCTTGCTTTCATACCGATCCTTCGTCGTTTCCTCACCGTTTACTTCAGCCGCCAACTGCACCATATCGTCGCGGGGCCCATTCACACCGATTACAAATTACGTTAATAAATCGTTCTTTGAGAACTCATACAGCGCCTATAGGGTTCTAGGAGTGTGTTAATGTATGTGGGTTGCAAGTGTACGTGTACTGTGCTCGCACCATCATCGCCCTCCTCCACCGTTCGACGGAAAACAACGTTCGCCTCTGCGCGTTCGAGAGAAAAATGACAATAATCGTAACCCTCGCAATAATCATAGCTTAGAAGAGTATGCTTTCTGTGTAGGGGTGTGTGTTGTGCTAAAGAACTACCAAAACCTCGTGTCTATGCACTATTTCCTCAATTTGATCTGCTCCTTGTGGTTCTGGTGTTCACTATAGTATTTGGGCCGGGGGTTGGTGGTTGGCTATGGTTCTAGCTAACCAGAAATGGATTCTATTCTCTTATTGTTGCCTGGGAAGGGGGTTGCTTGATAGTAGAGTTAGAGATAGGGGTGTTGTCAGCTTATCTGTTACATTCGATACATTCGTTAATTGTTCCATTTCCATTCGATTCCATGGGCGTTACTTCGGTTAAATGGTGAAGCGCAAAAAGGGGATCTACTTCGTTAGAATTACTATCAGCTTAGCGGCCCCGCGTCCTATGTATACTATTTCAATCCAATGATTTATCGCTGTGTAATATTCTAGAGCATAATTGTTTGTGTGGTTGTTTAAGTATAACCATGCACGTAAGAAAACTCAGATGATAATCAAACGAGATTGAAGGAAGCCTGCAACGCAACATTCACAGTTCACTCGGCCGAAACGGCAATCAATTCGTGTGCCCTATTATCGACCTTGCCTTCTCATTTCTCACTAGCTAACTGTCTTGTGTTTCATCGTGTTTCACCTTGTGTTTCTATCTTGTTTGCTTACGAGTTATGCGAAAGATTTCCGATGGAAAATGGCCAGTGTAGTGCCGCCGCTCTTGTCTCCTGCCGTCCTTTCTACCGATCATTCGCGAACACACTTTTGTATCTTCCTTGTTTGTTTTATA
>NC_064878.1:48963548-48971048 GCF_943734665.1 Anopheles aquasalis | reverse complement strand
GGTCAGGGGATCAAATTGTGGCAAGTGATTGTAGATTGATGAACAATCAATAGAAGAGCCGGGTTCTGTGGTCACCGAACCGGATATGAACCAAATGAATGCTACACGAGTTGGCCGTAAATTGGGAGCTCAATTACAGTCAGTTACAAGTTGTAATGATGGACGAGCAGCAGTTAACAAACGGGTTCTTGTCCAGTATATTCGTTATTATCGAATAACCAGTTATTCGGAGTACCTAAACTTCCCCCAGGGTGGAGTTTTCGAAAAACGAAAACGACAGCTAAAAGCTGGCTTCATTAGAACGATGATCGTAATCGCTCTGTTGAATAGACCATTCTAATGACCAGGCAAATTGACACCTGCGACCGTTTCACGCTCCAAATATTTTTATGAAAATGACTTCCAGGAATTAGCAACAATCGTCTAAAAGCAGGCACGCGCCCAAGCACGCGCACTCTACACGTCAGACACGAGTCTCGGGCCATAGATCGTGTTCGACAGATTGTTCATCTAATTGGTCTATTGCCAAGGGGGTTTGCCTTATCGTGAGCTGACCATGTGGATGCTAGAGAGGTGTTGACAGGTTTCGAAGCGAGAGTTAAACGATATGCAATCACCATTGAAGTGTGGCCCCTTACCTTCTCGATATCGGAGATCGTATCTTTCATCTTGCAGAGCCGCATCTTCTCGTCGCTCTCCGTGTCTGGCCCGGCGTCGGCAGTGTTGGACTGCTTCGTAAGCCCCTTGGCCGAGAACACCACCAGATCGGCTTTGATTTGATTCTTTTCCTTGCGCAGCTTGTGCATCTCGACCACGATGCTCTTGATGTTGGGATCGGCCGACTTATCGCCGTGCGTCGGCCGACAACCGTGCTCCCGCTCGAACCGCTCCTCGAACTGTGTTAGCTTCTTCTTCAGTCCGCTCAGCTTCCGGCTGATCGTCTTGATGCGCTCGTCGAACATGTTGTTCGCTACCGGTACTGCGCCCGATTTCGGATGGGCCGCAACACCGCCCATACCGGCACTGTCCTCGCTACGGTGGTACAAACCGTACTGCTTCAGCGAACCACCGGATGAAACGGGACGTAGCTTAGCGTGCGACACGGAATCCATGCGTTTTGCGTGATCGAACTTATCGTCAGCAAACCGCTGACAGACGAGGGCCGGCGTATCGTCGGGGTACGATTGCGGTCCCCACGGAAGCTTCTCGCGGGGTGAAAGCGGCTCCTCGAAGCTCCCCATCGTATCATGCTGTTCCTCCTGCTCAATAGCCTTGTTCTTCTCTAGCACATTGTTATCATTGTAATCCGAGAGGGTGGCTTCCATCATTGGCATATCGTAGCCGGAGTTGGCATGGGCAGCGCCAGTTTGCTGCGAGTGATCCTTGATCACTTGCTGCAATAGAAGGGCTGCTGCCACAGTTCGCTGGTCGGATTTGGAGCTCCGTACTGCTCCATTGCGCCGGTCTGATTTCGAGACGCTCGATGAGTGAGTGTCATGTTTGGAGTAGAAATGCTCACTCCCAGCCGACAGACCGACAGCACCATTGCCGGCACGATCCTTAATCAGTGAGGCACCGTGATTCTTCGAGGACGACTGCTTGCTACGCGCTCGCGGTGAGACGGACTTCCGGCCGGGCGGAGGGCGTGTTTTCGAGAATCGCTCACAGTGACGACGCCGTTCGTGTTCGCAGTCCTGCTCACTGTCCGAGTCACGCCGTGACTTCAATATATCCCGACACGGTGACAAACGATGCTGCTGTTGTTGCTGTGGCGTCTTGCCGTGGTGCAGCTGAAGGTGGTGGTCCTTGCCAGTTCCACCGTTGGCCACACTTTCGACGCTGCCAATGAAAAACTTCTTCAAATCATCTGCGCTGTTCTTGAGGTTCTTTTCGAACACCTGCTGCAGTTGCTGCTCATCGCCAGCTCCCTGCTGCTGCTGCTGCTGCTGCTGTTGCTTATGCTCCTCGACTAGCCCTTCTGCTTCGGCCGCTTCTTCCTCTGCAATGATGTTCTCCTTGTCGATCGAGATCTCGACCGTTGGGGCGCGTTTCTTGAAGTCCTCGTGTGAGGACACGCGCCTGATGACCTCGGCACAGTTTGGCAGATGTTCCTCACTGTTCGATCGTATCAGCTTCCGGTCCTGGCTGATCGAGGACGTACTGTCCTGGCGCTCCTTACGCTTCCGGCAGTTCTGCCACTCGGACGAGTTGATCAGATTGGGCAGATACTGATTCACCAGCACGGTGGACGCTGGCGGTTTTTGTGGTGCAGGTGGTGATGATTCGGGAGTTTTGAAGCCTCCGTCATCACCACCTCCGGCACCTACTTCATTCCGGCGGCCCTCACTGCTAGTGTTGCTGCCGGCGCTGCTACTTCGGTTAATGCTTCCGCCGCTGCCACCACCACCACCGACGCTAAAGAGACCACCACCATTGCTACTGCTGCTCTTGTTGCCGGTGTTGTTACTGCTATTACTGATGCTGCTGTTGGTGCTGCTACTGCTGCTGCTGCTGCTGCTACTGCTGTTGCAGACGCTACTGTTGTTGTGGTTAATATTGCCTGTCTGCTTTCTGCTGCAGCTAACATCGTGAGGATCGTTCGTTGCAGCCGCTACCACCACCACCACCGGGTCCGATTGACCGTTCGACGAGAGGCTGATGCTGGTCGGTGAGAGGATCGTTGTCAGACGACTAAGGTCGTCTTCATTCTGTCCCAGTGATGGGCGACGCATGCCGCACTACAGAAAAAGAAGAAAGCACGGATTTTATTTATCAATACAATGTGTAATGGGACAAAAAGCTCAAGTGATTTACTATCAAATGGAGGCGCCCAGTCAGTTAAAAAAATCCAAACAAAAATCCATCCAGAAAAGTTTGATTTAAACACAAATCTGATCAACATATTACTATACTGTATTATACTATAACAATAAAATCCCAGTACTCCCAGGACCATTATAGATCCCATCATGATGAAGATAAGGCAATGCTCTCCCCTCCCACTTGTAATAGATTGCACGACTGATATCGAAAACGGTTCAAAAATAGAACGCTCGTAGAACGGTGTTTTGTTACAAAATAACCGAAGCCCTTGCAAACATGGGCGGCGCAAAACGTGACTGCAAAATTGATCAAACATTATATTTTTACCCCCGCCTCGGTCTATAGATGACGTTTCGTTTCGTGGCCGACGTTGCTAGCTGCTGCTTTCTCTCGTGTTCATAATTACATGACAAGGCTATGCTATACAACGGGGCCCGCCACTACCTCTTGACAATTTAATGACATCATGACGCAGAGGGCTCACTGTCTGGTGGATGAGCTGCTGGATAAGAATGCCCCGCTAATCATTATCGCACTTAAATAGCTCACTCATCGTCTCAACGAACGAACGTTGTGCTTGGGTGCTTGTGGTGGTGCTTGACGTCCCGTAATCCTACTAATCCCACGGAGAGCACAAAGCGATCTACAGCGGAATGGTTGGCACTAGAGAAACGTCCTCAAGGCGCTATGCACACGAAGGTTCTCGTATCTCACAGTTTGTGTGGCCATTGGTGCCTTCTTTCTTGGTTTAGAAACAGCAGCACGATCGATGCGGGAGTGTTATCAAAACAAACTATTTAGCGGTCGCGTTGAGTGCTCTGCATGTGTGCTCTCTGTGCAAGTGCTAATTGTTTCACGATCAGTAGCTAATCGTGAATGGTAGCTCTCGTACGTCATCCAGATGGCAGTATTTTAAGAATTTTATACCACTTTCCATCGCAGATAAACGTGTCGTGTGGCATGCCACTAGCAAACGTTGTCCAGTTCCGTTCCATTGACAATGATCGATCGGAATTAAACCACAGGACTATGAGTGCGCGTTTTTTTTTTAAACCGTTTATCTTCAACAATGAAAAGCGTGCGAGAAGATTTCGACTCGAAATGGGCTTCAATTATCATGCTTATCATTTTTTCGATTTGTTTTACAATCGTACGACTCATACCACCGTAAAACCGCTGGTAGTGACTGCCGATTTAATCGATTTGTCGCCATCCCGGCACGCGCGTACAAACTACCCCTTCCGATAATAGAACGCCTGCTACCCAAATTAACTAAAAAAAAAAACATCGATAACACGATGAAACGGCGATATCTTTATGACACTCCACTGGGGCGCTATTGTTCTTTGGACCGAGGACCGATTCGATCATTTCACCCATCCGCCGCCGCCGGGTATTTTCATCGTTTGACAGCCCAGAAGCAGGCGGCAGGAAACAATGTAACACGGTACTAGGATAACATCAGCTTTGCGCGTTCGACACAGCCCAATTATAATGGCCGGCACACGAAACATCTCGAAATAGGTAGCCTGGCTTCACACGCCTTCCACAACGGCTTGTGGTTGGTGGGCAGTGGGTCAGAGCGCACGCTATCTTCTGAGTATGTCAGATGATGAACGGCGGCGCACGGATTACGGTAGGCTTGTCCACCAATCGCTACTCGCTATACTCGCTATCAAAGTAGGTAATGCTGTCATGGCTCCCTAGCTAGTAATTCATTCTGATTACAGGCACGATTGTGATGCATTATTCTTGTTTAATTCCATTTCATTGAACCAGTAACCAAATCGCACATTTAGTTGGTTACTAGTGCAGCCCAAACAATTGATTTGGTGTTAAAAAACCCTTCCAGTAAACAATCAAAAGATCGATTTAGTTGCCATGAGCAGCTTATGATTGCGTTGGACCACAAAAAAGTGAATGAAAAATACAGAAGCTGACCAATGAATCCTCTTGAAGTCCTCGAGTGCGTCAACATTATACAAAGCGCACGATTTAAAACACACTTGCCATCGAGGCATCAAACACTTGAGGCGACGTGAATGGACAAAACGGAGTCACTAAGTGCAATTCTTGAAGTGCATCGTGGAATCTCCCCAACAGAGCAAAGGTGCTAGTTATTCCCACAGTCGTTGCATGCGTTGCACTACCAGCTTCGAAAACGACAAACCGCAGCGCTGAAATACGCACAATCACCGAACGTCACTTACTTTGCTCTTCCACTGGCGAATCTGGCAGGCTTGAGCCAGCTTGTGTATCAACTCGCTCGTCCCATCCCCACGATCACCGGTCGTCGGCTGAACGCACAGCATCGTGCGTCGAATCAGAACCAGGAGGTGGTCCAAATTAATTTCCAATGTCACTGCCACCAATTCAAGGGCTGCAGAATTCACACTTCACAAAAAACCATGTGGTTCGCACAAATTTTCGCACAACAAAAAACCACTCTTCCTCTAGCGGCACACACAGTGTGTTAAGTTAGCGCGTTCCGAGGGTAGAACCGTTCGCGGGATCGTTTGCGCGACTTGTGGAGACGCGCGAGCTGCCGGGAACCGTTTATATACCTCTACCGGAGCGAGCGCGCGCGATCGTGATGCGCCATTTGTGCCACTGATAGGGAAGTCGCGGCTATCTGTCGCAGCTCTCAGCAGGGCGACTCCAAGACGCGACACGGACACGACTGCAGCCGCCGTCGGAGAGAAGACGGTTCAATTAAGGGGTTTTGTGCGCATTGTTTACTCACCGTTCCACCGGTATCGCCGTTTGACCGACCGCAACACGTAACGGCGGTCGACTGTTGTTGTCGTCGAGGGAGGCTTATCACTCAACGGAACATAAATGACGATACATCGTTAACTGAGACACTTCATTATCTAATATCATCTCAGTGGAAATCGGATGCACTCGAGCTTGGTCTCTTGAGCTCGGTTTCCTACAAACTAGTGGCCCCTGAAAGGCACCTTTAACGAGGAATAGGAACAGATTGCAAGTTGCAAATCACCCACAACTCACGACTCAAATATTGACAGAACTCGTGTGCAAGCATCGAATGCTGATGCGCGTGGTTGTAACAAGATGCTACTGATAGCTAGGTTCGTTTGCACACATTCCGTTCTAGTTGTAAACACTTGATGGCTCCGACTCAGAAACCCCACCTGGAAGACTAAAGGAAAAACTTCTTGTTTTGAGTTCCGATATACGGAGTGCAAAGTTCTCGATCAAATGTTGTTCGTCGGCCTCGACAAAGGTGTGCGCGGTGTGTCACTGTGTGTTGTGCTAAACGCGTTCAGCAAGCGTCGAGATCCTTCTTCGACGTCTTGGTTCGAAAAATGTCTTGTTAGCATTAAGACGCTCTATTTACCTTTTGCATCCGCGAACGCGAACGCGAACGCGGGCACAGACAAGCCAACCAGTGTCAACCAGATACAACGGCGCGGGACCGACTCAATCTGAATAAAACTGAACCATTCTCACTTTCGCTAGCATATACGGCCGCTTGCCGCTAGTAGCCTCATCATCCGGGCTCATTATCAACGTGATAATCGCTAGCCCAAGCCAGGCACACTAGTAAGTAAGCCAGAGCGAGAAAAGTTGCCAGCCGACCGACGTCCACAGGATAGCTTAGGGCAATGGCTGCTTCCTTCTACTACCGTGTCACCGTGACTATCTCTCTGTACCATCAATCTGAACTCTTATCATTGATATAAAAACAAAACAAAAAACGCTGATTTGTTTGGATTCCAAGATTCCCCCGTGGCGTGCCCGGTTCAAAGAGCGGTTCGAACTCGTTCGTTCTCTCGATCGTGACATTGAACTTGATGAGTCGGATCGATCGTGGCGAAAGTGTATCCCGGTACAGATGGCTTCACCCCCCTCTCATCCATCAGTCGCGTTGGCAATGGATTTTAATTAAATTCCCAACCAGTGAGTCCGCGTGGCGAGTGCCGTGAGAAATGTGCACTGATTATGTGCTCGATCGATTCCCGTACGTTATCGGTCTCGGGTGTTTAGAATAATTGTTTGCCTTTTTTTTTGCTGCCAAGCGATAATAACGACAGCACGCTACCAGCACGTGTTGTCCCCGGCTCGGTTATCGGACGATTGTGCAAAAAGGGGTAAAAGGATGGTTTTGTTCCGTGATTGTGTGAATGATCGGCAGATGGGTGGACATGTGAAGGGGAAAGTAGTGTGGTTATTGTGGTAGGTTTGTTATAAACTAACAAACGATATCGTTTAATTATTTTTATTCATTTGTTTTGAATTAATCAAACCGGCTACTAATTGAATCTGTTGGGGCGATCTTTATCTGATCAGTGCACTTGATCCTTTCCCATTACAAAAGGGGGAGTAAGATAATTGAGGATTTATTTCATCACAGTTACACTGCGATGATCTATTCTATGATGATCTTTCTCTCTCAGAGAATCAACAGCAAAAAGGTAGACTAATAAAGTGACGCGTAAATATTGAATTATAATTATTTCAATCAATTTCAGTCACATTCCACGGTATTCCCAATTGCTTTTTTGGAATGTGGGCTGAATTTTTCATAGCGCCACACGCTGCTGCTTCAACCCCTGGGGGGTTTATCATCGTTGTGCACACTAGACAGACAAACTTATCCTTCCGGTTCTTTACAGCCAGTCCGTCCATCCAGAATGTGTAATTCATTAGTGT
>NC_064878.1:48948548-48958548 GCF_943734665.1 Anopheles aquasalis | reverse complement strand
GGGGAAAAGAGGAAAAAGAACAGAAAAAAGCTAGTTAAAGAAGGGATCAATTAGTCAGCGGGCTCTGTGCGCCGGTGGGTGGGTTGGTTGCCACCTGCAGGAATCAATAAATTGATTTTGACCCACAGCACGGTAGCGACCGGTGGCCCAGTCTTCCGCTCAGGGAAGCCACACTCGTTTTACGACGCAACACAGAATAAAATGAAATCGTTCGTACACACAGGGTTCTTGGTAGCTACTTGGTGGATTAGTGGGCGATTACCATTCTGGAATGGCAGAATTTGCTATCACTCCCTGGGGCGCATATCGTTCCTCGCCTTCGGCAAATATTGACCGTCCCGCGGTTGCATCGTTGCGTACCGTCTGTTTGTGGTGATATGCAAATGCAACGGAGCAAAGCGCAACACCGCAGCTGCAGCTGCATGGCACCAGGGCCACACACTCTCTCTCGAAGCTTTCTGGGAATCGAATTCCATTGCGATGTGATAATGCACTTCACTCCGGCGGGTTATGTGCCTTACCCCAGGCCCACATACTCTAGCGTCGAACAAGATAGTAGAGTACAATGCCGTTACCCATCGGGCGCTAGTCGGTGACACATTTATTGTGACCCTTTTTTGTTGACGCCAGTAGCAACACCACGACCACCATCAGGAATGCCATGCCATGCTGTTGATACCGTTTTTTTACTTAGCACATTTTTGCATTCTATATCGAGAGCGAAAGTTAAACCCCTTTTTTGCATCGAATGCTGCATGACATGGCACAAAGCGCAACGGCCCCGGGGGGGAGAGTTTGTTTGTTCGATATTTTCCCTTCTGATCGACGCACACGATAAAACACGATATCGATGAATGTGAACGCTAGGGAATACGTACGAGGACGATTAGAATGAAGCATCTCACACTACCAGAAAGGCACCCCCGCTCCGTCATAACAAATTGAATATTGATTCCTGGACCTCCGTGCAGTGCAAGAGCAATGACATTGAAACTAAAACGTAAGCAGCACGCACTTGTGCCTGAGATCGCGAATAAGTGTAACTGATAGGCACATTAGCATATCTGTACATATTCAGAATATGCTAAATACTTCCTCCGTTCGTACGAGGAAGCAAAACATCCGCTGTTTGCCTCTTCAAAACCTGTCATACAATCGAGAAGTATTCAAATTGAAACATTGTCAAGAGTTCAAATAAATAATGCATAGTACGGAGCACTGGGAGACTTATGATGGCAGTGGTACCGACATATCACGTGGGATCGCGTGCCTTTCAATCGATTGTCGGTTGTGCCGTGATTCACGGCCACTACTAAAACCGAGACACACTTCTGTCGAGGCGAAGACATGGTACCGATATCGAACCAACATTATTTATGCATTATGGATCAATCATAGGGTTTTCTGTTTTTTCCACTTTCCCCTGAGAATGAAGCTTCTGGCAACAGCTGAATGTCGGCAGGAAAGTTAATACTGCGTCAATAACTGGGCGTAGTTTTTAAAAAGAAGAAGGAGCCCTGAAAGCGATTAATTTCATCGCAGCACAAGCAAGGTCACATTCGAAAGAATACCACTTTACCTTCGAAAGAATATTGTTATTGTTCATTTTTAATTCACGAATTCCGTGCTGACACTTTGAAAATAGGACACCAAAACAATCAAGTTATGATGAGAACTTGACGAAATTTGACGAGAACAATACTAGAATGTGTCGATTAATGCGAAATACCTTAAGGTACATCTCTTACAATCGATAATACTTTCTGCATATCTCCCTGAGTGCGTAACGGCGGCATGGCAACCATCGGCATCGGCAACAAACCAAAACCGAGACCCTGAGATTCTGGAAGTTTCGATTGTACAATCCATTGACCAACTGTAGGAGAGGAGACAGAAACTTGTTCCACGCTTACCGTGCGGCGAGAATATTTAGCCATCTGGCTTTCTTTAAACTTTTTCTTTAATTCTCCCTGAAACATTGAAACACCCAAATCGTAATCGAAACAAAACTGAACCAACCACAAAAGACAATGATCGAGTACTGAGCATCGTCTCTCCGCGTTTGTAATGCGAGTGACGCGTATGCGCATAGCGATCAGCGATCGCGCCGCTATCATAAGAAACCATCCATCGCCGCTAGAGACAGTGGGAGAGTGTGGGTGCGTTGAAGGGGGGGGGGGGGGGGTATTTATTTAAATAAATTTACTCCCAAAAAAAGAACATCCCATGCACCAGAGACCAGAGTGCCATGCGAACCGGTTTTTCCAGTCCTGGCCGGGTCCAGTCCCCTTACCGGACCGGCCGGTCTTTTCGATTGTGGCGTGGGTAAGCTGTACATGGCATGTAAGAAATGATCCTCTCTTTCTCCTTGAGCTGAGATGGTCTTCGCTGCGCTGTGCTGTGCTGTGCTATGTCACCATCAGGATGGTGGTGTTGGTTGCGTCGCCTGGCGACTTGCCGGCCGGCCGGCCGGCTCCGACAAGATTCTTACCCATTAGCAGCGAGTGAGCAATACGTGTCGATGTGTTGTTGCTATCGAGAAGCAGCAGCAGCAGCGGCAGTACCACGCAACGCAAAAACGTGCTCTTTCACGCGTGATGCAATCGTGGTATAAGAGCTTCACATAAGAAGAATATCAAAGATTCAATGCCGTACAGCGGTAGGGCAGGATTGATGCAATGTCCTGTAGATGTATATGTGATCTGTACAATATTCGACCAATTGAGAGCTCAAGAAACGGCAAAATATTCTATCAAAATATCTGAATGTAGCTACATCACAAGATCAATCGATCTTTCTATCATCTTATATGTTTTCTTCAACAAATATGCGCACCATCACTCGTTGCAAGCAAAGCGCTGCGATCACACAGCATGATCTTGCGCTCCTGTCTACCCACCATACGTCTCCGTCGATTGTGCCCTGCCGTTCTTTCATCTCACTTCAATTCGCTACCAATATGTTTCACTTTACCCTCAATTGGAAGCAATAATTTTGCACGCTGAAGTACCACCGAGGGGCTATTTATATCTGGTTCCGAATCTGGTCACCATCATCGCGGTATCATACGTAGGCGGCGAATGGAATGGCCATTTCGTACGGCCCCGTAAGACGTCATCCGCGCTTGAGTCGCTTGATTCGTGAGCGATTCAACGGTCTGTGTCTTGTGATGCGACAAAGAATGAAATGGAATGGACGGTGGCGCTGCGCATAGGCCTTCAGTTAAAAGGCGTTCGTTAGAATCGATTGATCGAAGCCATTCTGGAGCTAGGAGCTGCATGCTTGCTAATACGTTCGATCGGTTTGCAAAACTGTCCCTTAGGACATCTTTGCCCCAATGGAATTACGTATGTACTGCTATCGTAATGTATTAGCGCTTTAGTGAAGGTCGTGTGGTGTGCCAAAGTGTATCGACCTCTCGAAGTGAAAGATAATTGATAAGATACACAACTTATAAGGCTTCACAAGCATTTTGTTGATGATGTTTTTCTACAATGACGCGATGTTGAAAGAAGTCTTCAAAACAATTAATCATAAAGGCATCTTGTGTCCAGGAATCTCAACAAATGCATGCTCCCAGCTTCAGGAATGAATCCTTAAAAGGTTTGCAATAATTTTGAATTAATCACAATCCCGACTTATGCCTAATTGGTCATCCAACAGGCCATCTCTAGGATCTCTACAATACAAATTGTACTCAACAAACAAAACACGTCACTCCTAGAGAATCCCTACTGCCTAGCACATCAAGTACTGTGCCCTCACAGTACGACGACGAATAATGCAATCGATCCCATTGTCACTAAGTGCAACTTCTTGCAGGAAATTCCACGCTTCCGGATAGCCTAACCACTATGAAGCCGATGGGACTAAAAATAGTCGCTTAGCCACTCGAAAGAGAATCGCTGGATGATTTCAATTGGCACTCTTAGCGATACAGAAATGCATACCACCTACTAGAACAGGCAGTAAGTGGTGAAGGGGCCATGGATCGAAATTACTTTATGAGCACGACATTGTCTCATCGATAGCGTGCGCGTGCCGTTCTTAGGCAATCGATCCTCGATCCCTCGTAGAAGCGAACAATAGAAATCGATAGAAAGCGGGTCGCCTCAAGTTCCATCTCATCCTTATCATTCAGCTTCACTTGACACAATAATTTAGATTCCCAAGCAAATCCACCATTGTCAGGTGACATCATATAAACGTTTCATCTTCAGGGCGCACTTGAGAGGCTAAGGCGCTAGTCGTAATGTGATTAATGGGTCTGATTATTATCCAATAATTGCACACCACTGTGGAACCCCTCCCTCTCGATTCACATTTCCATTTTATATGAGGACATTTAAAAAAATATATATATATTAATGACGGTCTGTCGCTCTTGAGCTTTGCAAAATATTCTAACCCACTCCCCTCCCTGTACAGTGTCTCGAACACGCGACCTTGACGCCTTTTTTGCGCTTCAACGCGCCAACGCACCAACACGCTCGTTTCTCTCGTGGCCCGCGTGTTGTTCTGATCGATATTGGAAGATATTGCGTCGCCGCTGTCGCCGGATTCTCACAGGAATCGACGCATACTGTGGAACCGCATTGGATTGTCCTTCGTCAACCATTTCCTGGGTGGGTCGCGCTCTCTCAGCTTCATGCTACCAGAAACAATTGCATCAATTACGGCTTCCCCCAGGACTGTCTTTGTCTGGGTGTTTCTCTGGATGTTTATGGAATTTAGACACTTTCCCTTTCATGGCGTGCTGATGGATCCTTCACTTCCGGCCCACAGGCCAGCCATTGCTCAAGCAGTTGTCTGTCTGTCTGTCTGTTTGATTGTCAGGAAGAGCTGGGTTGCTTCTGTCCCAATTGCAAACACAACTAAGTGAGACAATAAAAGGAACTTGCTAGTACGTCGATTATTGGAGGGTTGGTCCTTTGGAAAAAAAACATGCAAAACCCCTCCGGGGGGTGTGTGTCTGGTTTGTGTGCCTTGTAATTGTTTACCAAATTACGGAACATTGAGTCACTCTGTGTCTCTCGGCGCTTTGTTCGGGGGCGCTCTCACTATCACTCGGAATTCCTTCCGCGGTAGCTTCTACTTATTTTTTACTCTCTCTCTCTCAAATGGACTCTCTCTCGCTCTTTGTTGATGTTGAAATGGAATTTGATATCTCCGCGGTCGCGGCACCGCTACCGCCCATCCACGGTTCTACTAAATGCTGGCTGGCTGACTAATGGCTTGGGGGGCTTAGGCCTACGTGACTTAGGTCGTGTCTAGTATTTTGGGGTAACTTGGCAATGCACGACGACAACGGCGCAACAACAGCATTGATGATGAATGTGTTCCACTTCCCCATTCCCAATGCATCCGCGTCCGCAAATCGATTCTTTTCGTGACGTGGTGGAATGTTCCATCATCTTACTTCTTGTAACTTGTTGACAATTGGCTGATGTAATTCATATCCCGCCCATTTATTTCTGGCGACACTAAAACGCATCACAATGCAATGAAGTTTAAATGGTGGTTGAAATAAAATTTGAACAATGATTTAACATTTCAAGTGGCGAAATTAGCGAAAACACTTGTTAACTATTCGTCCTTGACACGCTAAATGCTCGACAAAGCGTGGAACAAGTAGCATAACTGCGATCTGATGACTTATCATTGAACTCATAATTCTTTGTGTAGCATAGGGTTTGAACCAGCCACAAATCGCGCTAGAAACGATACATCCTGCCTGGTTTATAGCGAGACGTCCACATCATAAACCTATATATGCGTGTTACCAATCCCGAGAACCGACCTTTCACAACCGCCACAAAAGTGGAGGCCCGGTTGAGACCACGAACAGCCACAGACCGGCGTTCGTTTAATGTTGCACTTATTTTTAGAAACGACAGCTTTTTGCACGCAAATCTTTTACATTCTTTGGGGACCTGTAAAACGTCCTTTGTGTCACGACAGCCACATTCACAAACACACGGCATTGATAGAGCCTTTTTACAACAACGTATTATTCTTATTGGTTGAGCAGCGAATACCAAACACCCCCTTGAAACAGGTACACCCTGGCGCAATTCCTTCTCGCGCTCTCGCGCAATGCCCATGGTCTCTCACCGGCAGGACGAACTTTTCCTTGTCCTGCTTTTCTACTCACTCACACTTTCGATCGCAATATCTCACACTCCTGTACGCTCTCTATCTATCTCTCGTAATCGCGTCGTCCTTGCTCGCCTTTTGGGGGCAATATCGTTCCGTATCAGTGTGATAGGGAATGTTCTCTCTTTATGTTTCCCAAGCTCTTTTTGTTGTCTTCCACCAGAAGCTTATCCTTCAGAGCAGAGTTTTGGGGGAAAAAGCGAGAAAATCAATTCACCCCGAAACGTCGTTGTTCCTCGTTCCACAATTAAGACTTTTCGTCAGTCACCCATTTGTTCGCCCAACTAGTGAACTATAAATTGGAATTGAAATTGGCAGGATTGGTGAATCATTTTATGCTCGCAAAGCTTTTATGTTTTCGATCCTACTGATCCACGAATTGCCGCAGATTGCATCACACATTTTTTGGATTTACCATTGTATGAAGCTCCTCGCAGGACACAGGCCCGGAAGTGAACACTTGACACGGTTTTACTTTTTCGCCTCGTTCCCAATGCACTGGGACAGGCTGACTAAGGGTGAAAAAAATCCTTTTTTTCGATCAAATATGGGTCTGCAAAGCAGCACAACTCGCGGATTAGTTGCACACGAACGAATGTTAGAGACTATTTTCACAGTGACATCACTCACTAAGGACTCCGTCGTACCATGTACGCGACCTGGACCTGGATTTTTCCTGGACTGGTGCGCAGTCGGTTACCGTCGTTCGCAAGAAGACGCGAAACGGAACTTTTGTGGGGGGCGAGTTTTCCTTGTCACGATTCGTCGTCGTACGCACGAGCAGTCGAGGAGCCGAACGCTTTCGTTACTCTCTTCTGGATTGAATCCTTTCGAAAAGAGCGATACTCTCTCTCTCTCTCTCTCTCTCTCTCTCTCTCTCTCTCTCTCTCTCTCTCTCTCTCTCTCTCTCTCTCTTGGTTCGAGGTCTATGAATTGTGTTTTCATTCCTCCACCCAACCAAAAAAACCCCCCCTGGAGCATTCCAAAACGAGCAAGTCAGCCGCTACGAGACTGTTTACGTTAGACAGAAGGATTTCGAAGGACACAGAGCATGTGCGCATCAATTCTGGAGGAAAATATTTCAACGAGGTTCTCTTATCTCTTATCAGGAGTTATTTTTTAGGAGAATTATGGGATGTGGTGTCTTGATCGAAATGCCCAAAATGCATATTGTCAATGCTCCAAAGATATTTATCATTTTTGAGATGTCAGAAATACCAAAAAAGGCAAGAAAAAATTGCTGAGTCAATAATCGGTATTTTTAATGGATAATTATTGTCATTTAAGAAACATTTTTGTTGAAAACTAGCTGCTACTACCGGGAATAGTAACAGCAAATCCATTAGCTCGCAACACATTTCGCAAGTATGGAAGAATTTAGAGTAAACAGTAACACAATTTCCACGACGGACGAAATTCTCTCCGGAATCAGCAACGAGCTTTGTCGGGTCGTTATCTCGGTATTTACACCCAGCAAAGGCCTCACCCTCCCCACGCACACACACCACCACCCACCGGCAGGAGGTTAGTGATGTTTTGTCGATTTTCGTTGAGTCTCGTTCGTAAATACGAGTAAAAGAACCTGGCCCCTCTCCGGTGATCGAAGGACGTTCGAAAGCCTTACGTGGCACCACCAAAGCCGAACCGAATTGGGCCGTGGCGAGCGTGCTCGCATCAACGAGATGGTTGCGCCCCTGCTCTTCCTATATAGCTCTGGCTTCGGTGCCTTTGCCGAAAGGATATCATCGGTGACTCGCTGGATCCCCGGCACGCGAGAGTAAACTTTGCGTTCGGAGCTTTCGTTTCATTCATGCAGGTGCTCTCCTTCCACCGCCTTGGATCGCCTTTCTGTCTGCAACTCGTGGCTGCTAAACGGATATAGTTCTCTGGCTCGTAGATTTTAGGAGCCACCTCCTCTCGTTTTCCGCTGGTTGGCATTCCGATAATCGATAATCGCGAGTCTGCGCCGTTCGTTCGCTCTCTCTCTTTGGACGAACGGGAGAGCTTGATTTCTCAGCCGACACAATCGCGACGAAATTTATGCGACTACGACTTATTGATAAAATGCTTGTCACCATACCACCCCTCTGGCCGCTATTTCCACCTCAAAGTCTACAGTGCCAGCCAGCCGCCGTTCAAAGTTCATCGTAGCGGTTCTATTTCGTTCCAGGATCCACCATTAAAGCCGAAGTTGCTACCCACCAGGAAGTAGTCTAGGTTCTCAGTAGTATGGTATACCATGCGCATTTGAGATGAGATAACTAATAACCTTCACTGTCATATTCTTCCTACTTGGCGGAACCATTAAAAACGATTAATTAGTCCTTCAGACGACATTTCCCCAACCGACCAACCGTTGATGTTGCGGAAAATGGCACATTCTCGATCAAGAGGGGCGGATATCTCGGCGGAGTGTCGAGGAATTTTTATTTTTGGCAAACCATTAGACAAGCCTCAGATCGTTTCGCGTTGGACCGCGAAGTGGCTGATGATCGATGATCGCCCTACGACCAATTATAGTGCACGTGTACATCGTCGAATAGAGTTTCGACGACGACGATCAACACGTGATCGAACACGAGGATCCATTTACAGTTCGATCATGAGATAACAATATGCTGCGTCTCTAGGCATGGGTAAGAAAGTTCACTTTACTTTTCAGACATTTCAAGGCTTCACTTCATCGGGCTTAGCGCTCCATTCAACTGCACCTCACGTCCAAGCGGCAAAGAAGGAGTTTGTTTACATTATTATTTCTCCAGGAGCTCGGCGAGGCATTTATTTCTGGCATTCTTACGTGACCTTGCAGCGCAAAATGCACAGCGGTGTTCGTAAGTGCAGCAGTCGCGTCCCGGCACCGCGGTGGCCCCAGTATAGAGTCACCAACAAAAGATCGTATTGCAGTGTCGCCGATTAATTGGTATGCACTTGGCGCTGGCGCTGGCAACAGCGAGCGTCCCTCGCGTGGAGTGACGCAGAGTGTGACGCTATTTTTGTACCCGCCGCCCCATATCGATAAGCAAGAGGAAGCACGAATGTCGGCGGTTCGTGACATTTTGCCGATGATTTAGGATACATCGGACGGTGCCTAGGATAAGGATAAGAAGTTTAGCAAAGGCTGAAATCAGCGCGTGAAGTCGAAATTTTGTTGTGAAACAAGCAAACCACCTCTTGCAGCTGCTCATTCGAATTCTGTTAATCTTTAATTCATAAAGCTAGGCCACGCTGCTTATCCGGGGAACCGGCGATGCAGCCAAAAAGCCCATTAGAGCCATTACTTCCGATTCCTCATTGTGCTCCACCGTCGAGCGATCGTGATCGTCGAATATTGGATGGCCAATACCGTAACGGCATCTTTAAAAACAAAAGAAGAAAAACCACTCCACCAACGCTCGTTCGATCGAAAGTCCTTGAAGTGTTCCGGTCACCGTTCCGTTGCTTTTCAACTGCAAGAGTGCTGTTGAAAGAGAAAATTTGATCGATGGGTGGAATCTCTAATGTATGTTTTTTAAGTGGAGCTTTCGTTTTTCAATCAGTGTAAGGTAGCAAAAAGGTTGGTAAGCCTCAAAATAAAGAAATATAAATGTAAATTTCTTTGACTCTAATCCTAATCATTCCACTGCGATATGGTGTTGATGGAGTTGTTAATCTTCGAATTCGGGCTGAATGCCAAACAACTGATTGCACAGAGGCCACTCGCCATTCTCGAACGACACAACAAGACGGACGAGCCCCTGGCTGTGACGAACTGGGTGAGATTATTGCTATCGCCACCCTCTTCCCCTCTGATAGCATAAACACCTCGGTACTTGCACAGATAGCATGAACGGACGCCGCTGGACAT
>NC_064878.1:48923548-48943548 GCF_943734665.1 Anopheles aquasalis | reverse complement strand
TCTTTATAAAAACGTATTTCATGGAAAAGATTAGCTACAAGGAGATACAACTAAAAACAGCATTTGAGTCATGATTTCTATTTGCATCCCTTCCGCTATCGGGGAAATCCCCTAAGGGTGCGACAAACGCGATTAAAGGTCAGCTGCTATGCGCAGCGGTATTGATACCGAAAGCAAACAAAACAATCTGCGCGAACGGATGGTGATCAGATGGGGCTCATCGATCGCCGTTCCGTCGTATTTGCGCGTTTCAAAACATTCTTATGCTGCAGGATGAGAATACGTTAAGCGCCTAAACTCGTATATAAGATTTACGTCACATGTTTTCCGGAGTTTTATTGTACTTTGTTTGCCTAGAGTTCCGGCTTCTTTTTTACGAAGCCAACAATGTGTTCCAAAGATAGTTACAGTAAATGACAAAATCCCTCCTTGAGGCGAATATGCTCCGGATTATTTTCGTTTGTTTGCCTGACATTCGCACAGGTCAACGTGAGACCTTTCACGTGAGCACGTGAAGCCAAAACATAATGGATACCACTTCCAGTCGGTGGAAGCGAATTACCGGTCCCCACGGGTTACCTGCAGCATGATTGATTGTTAAAAGTGGAAGTCCTTGTACTTGTGGCCAGGTTTTAGGATCTTTTTCTTCCAATTTTTCCTTTGTGCTGGATTTTGTTACACTTCCACTCGGCTCGATCATCGGCTCGAAGGAGATCCGTTGACGAAAGGGTCCGGAGAATTGTAAAAACAAAAGACAAAAGTGGTGAGCCGAAGGTCAGTCGATCAGGATAGTAACCCGCTTGCTACCCAGCAGAAACGTTCATGTTACATGCTACAAGGGAGAGCTACGCGGAAGAGCATAATACCCATGGCTAGGACGGAACTGACCTTGACCAGTTGGCTTTAGTAGTGATTCTTGTCTCTCCAGGCTTTAAAGGGAAATGGTTGATTTAAATAAGAGCCTCTGCAATTCTGCTGATCATCATAAGCCGCTTCGCTTGTGAACAGTTGACTCACTTTCTATTAAAATTGGCACCCCTCTTCAGAATCGTCTTCAGCCGCACAGGTCGGTCGGTCAATGACCACGCGAGAAACGGAATCTTTCAAGGATACACCGCTCTTGACTCGTTCCTGTATGATAGTAGCGAAAATAAATGAGAAAAACACGCGCCTATCAGGTGGTGACGATCTGCTACAGTGTTACTTGAACTTGACCACTACCACACATCCACCACCAGCACTATAGTGCCGTACACTCTTCGGTGACATTGGCGCCCGTGACTTCGCCCCGGGTCCGCCCCACCGCGGTCCATCGCGGAAACTAGGCTGACTCAACGTGTTCCCGAACGCCGCGTCTAGCCGGTCTGCGAGCGAGTCGGGCCCCAATCGAATATCGTAACAAACAACCTTGCGCCATCAGCAACTACTACCCCCTTCGCTGCAGCCTTCGCTCCACCGTTGCGACACCGTTGGGTGGACTCGCACACACCCGGAGATGGTGAGATTCCGTGCGGATGCTGCGCCAGTCTGGTCGTTGTGCGTCTGGAGAGCATAAAAACGATTATTTAACTATCGCTATGCGGCAGTTGTTCGTTCGTCTTCGATCGCGACACATCACATCACAGGCGTGCGTGCATTCCCTCTCGTGTATCCTTTGGCGGAGAAAACGCAGGACTTTTGGTGATTGGTGAATCAGATCGATCCTGATCGAGGATGAAGCTGTTTGTGGTTCTGTTCGCGTTACTGGCGGCTGCAATTGCGGCTCCCGTGGCACAGTTTGGGTTCGGATATCCCGGTTTCGTAGGAGGTATTTATAGAAGTTTATCGTCGAGTTGGGTGCTTATAATGGAGTGGCCGGCAAAGTGTAGCGCTCAGTGCACGATTATTGAGAAAAGTTGTAGTGAAATTAGCTTCAGAGAAATGGTTTATTCGATTCTCGGAGACTCGAAGTCGACCTTAGTTAACATATTTGCAGTGTAGATAGTACCTCTAACAACTATTCTAGTCAAACTGTGGGTAGTTTATTAACTTTTTATTTCTCATTTTCTTCTTCTGCTGACTACTCTGTCCTGTAATTCCGCCATTGCTGTAATATTGTCCTATATTTCTTTGAATAAGTTCCAGCCAAAGCATATCGAAAAGGTAGATATTCGGTCCTTTGTTTCGATCTCGTTTGATGCAATCAAAAAGCTAAAGTTGATCCCTTTAAACCTTACCTTTCTATGCCTCTATGTCAACGTCGTCTTCACCGTCTTGGGGTTTCTTGTGGCCCAATCTTTTGAATATATCAATGCACCCTTTGCACCGTGTCTTGTCTAATCTCTACGCACACGCACAACATACACCCCACCACGGGTGCACGAACACACATATTGATGGTGAACCAATAGCCCTGCGAAGAGGTACGATAGTGTTACATCTTACCGCCTATAGAGACACTTTTACAATTGTGTGAAGCATCCCCAACCCACCCATGCATGATAATGTGTGATCATAATGATACAATTCGGAGGAGATGGTTGTCCAACTGTCTAAGTTTAATAGATATTTATTCATTTTTACTCATACCAATAGAGAGCAAATGTTTGCAATCGTATTATCGTCTTGCCCAAATAGAGTTCATTTAAAAGAATTCCCCAAAAATCCCCGTAGCTCTCTCGACAAGATCTTACAAGATCGCAATCGCAACGCCCCGCCGTCTTGCGCGCTAAATTCTTACTCAAACGAGCTGGTACCGTGGTGCCGTACGGTCTGCCGCTATGTAAACATTTGTTTTTTGTTGAAGATGAAGTTGTGTCCGGTCGCCAGGTATTCCGTGTTGGCATTCCATCTCGTTCGCCGTTTATGGAATGAATTTGCATATTTTTTGCTTCAGGATATGCGAAACGTTAACCGATCAATCACAAAAACGAAGACATTCATTCATGGGTGTGGTTGGATGCTACGCATAATATGAAATCTGTCCTCTGTTCTGCTCTATTCTTGCGCCAATATCTTTCCCTCTAACCTGTTCGAAAAGTTCTTCCTTAACAAGCCCAAAACTAATGCTGTAGCGTTGTAGTTGTAACGATTGGTTTTTTGCTGGATTGGTGCACTTGTAGGATACTTTCCGGTAGCGGTTGCGGTGCCCGTAGCGGTCGCACCGGTCGGAATAGCTCCGGTCGGTGTAGTAGCTCCCGTAGGATACGCAGTGCCAGGTAATGGCTTCGGCCGTAGTAACATAGCAACCAAGCAACGTGTAGCGTGCGTTGGTGGCACCGATTGATGCTGCCAGATGGTTTTTTCACAGGACACTTTATTTATCCTTGCATTTTACGTTTTTCCCTCTTCCCCGGAACGAATCGTCATCGTTGAAAATTCGCTCGACACCCAAGGGCCACCCTTCCGTCCGTATCCGCGACGATTCCGACCACACCACTCACATCATGATCACTACTCACCGTACGATGGTCCACTAGGTGGTGGTCCGATTGGTCACTACGGTGGAGGCGGCGGTGGCGGTTTCTCCGGTAGCCAGGCGAACGCTCAATCCGCTTCCTTCAACATTGGTCTCGGTGGAATCTCGGGATCGTTCAGTAACTCGAACGCCAACTCGTTCGGCGGTGGTAATGGCGGTGGCTTCGGTGGATCCGGTGCCCAAGCTTCCGCCCAGTCGTCCTCGTTCGGTGGTGGACTCGGAGGATTCGGAGGCTCCGGTTCGAGTGCCCAAGCGTCAGCAAACTCGTTCGGCGGTGGTGGTGGTGGACTGCTACCGTAAGTGTACGCCGTGAAGGTTGTGAATGTCGTAAGGCAACAAAAACTAAATGTTAATCTATTCATTTACAGCTTCTTCTAAGTGCCACGAGAAGGGTACGGTGCATCTATAGACATGACACGAGGGTCGATGCCCTTCATCGAATTGCCAACATCGCTCTTGATGGAGAGAGTGTTTTGAACTTTAATTCGTTCATTTCGGAAAACTTACGGCAATGATTTTGTCTGCATTGTTTTTGTTTAAGTGATTTTTTTTAAATTTATGAATAAAAAACCGAAAGAAAACATATGAAATGCTTCAAAAGTATTGCCATTTTGTTCTAGAAAGCGTGCTACAGTCTCTATCGAATCCAAAATGAAACGAAAGACTTTCAATGCCGCGTGCTACGACAAGCGACGAACCCTGGTGACTTGCGTTCGCCGTTGATGGAGCTAAAGGGAAACACCAATCATCAAGGCCGATCAGAACAGTAAGAGTGCCTCAGTTCACACCTTCGTTTACGGCTTCGTTTTGCCAACCGTTGACCGTCACGTTCATTTATCATGGTGCGAGTTTGTCATGTTCCGTCTACAGCAGAGGAAAGCTGTTCAGCACAGTATTTCTCGGTCTCGAATGTTCCTTGAGCTCATCTCTGTTCTTTTCTCCCGGAGCCGGACTGAGAGCTTAAAATAAAAAGGTGCGATTTAAAAATAGAAATGCTTTAATTTATTCATCCGTACCATGCGGTACGACGCGTCTAGTGAGGTGATGAGCTTTTTTTTTAGCCAAATAATCCCCCTAGTAGCCTGCTTCCTGCACTACCCAGAAGGCCTGAAAAGAACATTCCAGATAGTTTACAGAACATTACCATCGTTTTCGGTGTGGGGTCATCAACAGAATTTCTAAACTTACTTCCGAAAGAAGATCCCGATGATAAATCAAACGGGTTGAAATTTCGTTGATATGTTGGTTGCACGAAAGATGATCCTTGCTGGTAGCCTGTGTAGGACTGATAGCCACTCGGTTGGTACTGGTACTGGTACGGTTGGTATTGATACGACGGTGATTGGTATGATTGAATTTGGTATTGTGCGGTTTGGTATTGCTGAGGTTGGTATAATTGATAACGATAGGGCTGAGAGTATGTTTGTTGTACCGGCTGCACATACTTTTCAGTCGATGTGCTGTATTGTGATAAAAGCTGTCGATAGTTGTTTAGATCCTGTTGATATTTCCGGAGACTCTGTTGATACGCTATGTCCTGTTGCGCGGGAATGCCGCCATCCTGAACTGCAATGTGATGGTTTTGAAATTCTGGTTGAAACTTTCAAACAAATTGGCTCAACATGTCACTCACCGCTGTTACCCGTATTGATCTCCACCGTTTTTACACTTCCCTTCGTTTGCTCTTGCAGGATCACTTGCGGGTTCGCGTTTTCACGCAAGAGCGTGTTCAAATCGAATGTTTCTATGCGGAAAATGAAGAAAATGCCTCATAGTATCTCACTCTTTTTGTAGATAATTGCTTTCTCTCACCGGTAATGACACCATAATCTTGGCGGCTAATGCTCTGAGCCTGGCAAAATCGGCAATAGCCGCCAAGAGCAGCCAGGAAGAGGGTGTATACGACCAGCTTTCCCATGGTATGCACTATTCGAAACCCTCACATCACCTCATGGCGAACCAAGCGCAACTAAAGAACTGACATCTGTGGCACTCAACGGACGCTGTCCTCTACTTCACGTGGCAGCACAAATTATAGGTTTGCTGGAAGCAAACCGGTTCCGGGTTAGTGAGCTGATTTTCGGTAATTTATGCTAATGCAGAGAGAAGCACGGTATTAGATCGGCTAATTTTGCACAAAGACGTATTGGTAGCAACAAGGAACTTTTCTTACTGTTTCCGCTGGACGAAACTGTCGGTGTTGCTTATCGATAATGCATTATTTTACATTCATAATCAAGCGCCAGAGTGATTGGAAATGTTGATCAAGTGATCGAATGGAATTCTAGTGGTTATCCAATTTAGAAACAATTCACTTTGTTGCAGTGAGTAGTCTTTTAGTTATATTAGATAATTTAAACAAAAATCCGTGCATGTGCAACATTTGATTATTTTTGGTATCTTGTATTATAAAATTCGAAGTATCATTACCATGAAGCACGTTGCAGGTATGATAACTTTTCGGTTCCATGTAATAATCTTTTTAAAAACTTTCATGATATTTTTACATCTAGTAGATCACAGAGAAACGATGCATATAAGAAAGATAAAAAAGGAGAAACTAGGAAATATTAAACGACATTGGGCTTATGGCTTGAACTCTACCGATTTAGCCGTTAAAGTTTCACCTCGAAAATCATGAGTTCGTTTCTTGAGGCGTTGGAATTGAAATGAAATTCTCTTACAGCTCCGTTTGATCAGTTTCCAGTGTCTTTTTCGTTTATTAATTCAACTCAAAGCAATGTGACCATCACCCATCACGACAGTATCGACAGCGTTTGCCAGGAATAAGTTAAATCCAAATCGTCCTAGTATCTGGTGCGCAGTTTGGCCGGCCGATTGCTACGCAGCTGCTGCTGCTGGGCCGAAACCGAACGCCGACGTTCCTCGGGAATAGCCGCTGGACTACCGTAGGCAGTAGCATGGCTCGTGGCCGATCCTCCCTTCCCAGTGCTGTAACTGTTAGCGATGGCGATCGCACCCCCATTCGTGCTACCGAACGTCACCGGAAACATTGGTCCACTAGCCGGGCGGCTGTTGCTGCTGCTGCTACTGCCACGACGCGTACCAAAACTGACCGCAGTCTGTCCTTCGTCGGCCTCATCATCATCCTGCTCCTCCTCGCCCGAAGCCGAATCCAGCTGCACCGTCGTCGTCACCTTCTTCTTTCGCTTATCCGGAACAGGAGCTACGGCGGCCGGAACGACAGGCAAATCGAACAGCGCGTCATCGTTGCTAGTCGGTGTGTCCAGCGCACTCGCTTCCACATCCCCCAGCAGATCACTCTCGTCACCGAACGGAATGTCGTTCTCGGGCGATGCTTCCGCCGGATATGCTTCGGCAAAGGACTGTATTGCTGGCGCCTCCACCGGAACTTGATCTGCGGGTTGGCAGTTGGCTGTTTAGTCGGGACGGACAGACGAAGAGGAATAGTAGAACCTCATCTTAAAAGCCATTAAACACGCTCGCTACTTACCAGCGTTTAGGAGCGTACCGGTGGCGATGGTGTTTCCAGCGGCGAATGCCGACACTCCGCCACTCGAAGCCGACCGCCGTTGACTGCGGAGTCGCTGGTTCTGGTACATCCTGGTGGCCTGCTGATACATGGCGCTCTGCTGTAGCTGCGGAATCATCATCGGGTACGCATTGCGGTAGTACATGAACGCTACGCACCATCCAGGGCAGGGAGTAGAGAGAATTCGAACGTAAACATCTCGGTTAAATCTGGTCAATTAATGCTGGCCGTCTGACGGTAGGAAAACGCACCACTTTGTGGGTAAGGATAGGGATAGGCCACACTGAGGGCAACGCCACACAGGACGACAAAAGCGATCGTTGAGTGGTACATTCTGGTTCCGTTTCACTGTTACTGCTGCTGCTTGCTGCTTCACTGGCTACGTCACTGGCACACTACTGGATTTTACGCAAATTCGTTTCGTTTCGCTAGCTACACCACGGATTGCTTCGGTTCCAGGCAACAGTAAACGGGACACTCGCGCTCGCTGGCTATGCTTCGTGGCCAACCCGCACAGATCTCCTGCAACCGACTGATAACCATCATCCCGAGGATCCGCACCTTTTATACCCGAAACACCCGCGCCCGGTACGCGATCTCTGGCCACCGTTAGCATTATCCCCTCGTTTGGTATTCATGCCGACGGGTGCGGTATTATTGCCTTCTTTTGTTCCACTCACTGTCTTCGGTCCACGCCGGCGGCTACGGGAATGGTCCGGAAAGGGACAGCGCGCCACTTGGCCCAATGTCTTCATTCCGCGTATGTGTGACTATTGATTTTATTAGATTTAGGAATAAATTTGCGAACCGCGACGATGGCGATAGTAGTGGGGGAGTAGTAGTTGTGCAATGGCGGAATCCTAGCGTAGAATACGATCCGTGGTCACCGAAGATCGCAGATCGCAGGTATTGGTACAACAAGAGGAGGGTGCAGTTGCAGTACCGTGTGGTGTGAGAGCAGATCAGAGCAGATCAGAGCTTATGTTGTGTGCGCCTCGTATTTAGTTATTCTAACGCTGGATTCCAATCGGCACAATATCGGCGTGACTGACAACCGATCGGAACACACCGAACGATCGATCGATCGATCGATCGACCACGCTGATTCATTGTGCATGATTGTCTCGTAGCGGCCCTGTTCCTCGTGACCGTCTCTTCTGCTGCCCCTTGCCCAGCATTATCGCAGCGTATTATGAAAATAGTTTTTTTTTTGTTTTTCTTTTTTGGTAAATGTTATCTGGCCCCAGGCCAAACCAGCAGGGCCAGCATATGTGACAACCGAAAATGGATGTCAATCATGTTCGTGACATCTGTTCGACAGGACAGGCCAGCCAGCCCGCCAGACAGCTGCCTGATGGCGCGCGAGTCCCGGTTCTAGGTTTCTTTTGATTGTTTTAATCAAAGCGCCCCCTAGGCACACGCCTGTTCCAGCCATTCCGGATACACATTCCGGAGGACGAGGCGTAGCACAGTAGCAACAGCGGCATTGTATGATAATTTTTGGCAAAATGGGTCCCTAAAGAACCTAGGACCAGTGTTTCACGTTCTTGACGGACACCGTGAGCGCCATCTTGGCCACGTGCACCCGGATCTCGCTCGACACCCAGAGTCACGGCTGGCTAATTGCTTAATCGATATGAGATTCATGGCGTGATGGACAGTAAAAATGATGGCATAACAGTAGGTAGCCCTCGGTCACGCCACCTGCAGGAACTCCTGCCAGCCGTCCAGCGAGAACCAGTACCGCTTGACGATCGTTAAAATTTTATTACAATTTATGTGTCTTTATGTTGTCCTTACTCTCCTGCTCCTGATCATTCCCACTGCGGTGTGTCCCCTGGCCATGGGCTACGCCATCAAAAGAGACCGCACACACCCACACGGCGTACCGCGAAGGTGTGGAATACAGAACAGGCCGCCGTTCGAGAGGAAGTGCCGTTTCGCACGTTGTCTGTCGTGGAGACTACACCATCAGCTCCTCCTCGCTGAAGGCCAGTATTCCCAGACACTCGTTCCACCGAGAGAAGGGATTGACGGCGAGTGCGGACAACGCCGGTCGTAAAGTGCGTCAATTTATGATCTCCGGGGACGATCAGAGTCAGAAGTGGAAGACTTCAATTCAATATCGGGAGCGTGTGAAGAACCGTACACGGCACCGGTGCACCACGAACCACATCCAATTGATATGGATCGCAGCAACCAATCAAAACTAACCTAGTTTCCTATCCGAGTGCATGGCATTTTCACGGATTGGCTGCCATTTTTTTTTTTTGGCAATTGAACCTCGTTCCAGGAACCGCGTAGCGGATTGTGTGGTTCACAATAAACCAACACAGCGCCTTACACCGTATACTAGCTGCCTATGTGACCGGATCGTGTTTCTATTCCCCTCGAATACGATATTAAATTATCCGAGTGGACCGAGTCCAGCCCAGGTTGACGTGACATCTTAACCACCGCAGAACGCTGATCAGTGTTGAGAAGCTTCGTGGGCAAACCAATAAAAAAAATCAAGTCATTTACTGATTGATGGGCTGACTGCTTGCGAATAAATTATGCTAAGAACGACCCGCAGCCGTGTATCCCGTGACCGTTCGTGACGATCGTGCCAGTGGTGGTGTTTGTTTCAAATGGTAAATGCAACGATCAACGCTGCGTGCGAAGGGCCTGGCCAGCGGCCGGTCCTGTTTGTGAATGGACGACGATGAATCATGCAGTCAATGAATCACTTGGAAGACCCCTCCCGGGGGGCTGGTGGGTAGTAGGTAGGTGGCAAAAGGTAATGTACCAGGCGGGCTACAAGACGATTGCCTTGCCCTGCCCTGCCCTACGAGACATCTGCTCGTACGTCAATCGTACTGGACGTGGAAGGGGACGGTATTCTGGCCGGTTCAGAACGAATCACGCGGAACTATTGACTGCGCGATCTATGGGATTCCGGCCCCGGCTACTGCTGCTTCTGCTGGTGGCCAGATTGGCAGCAAAGCGTTGGCGCAGATTGAGCACCCGTCAACCCGTGACCATCGTTCGATTATGCAAATGAAGGATTCTAACGTGGCCAGCACCAGCAGCTGGTGGAGATCGTCGAGACAGAGTGGTTGCCTCTGGCGCAAGTCCGGCTCGCGATACGATCGCAGAATACCGAATGAGCGCCATGGTGCCAAGCGACGATCATCAAACCGCATGGCTTTCGCCATTCCGGGTAGGAACCTATTAGCCTGATCGTGGAGGATTGGGTACGTTCTTTTTTGGACCAAAAAAAAAAGGAGCGCCAAAAATCATACTCGTTTTTTTCGTTCGAAGAAAAGAGGTTACAAGGTGACATTGCATTTGGACGGTTCTTCGGATCGACGCTCCACTTCATTGATTAGTGCCAAGATCCTGATTTGCAACCTGATCAGCAACCTTGATCGTAATCGGAAGGCAAAGGAACTAAAAGGATAAAAATCGATCGATTTGAAAACTGGTACTCATGAGAAGTTTTATTTGGAGCTGATCCACATCAATTTCCGCTTAATACGCGCCGCGTCCTGGCCCGGTAACCTAGGAGAAACTGATCGAGCTACCCTGCGATACGCTGGGTTGTCCGTTGGCCACCGAGAAACCACCGCTGTAGGACAGGTTCACATCCTTGTTACCGGGCAGCTTGTAGCTCTGGCTTCCGGACTGTCCAGCGGATCCCTATTGGTACAAATAAATATAAACAGTTGAGATTCATGATGCAAGCAATATACAAACAGTTCGTTAAACCTACCGAGAATCCTCCCGGTCCGGCGGCGAAACCCTGGGACGCCGAGTTGGCAGCCGATGCACCGAAACCACCGCCCGGGCCCTGGTTGTAGAACGACTGAGCGCCAGCATTGGCGGCACTAGCTCCGAATCCGTTCGGTCCCTGGAACTGGTTGAACGCGTTCGCATTAGCTTGCGCGCTGGACGCATCGAATCCACTGAGCGGAGAAGAGCATGGAAATGGAACTCATCATTAGCTTCGTAGTATTGCGCGCTTGAGCACACTTTTCGGCCATTAAACGCGAGGAACCACGTTGTGTGTTCTAAATGTCCAGTTTTGTTTAACATTCCGAAAAGCATCCTGCCACTCAGAATGGTGTAGCGTGGACGGCGTTAACGATTCGGGCACCGGCTCAAGGTCAGGGTCTGGAAATCGACTTACCCCCATTGACGCTTCTCGCGCACCAACAGCACACCGGCCGGTGGTGGCACTAGCAGATCGAGAACGCTGCGCACCTGGCGCCGCACAGCCGGGTTCGCCTTGCGCACGTTCAGGGACGATTCGACCAGGATCTCGGACTCGTAACTATTGCCCGCACGGTCCCGCACGGAAGCATCTGCAAAGGTAGGATTGTCGGAATTAACTAGAGGGAGGTACATTGAATCGAATTTATGTCCCGAGTAACGGTCATCTTGGTGATCATTAACATCCCGATCGATCTGTTTACATCTCAGCAAACACAGGCATATGAGATCATCAGCTCCTAGAATCCCCTGTGTGGCCTCGTTAACAACCCTCAACAGGGCACTGTTTGCAAGTCGTTCGTTTCGAAGACTCAACAATCTCAACCGAACCTGTTTGCTTCCGTCGAGCATTTACGGTCGGGGTATTTGTTTTCCTCAAGGAGATTCTGCATTTAAAATTCGAATGGCCCCATCCCCACCATCTCTCGACGACGACGACGACGAAATTTGGACGACAAAAAAAAACCTGTTCCACCTCAACGGGCGTGCCACACAATGTCATTCGTATTCGTTCGCTGTTTTCCGCAAAGTGCGTTTTGTGGAGTGGGGTCGTAAGCTGCCCGTTGTAGAGTTTTGTCTCGTTCCGAGGATAGGATGTTGTTATCATTTCGGAGCTCGTCTTCGGCGTCGCCGCAACTTAATTTTGCCACTTGCCCGCACAGTCGGAACCAGTCTTTCCGGTTTCGTCCAAATTGCGATACGCCGTAGCACCGTGGGGGTGTCCGTGGTTTTAGGATGGGAGATGCCGTGCCGAACCTGTTTATCACTGGATTGTGCAGCGAGATCCGGGATGTCCTTGCAGCAGATTGAGTGCATAAGCATAAGCTGCATAGTTGAACTCCTTTTATTAATCTAATTAATACTAAAATGAGTTTAGAACCAAATTCAAACGATAGCACAAGGGAATTCTGCCTGGATTGTGCTCAATAACCCCCGCAATTGTCTGTAATTGCTGGTGCTTCTTATTTCGTTTCATAAGCGAGAAAATCATCATTTAATGTACGTAAAAAGCAGTTCTTGCTAACAAAATTACTTCTGATCCTGATTATTTAGATCATTCTTCAAAATTAGAAGCTAACAAGTAAACAAACAAGCAAAGGGAAATAAAAACCCCCACATCGCTATCAGTAACCTCTGGCTAACGTTATCGATCACAAGGTCAACTTACCGCGTCCAGCAGCCTCACCCAACGCACCGATCACCAGCGTCGAAAGGACGATCGCAACCACAAATCGGTTCATCTTTCGTTTGAAGATTTGGCTGCTCGGCCTAATATCAGCAGAAGATTTTGTACAAGTTCCGGGGCTTCTACACGGCTGGCTACGAGAGACACTGCGGACACTTCCGTTCACACCCGAGGACCACCACACTCTGAGGTGAGCGGGTTCGAAGACGAGATCTCGAGCAGGTCACACTGATGCTGCAACCCCCGAACAACGAACAGATCCGAACGCTGACCATGATAGTGATGATGATGATGATGATGATGATGGTTTGCCTGTTAAGTTCGTGTGCGTCCGGTCCGGATTCGGGTGCTGTCGGATCCCATGTTTACCATGATCATGATACTGCTGGCCCCTGGCTCATCCTTATCGCTCCGCAAACCTCCGAGGTATAATAGCTCAACCCCACTACTACCGATTGTGTGTCGGATGGTTTGAAAACAAAATTCGATTTGTAATAACAGGCAGGGGTAATTACCACCACAAAGCTCTGGACACGTAAAGACAGCCACAAGGAGGAAGACATCGTCAATACCTGCCACGGTTTGGGTGGAGGAATTGGCAAGTGACGCGCGCGCCCGTATGCTAATGGCCAGAATGCGATGACCTGTAGCGAGCCGATGGTCTAGCCATCTAGCGTACATCTCATTACTATGACGGTGAAACGTAGGAATGCCACCCAGGCGCGGCCGGCCAGACGTCCGACGGGCCCTGCTTCGGAGTCGAAGTGAAAAACCGGTACCGGCTCGTCGAGTCATCATTCTGCAGGTAGCTGGAGGATCTGGTCGATGATGAGCCCGCACTGTTAGTTCGTTCGTTTGCTGCCTGCGATGCATCGCGGTGGGCTAGGGAATTCCCGAAACCACCTATTCCTTTTCCTGTTGCACTCTAGAGCCATGCAAATACGCAGCGCCGCCGTGTGCTGAGCGATATATGCTGCGCCATGCTGGCCATGTAGGTGGTAGAAACTGGTTTTTACGTGTGGCAGTTTGTATGAAGTGTGTGGACCTTTGTTGTTGCTCTTTGCTCAAGCCCACACGAAGCGCCAGTCCCAGTGCCCAGACACTGTTGCATGTTGGCCGGGCATAAGCAGCTACTTTTTGAGCTCTTTTTCCATTTTTTATGATTTTTGATTAACTTTTTGGACACTTAAGTTCTTTACTAGCTATCAGTAAAGAATTAATATTTGAAGCTAAAAGCATCTTGGCATGATTTCGAATAGCACTAAACGAGCGAATCCTAGATAATAAGCGCCACGAAGCGCCAGACCTTAGCTAGTGTGTCCGAAACATCTCTTCATTCCGATATGGCTTTTTGAACTGGTTTTGAATTTGGCACCCCATTGCCATTTTTAGCTGCACCGTTATCAATCTTTGTTACGAAATCCCGAGGAGAAAGGTGAAAGTCTACTTTCTTTACTCTCGAGAAATCACATCTTCCGCATCGGATCGGATCCATCCATTTGGAATAAGATTCATTATTTAATTTATTAAAAAAAAAGCTATATTTAACCAGCGAAAAAACAAAAGAAACTCTATAAAAACACAATTACGCGCCATATACTAGACACGAAATAATTTCCTAATCATACGGCAGCCACCATTCGCCTTTACGGGTTCAACGTTCAATCATAAGGATATTGAAATTCCCACAATCTCTTTCGCTCGTTAGAGTTCAACCGTTTTCTTCCCACAAAACCACACCCAGCTGTGTTTTGGCACTAATTTTGGCAACGCTGGACGGACGATTTATGGTACAGGTTTTACTGCTGCTGCTGCTGCTTCTTCTCCTAGGCGGCCACTCTGTTAAGCCTTTGATCCATTCGGCTATGTGGCCCAAGACCAACAGGGCTCGTCTCACATGATCTCGATGTTTTGGAGGCGGGTTTTTCGTTCTCGCTCGCGATCGCGATTTCCACGCTCCGATCTACAAATGATTGACATGACGAGTCTGAGCGGAATAATTGATTAGTTGAAAGTCGGGTTCTTCAAAAGTGTACGCGGGCAATCCCGCTACGCTGTTCGCTATACTTACAGCGGGTGTCGTTTTGCTGCTGCCAGTACTCGCTCCCTTCGAGCGTTTCAGCGCCGCAGTGGCTCCCACGGAACTCTTATCGTTGTGCGGCTTGCTCTGGTCGTAACCTTCAGCTTGCTGTACTCTGATCATGATGATGATGGTGATGGAATGAGTTGCGTAATGTTTCCCAAGGCAAGATTGAAAGGCCTCCGATATACTTGGCGTTGGTCTCACTACTTACCGAATTTCTCTCTTTACGATCTGCCTGTTTTGGTTTATTTGACCAGATTGTTGCAGCTGGCGCGATTGCGAACGTTCCGGCTTCTTTCGGACGTACAGTGACGCACCGACGACGACCTCTTCATGGATCGTTCCACCCGGGGAACCAAGTTCCGTGAGCTCCTTGCTATCCTTACCATCATCCCGGGCGGGCAGTGCTAGGCTGCATCCGATAAATAGCACCGTTAGGGCTAATGCTACCGACCAGCACGTTTTATGGAAGAACATCGCGATCGGAGTGTAGTGCACAATGTACTGAACGCAGCAACAGCAGCTCCAAGAGACAGATCACCAGACACTAAAGCAGCCGCGAAGTCGCGACGTGGAATGCATGCTCAAAGTTGAGCAGTAAGCAGAGCAGAGCCTCGGTTTTGATAGAGGAGGGATTAAGACGCATTAGATCGCGGCTCTCGGGGTCTGGGTTCGAGCTGCATTGCGTCAGTAGAGGGGAACTAATGGCTAGGGTCGTATGTTGAGAGTACACACGGAGCAATCATTACGCTACCCCTATCTCTCGCAGTGTTCGGAATCGAAGGAGAAAGTCGTGATCCTAGCGAGCGGTACGACAGGTTCGGGGTAGTAGTCGATCCGAACTCTCTTTAAATTTTGCTACTCCTTTCCAATATGCGCGGCCAGCAAATGAGTATTGAAAACCCGGTTCAGTTCTTTTATGAGATTAACCCTAGATCTATCTAGGCTCAATGATTTAATGACACAATTGTTTCCATAATAGGTTTTCCTCCTTTCTGTGATTTATTCTAGTGATTGAATCGACAGCAAACGTCGCCGTGCAGGGGGGGAATTCAAACATCAAGTCTTAGTCAAATAAACAAACCCTTCCACAGTTCCTTCGAAAACACCAGCAGCACGGGGATCACTCTCGTCGCGATGATCGGTGCTAGCTTTGCGAGATGCTGAATCCATTCGAGACCGAGGGCGAACCGTTCGCCAGCGAAAATCCGTTTGAATACGAGAGGGATATCTGTCGATTGCCGGGCAGGTTGTAGGATTGGCTCCCCGATTGACCAGCCGATCCGCTGACGCCGCCTGGTCCAAAACTGAAGCCCTGGCTGGCCGCATTGGCAGCGGACGCACCGAACGAGCCTAAGGGGCCGTTACTCTGGAACGATTGTGCCTGAGCGTTCGCCGCCGAAGAACCAAATCCGCCGGGATTAAAGCCTTGGCTAAATGCATTCGCATTTGCGTTGGAACTCGAGAGGCCGAATCCACTGTAATTGAAGGAATAATTTTCCGATGAGATTGATGTGTTCAGCAGACAGTCCATCGAAAGGGAAGAGCTTGTTGCATACCCGACGTTCTGACTGAGCGCGTTCGATGCCGCATTAGAGCCGGAAAAGCCACCAAAGCCACTGGAATTGTAAAACGAGAAGGAGAGTAGTGGAAACAGCTTCAAGGTTTACTGGTATCGGCTCGGGATGCATACTCTATGCTGTTGGTGATTGCATTCGCACTGGAGCCGGCGCTGGAGCTGGTGAATCTGTTGAGGAGAGAACATGGATATTTGCATAATAGATTGAAAGCGATATCGCGGCGGTGGCTAGCAGCTTATCATTACCCAGGATAGAAGCCAGATTGACCGGGGAACCTTGAAAAAAAAAAACAAACAAAACAGGAAAATAAGTAAGCGTTCATTAGTCACGTTATACTCAATGATAGGACACTGTCGAGAACACTTATCGCACTACTACGACAACGATAGACGCTTCCATACCCCAGTATAGGAAGCAGATGCCTTTTGCTTCGAACTGCTGATTCCACCTCTGGCTGGTTACTCTGCTTTCGAAGGTGCACCAGCCCAGCGATCGTTATTCCGACCAAGAACGACACCAGCACCGTGAAGTAAACTGCGTACACCATCTTCGTCCTTAAACACTAGCACTCGTACTGCTGGCTACAGTGCACGGTAGTGACGGGGCAAAGCCGGTCGCTAGGGCACGTGCACCAACTAATGGAAATTTAGCTGGTTTGATGGGTTTTCCCGCTACCCCGGTTGCCGTACAACGATCGTATGGCAGAAAAATCAATTGAAACAATCAACGCTTAACGGCATCAGCTTGATCGCGCTGGTGCGATTGCTGGACTCATAATTGCGTCTGGTGCAACGCCGAGCACTATGTCAACCACAGCACTGAGTCATTGGTGGGGACCGTCCATCTTCTAGCCATATCAGCGCGGAACACTATGAGATCATAGTTTATTGTGTTGTGATTCTACAATCACTATGGTATCCGTTCGAAGAATTGCATATGAGATGTAGAACTAGAACACCATTCATTTAATGCCTCGTTTTAATGCACAGTGTGGACGATACGATCGTTTGGTTTTTTTAAATACTAAAGAGCCAAACACACGTTTAGTACCCGTGAAATGTTGTTCACAAAATAACGCAAGGGACCATTACTTTGCAGAAGAAAAATTATTAAATTTAAACTACATACCCAAAGCTATTGGCGATCGCGTTTGCACTGGACCCTGCACTGGAACCTCCAAAACTGTGTATCAAAAAAAAAAACCTTTTCATTAGCACCGGAAGAACTATAAAACCCGTTCTGCTGATTACCTGTTGATCGGATTGCTGATACCAGGATCACCAGGGGAAGAATTAAGGCGGATAGAACGATTTTTAAACAATATTGAAATATTAAAAGAGACAATTAGCTGGTTTTCAAACAGATTAACATTCAATAAAACTAGAAAAACTGCCATACGGAGCGACGCAATAATGTACCCTACCCAAGCGCTGGAAACAGTTGCCTTTTGTTACGAATTGGTATCTCGAGCACTGTGGTTTTGGTGTAGTAAGGAGTGATACCTGCACTGACGCTACCGGTAAAGAACAGCACCGCCACTTGAATATAAACCGTGAAGATGATGGTCCTCATCTTGGCACGTTTGATTTGAAACTGATTTCGGGGGCAATGGATCTTTGACCGGAAAGTACTGATTTGCGCGTCTCCATCGGTGATAGCCGGTTTTTGCGGATTTTCCAGAATCACTGGTGTGATTAACATAAGTTGAAACTTGTTTATGCTACCACTCGCGTTTCATATTTCATATGTAGATGTTACTGGCAGTCGGTAACAAATGCGCAGGAAGATTACAATAAACAGGGGCTGGCTCTCTATAGGCTATTTTTAGACACAAGAGACATCAATGGTATCCACATTAGCGCATTAGTACGAATATGTATGACCAAGTTTCGCTTCACATATTTTCTAGATACTTATTGCTATCGCTCTGTAGAAGGCTTTCGTGCTGTTCTAGGACTTTCTAGGACTTACGTTTCGTTCCGTTGATCGTGCACCCGGAATCGTAGCGTCACCTTCCCAGGAATTACGAATGCTTGATTGGCGACACCAAGCGACACGATCCACACTAGCTTCCAACATACCAAAGCCATCGTAGTTAGATATGATGTGGAACCACGTTTCATCCTTAGCCGTTCACGAGTAACTGAACCGTTAATGTGTTGCTCCGACACATCAAATATCGAAAATCCCTTCCATCCGATACATGATCGTTCAATGAAATCATAAATCCATACCTCTTCCGGTGAACAGTGTCCCAAACGGTCCTCGCGCTGCATTGCAAGGAGATAATGTCCGAAACGTGTCAATCGCGATGCACATTTTGATTCATGTTCGACCTTGGTTTTCAGGGGTGGGTGAGAAGGAAGGCTCTGGCGCGATGTTTTATTGAATGATTGGTCTTTGTATGCACATTCCAATGTCGCACGTGGCACAGGTTCGAGACCTCAGTAAAGCGGGCGCTACGGATTTATTTTCTCGGATTTACCTAGAAACCCAGTAAAGCAGTAAAACAGACGACACCTTGAATGCAGTATACAATAATAGAGACTTTATTACAGTAACATCCGTTTCGTTCCCACACCGCTTCTTGGTTTAAATATTAGATGCTTTTTCGTAACTTTCTGTTTCTGCGTGTAGTAGTAGTGTATTTCGGGTCCTTTGACGACGAATGGGCCTGCCCGTTGGATTCGTAGAAGATGCAGTAAACATTTAAAATAATATTCATAATCAAAAGTGTCGTGATGGCTCGATGAATCCAGATAATCCTAGACGGTTGCGGGATCCTTTTTTTCTTCAGCTTCCCTCAAGCCAGTTATCGTGAAGGATGGGAATGTCCGCCTATTAGTGTTTTTTTCTAGGTTTTCTACAAGCGAGCCCTATATCCCGTGGCATGTACGTGTGAAAAGGTGTATGTGTGTGTCTTTGTATCTGATCGATTATCATAACCCGTAGCGTAGTGTTCTCGGTCTACAGCGGTGTTCCAAAAATTGTCTACTAGATTTCCTAATTATTGTAATACGACCATCAGCAACCGTCTTCGATTGTTTGCGCTCCTACCCGACGCAACATGGAGCTACCATCTCTGGCACGTGGCACGATAACTGGTGCCCCAAAGCGTTTGAAACCGTAACAAAGTTAAGGGGGTATTAACAACACAAACAGAAAAAAAAACATTGATAAAGTATATTCTATCAAAAAAAGAAATAAACCATCCCGCAAAAGGTCGTTGTTCGGTAATTGCACAGATTGTATCGAGTGGCAACGGGTGGGAAGCGACAGGACTTCTAGCTAATTCGCACCGTATAAAACATAAAATAAGGGCATATAAGGATGAAGCCAGGATTTAGCGTAACATTAAACTATAGTCTAGTAACGAAGATGCACATTGCTCTCTCTCCCTCTCTTTTTCTCTCTGTCTTTGCCTGTCTTGCACAAGGAACCATGAACATGTGATACCGCCGGAAGAGGCACTAGTAGCCGTATTTGTCCTGAATCGAGTTCATGACATCACTGGCTATGGTACTCAATCGTCCCGCTACCTTGGTGACACCTTGTCGAACACTCTCCTTAACGTCGTCCAGATCGGGACCATTGTACTGCAATGCTGGACCACGGGCAGCTGTGATGCACAAGATGAACGTTAAAAGTGAATGCCATTTTTAAGTTAACTCCTTGATTAATGTCTCGTTATTCGTACCTGAACGACTCCCTGAACCTCCGCTCGATGAACCGTTGCCAAAGTAGTCGGCGGAGGAGATGCTGGTGGAACCCTGGAACTTGGACAGGTTGGCCGATCGCTCATACGCCGACTGTTCGTTACCGAAGAACTGATCGGACGAGATACCCTTGGCTGAGCCAAACTTCTTTTGTGCCGTTTCGCTCACACTATCGGCCGTTTCTGGGATGGGTTTGCGGCCTCTGTTGTT
>NC_064878.1:48903548-48916048 GCF_943734665.1 Anopheles aquasalis | reverse complement strand
GTGCAGCTCCACTCGCAGGCGCGCTGTTGTTCGTCACTGAGCCGAAGGATGATCCAGTGGCACCATTAAGTTTCGTACCGGCTGCGGTGCCGCTTCCATTCACATCGTCGATATTGTTGCCATGTCTCGGTCCGGCTGTCGACGGTAGCGTGGGTGCGGTGGCAAAGGATTGTACATTGTTCGCTACACTTTGACTATCTACACGATATAGGCTGCCTCTAGAGCTAGCGGATGAGGATGAGAGGCTCTACACACGCGGGCACATACAGGACAACGCACGCGGCACACGTTCCGTATACATGGAAGGAATGAAAGAGGTATCATGAAATGAAAAGAAAAGTAAAAAAAAGGAGAAAACACCGAAAAGAAAGAAAGAAGATATGAGTATCCAAAATTCAAAATCGTAGAGGAAAGTCATGTACAACTGGATTATAATCGCTGATCGATGAGCTATTGAATCTAATCGCATGAATGTGAAGAAACAGCTAATTGAATCTATGCTAAACCGACTGAATAAGAGCCCTTAGAGCTACTCATCATTGCGGGCACTAGGATTGGATGGTTCTTACAATTCCGTTTAGGGTTCTCCACACTACACGATTCATCACAACGTTTAATACTACGAATAATACTCATGCTCACACTGATTGTACTTACATTGACGGACTCGTTGTCCGAATCCGGCTGCTTTCGGTGCGTGTTGTAGCTGAAGTATCCGGACGAAGGTCTTACTAGCCCGAGCCGAGACGTCTTTGCTAAGCCACCGCTGCTGCTAGCTGTGCGCATTTGAACACCGGAAAGCTAGCGAAAGGTGAGCAATTGAATGTACATGCGACGCGGGAAGAGATAGAAAGGGGGACAGAGCATGAACAATGGGCGGTTTGCTTGGGATCGCGGATGTTAGTGGCATTTTGTTTTAGTACATTTTTGGGCATTTCGGACCTTGTGTAACGGGCGCGCGGTTTCAAACAATGCACAATACATTAAAGGAATCATTTAGGGTCCTGAGTATGATAAGAGATTTGTAAAGGATCTTCAGCCATGAACAATCCGTTTTGATCCAAACAATTAAGCATGAAACAACAAATCGTAACAATTGACACCAGTTTGTGTAACGTACAATACTTTAGCAACAGAAGTAGCAAAGGGATTAAGCAATAAGAAGACAGAATAGTAATAGTCCACAACCGTGAAGGAATCGTAGAACCGAAGCGGAAGGTTATTGGAAACTGTTCCCAAGTTAGCTTCTCGATCCTAGAAATAGTAGCCGAAAGGTCCTTAACCAAATAAAGCAGACAGGGAATTACAGGGGAAGCGCAACGTAAGAACACTATGAATACAAACAAACACGTACAGGGCTGGTGGTAGTAGCGGTCAGTGTTGCAGTTGCGTTAGCCACAGCCCCAGCAGTACCGGTGGTGCCGCTGTTGTGCGGGAATTGGTTCGATCGCACCAGCGGCAAGCTGGTACGCCCCGTGATTCCCCCCATGACTGCGGTTCCTCCGGGCAATCCTGCTACTCCAGCTCCTGTTCCTGCTCCTGCTCCTGCTGCTGCTGCCGCCGCTGTTGCTGCGGTCCTCGTGCCCGATGATAACTGTTGTGGTTGCATCGAGGCAAGCACCCTTGATGTGTTACTTTTCAGCTACAAAACAGGTGACCGGAGCGATAAATTAGTGTTAGTGCACACAGGAATACACACACGCACACAAACACACTCAGAGGACAGCTCCTCGAACTACGTTTTCATGGCAAGTAAGCCAGGGCGCCAACCAAACGGATGGTTCCAGTGGCAAAGCCATTTACATCTGCATCTGCACCCATGGACCGAACATGAGGGGATGCATAAATAATTCTAGGCGATCGTTTACACCTGGATGATTTTAAAACAGTTTGAAACTACCAACAGGCGGGCATCTCGTTGGAATGGAGTGTGCAGCTTGAACACACGATTCGAACAAATGGTTGCGAATGAATGATGTGATTTCATGTACCTCAACCATGTGCACAGTGATTTGGGTTTGCGAAATGGAAAGAGATAGACATGTGTATGATACAGATGATAAATGCACAAGTCTTCTCAAGCACAACAGCTCGCAATGCGTTTGATTTATCGGCCACCATAACATGAAACACAAAACAGAGAGGCAAACAAGAGGGAAAAAAAAACAAATGCCACAAAAAACATGCAGAGAAGACATAAACAATGGATCGAGATTGAAAAGTGTTGACGAATGATGATGATTGAAAGTGACTATTGGTTCTCGAATGGTGGTAACATCATGCGACTAGAGTCTAATATCCGTTCCGCCTGGCTAAGGATGAGTGACTTACCTCGGTGTTGCTAGAATTATGCTTCAGCTTAAGCTGCAGCGCAGAGGAACCATGCACTTTGGATAGGTTGCTGCTGGAGCCACCGTAACCTGTGCTGTTGCCGGCCGGGGCGAAGCTAAGACTGTGGTAGGACTTGGATTTCGTTCCCATAGGTGACTTCAGCGTGGGGGCCTGCTGTTGTTGCTGTTTGGCCTGCAGCTGGGACGAAAGTTGAGCCTTCTGTAGACCTGAATACTGAGCGTAACGGCCAGTGCCGATGAGACCACCGCTTCCTCCGCCTAGCTTCGAAATGGCCGATAAGCGCGATGCTTGCGAATGCTGCTGCTGCTGCTGTTGGTGTAGCTGTTGCTGCTGCTCCAAACTATCAGTCGAACTAGCCTTGGTGCCGAGCGGAAGTGACAGATCCTTGCGCAGGGATCCAACCGCTCCTCCCCCAATCCCGCTTGGTAAGCCAGTGTAATAACGCGGCTTTGAGAGACCGGTACGGCCTGTTGACTGCATCACCGGTTGCACGATTGCCTGCGGCTTTTTAAATACGTCCTGGCCTGCTTCCTGTAGCATCCCTACCCCTCCTGTTCCATCAGTCTTCATCATTTGCTGATTGCTAGCTCCTAATCTCGTTCCTGTTCCCATTCTCTGTGAATTGTGATCCACGCGACTAAAGGCACTACTGTTGCTGGTACTGTTGTTGGGGGAAGATTGTAGGAACTCGTGGCTACCGGGGAGTTCGGGTTCCGTTGACTGGTCAGCGTCCGGCAGTATCGCCACTGGTAGATCATCCTCTTTCTTTTTGATGATGCGTATTGTCTTGAATCGATCTCGATTCTTGCGATCGTATGTCTCTGCCTCGGCGCCAGTAGAGACGCGATCCGATTCGGTAGCACAACCGGTCTCACCACCATCACCATTGCCATTTTCTCCATTCGACAGAGTGATTGTCGAATTGAATTGCTTTTGTTCTGGCTGCTGCTGCATGTGCTGACTGAGGTTAAGGTCCTCGTTGTATCTACTTCTACGATTGAGCAGTCTTTCACTTCCGCTCGATGATGACATACCGGAGCTTTTGGTCATCGAATCCACTAGCTTATTGTCGAGCGGTGTGGTTGCGGTGGCGTTCGCGCTTCCATCACCCGCCTCCAACTGATGCAACTTTCGCTTCATCTCGTCCTGCTGCTGCTTTTCGAGATTGATTCGCGAGTGGCGTTTCTTGATGTTGTCCAGCGACTGGCGCAGCTTATCGCTTTCATCCGTCCGGCGCACGTCCGCCGTCAGCGAGTTGAGCATCTCGTCAAAGTCAACTCCACTGTGTTCGCTTTCGAGAATGGATTTTTCAAACTCCTCGAAATGCTGCAGCGAGATACGCTTCTCGGCATCCAGAAAGTTCGACGGATCAGCTATCCTACCGTTGGTGGTTCCCGGAGTGCGACGAATTTGAACATCGAAATCATCCGTCTCACCCGCCTCACCCTCACTCTGCAGCTCTTGCTCGATGTTACGACTCCTCCGAACGACGGTGCTGCGTTTGGCATCACCTGTGCGAACCGGGGGGGTTTGTGGGAATAGTTCGCCGTCCATCGGATCGGGCGGAGTGATGAGAGAAACGTCGAAGTCTAGCAGATCGTTCTCTGATCCTCCAGCAGCACCGCGTTGCGATGACCCGTGGAATGGTGTCGATTGAACCAACATTCGGTTATCGTTGGCTGGTACCACCGCCGGTCGAATGGGACTAATCAATTCCGTATCGAGTTCCTCCTCAGTGGTCGAAAACTGTTCGCGTGGACGACGCTTGAACGTACGACCAAATGGCATCTTATACTCGGGAGCAACCGGTGGATCCAACGTTAGATCGAGTAATCGACCATTGTTTTCACTTTGCGGTGTATCGATCACTTTCGGTTTCGCGACAAAGGTTGCATTGGCAGCCACACTTCCACCAGTAACGCCACCGAGCTGCTCATCACCTACGATGCCAAAGGTACTGTTCATAACGGTGTGCTTGACTGAAGCGGGAATATCGTGGGACGTTTGCTCCCCTTCCACTGCTCTGTTGTCCACATTCGGCAATGCCTCGAACGTTTGGTTGATCGACGTTCTTGGCTTACGGTAGGTGTTAAAGTTCCTGGGTCGTCGCTTATCGTAGGTACCACCGTTGAGGAGGCCCGTGACATGCTCTTCCATAATATCGTCGGGTGCTACTGGCAACTGGAACGTTTCGTTTGCTTTTCTGCCATCGTTGGATACTACTGTCATTGTAGAGCCCAATACAAGCGTCGTGTTGGCTGACGACGCACCACCATTCACCCCCGGCGATTCGGTGTCGTCGAATGAAGGTTTTCCGGAGCCAATCTGGCGGCTGTTGCCCGAAGCTCCTGATCCGGTACCGCCACCACTCTCATAGGAGTTTTGCATCGTGCTCACACCCGATACGCTTTCAATCGCATTGAGATCCGTCCGGGAGATGTTGCAGTCTTTAGTGAGCGTGCTTTCTTCGTCGAGGCACAGATTCTCCAGCCGTTGCCGATCTTCCATCACATTGTACAGGCTGTAACCGTTGTAGTTGGCGCCAGTGACAACACCGGTGGTCTCGTTAACCAGATCGGCGTCGGATGCGTTAAGCAAACAACCGACGCTACTAAAGTCACCGCTTGTGATCAAACTATTGGTGAACTTCTCATTGGCCGAGAACTCCATCGAGTTCATTATCGAGCAGGGTGGCGAAACGTCGTTCAACAAGCTGCGCTGCATCATTAGCCGACTGCCGGTGGCCGAGTTGACCAACGATGGAGTTACTGGACCACCGATCTGGACATTCAGTAGCGGTGATGCGTTTGGCGGCAACTAGGTTAGTTGAGGAAATGAAAAGTTTCAATTAATTAAATGCTCCAACTCGTTGACAACTGGTGCGCGGTCGGTCAACTTACCTCATGCTGACTTACGCCAGGAGAAGATGTAGTTGCTGCCTCACTGGACGCCGTGCTGCTTTGCAGCCATGTGGATTCCAGTTTCTTCCTGGGTCTGACGAACGTCCGAGTGTCGTATTTGAGACCTACGAAAAGAAAAATTACGAATTACTTATCTTGGAAGTAGTACTTGAATGTCAGTGAAGGTAGAATACGGATGATTCATGCACTTGGCCAATTTAATCTCATTCGCCTTTAGTTTAGCATTTACAATATTGATAGTCATTGGGACAATGATTGGTTAGATGATTTTCGTGCAATTCGGTAACGCAATTACTTACTCGAACTGTGCATACTCTGGAGTGCGTCACGCGTTCGGTTATCAATATCGTCCGGTAACAATTGCTGTTGCTTGTCGTCTTCAGTCACAATCTCGCGCCAAGGGTATGCGTTCGAGAGTGCATGTTCTGAATCATATAAAACCAAAACGTTTACAATTGGCATCGTTTGGTGGCACACTAGCGACGCAACACACTGCGTGTTCATGTTCTGAGCTAGATGCCTATCAGGCAACAGGAAGAACAGTTTCCAGAAACATCATTGGCTTTTTTAGCTTGAGCAAGAGTTGCTTTTGAATCTTTTTCCGTGTAAACCTTGCATCAAGTGAGCCTAACGCCAGTTACAGTGATAATCATGCTCATCAAAGCCTTTACTGCAGATATGCGAAGGCCATTTCTATCATCTCACGTCCTATGTTCGTATCCCGTTGTCGCGGAAGCACCCTGGTTGGAACGATTAGAACTGTTCCATCTGACCAATCAACGATCACTCCGATGTAAGCTATAATTGATTGGTTCTTTTAAAAGGAAAACTCCTATTTTGGAAACGTTCTCGCTATCTCTCGCCGCGGGCCGAGGAGGTAAAATCAATCAGCGAATGGCAATCGCGATATCCTAACTTGGCTATCGAACGCGCTGCTACCGGTTAGCGGTTGTTAGAACGGAAGTGGAATATAGCGGAACCAGCAGCTGTGTGTCACACCCCACACACCTTTCTTGACGCCAATCGATCGAAATGGCAATGGAATGCGCGCTGTTGAAACACGCTGTATCTAAACACGATCGCTCGTCGTTCGATCGGTCTCCGTCAGCATTGCAATACACGCGAGCTACCGTCTGGAGTAGGGCGGATTGCATTTTTGTTATTTTCGCTTTATGTCAGCGCAACAATGGCGAAGGAAGGCGCGCTCAGGGGAGTTTAATGGGAGAACCCACCATCCAAAAGGTTGATGTGGCGTGGGAAGCTGCACTTCCAAATACTGGTTTGTCACCCCGGTCCCCTGGCAAATAGTCAAGCCGGTTCTCGGCCGGCGGCAAAAGTGTTTCGTTGTTCTGTCCCATGGTGGCTTCTTGACCGCCAGGGTGATCACTTTCACGTAAGGGAAACGTCAAGCAAACGCCTTACCGGCGACACACATGCAAATAGGGATTCTGAAACATTGGTCATGTATTGTGTTGTGGACAGCAAATCTTTGAATACGACGAGTGACAAATGGCAGCGAGTTGTTGTCCTTCAGAGACACCGGGCCCCACAGTGGATGGCCGATGGTGTGGTGGTGAGCGAAAGCAATCCACAAAACGCCTTCATACCGTGGCACGCCGTTGACTAGCATAGTTAAGCACCACAGCTAGGACTGACGCCATCATCATCGCGGCCTTCGTGAGAGAGTCAATCGTTCACGCAAAGGCGTTTGGCAAGCACATGTGTAGTTCAGGTTATGCTCGCCGCAATAACGAGAGAGAGAGATGCTGTTGATGTAATGCAGTTTGCGATCATATGGGTTTGGAATTGATAAAAAGAAAAAGTTTTCTCATAATACCAACCATAAAATGCAGTGTAACTTTTTGTTCAAACAAGAAATAACGTTTTCATTAAACAGTCCCTTGATAAAAAGTACTTTTTCCCTGGTTAATTCTGTTTTAACACAAATCAGTAATAGTTACCTTGTTTCTGGCTGATGCCGCTATCGTTGCTCACGTGCGAGAGGTTGATGACGGTGCGGTTGTTGCTGGTGTTGCTGCTGTTGTTGCTACTGATGGTAGTGACACTGTTGTTGAAGCTGTTACCACTGGTGCTGTTGTTGAAGGTGGCATCCGCTGCTTTCTTCAGAGCCCCGTTGCCACGCGATTCCCATTGTTTTAGAATGGCGAACACCTCTGCTTCCTCAATCCATTCCGATTCGAGACAGCTGTTGATCCGCGACGCAGGTGGAGCAGCAGAAACGAAAAGAACGAAAAAGACAGATCAGTTATGGGACGAATGAAATCCAAATGCACCTCATAGAAAACCTTAGTTCCCACCCAGTTCCATATCAATGAGGTGCGTGCCTGTCATTGATAGCCAGTATGTGTATGTGATTCACGAAACTGGAAACATACTGTGCAACCGTGCGGCATTTGTGCAGCGTGGAACTGGAACGAACCAGATCACTGCCAAACTAACGGATTTCATAAAATTATGAGAGCAATCTGGGGCTGCATGCCGACCCGAAACATAAATCATTATTTGGAAACCAGCGCTCATTTATTGTTTTTTTGTTCCAATTCAAATTGATGGATTGATGGTTCAATTATATGCGAACGATCCATTGAAACACCATCCCGCGATCAACATGAACGATCAATCGAAAGCATCAACGAGTGGCTATATCATTATGCGATCGAAACATATCATTAATCAACTAAGTCAATTTACAACCAACCGTCCTAACGATGGCTACAGTATCAAGCTCCTGTTATTCAATTAGAAACAATAATGAATAAGTTGCTAGCGACATTCTTCATCGCTTTCCGTAACCAAATAAATCGTTTCTTTGCTCTCGCAGTAAGAAAATTAAACGAGCGTGTCGCTACGCATAAATAGAGACACACCATTTTGCTTTGTCTTCCAAATGAAGTTTGCGAGTAACGCCCAAGCAATTCATTCAACAATGTGCCCAGCCCTAGCTTCTCCTCCTTTGCAAATTGAGTCATTTTGCTGGCACGGGGAAGCAAAAGCGTACGCGAACCACGCTGCATTCCATATGAATGTTGCTGTTGTCTCGTGTACATAATGCGTCTTCTTTTCCAGCTGATACACTCGACCGATTCCACGCGAATCCAGCTGCGACCCCAGACGCCACTTTATTCGACGCGGAAGTTGGCGAAGCTGCCGTCGGTCATTGGCGAAGATCGACGTTCGCAGTAAAAAGTAACAAGGTATGGTCGCGGTTCCACTTGATTGCTTACTTGCCAACCGATAATCGATTGTTGTCTACAACGACTCCAGGCAAGCCCATGAAAAGAATAAATTCACCACTTCTCCTTCATAGCTGTGCGATTGCTGTTTGACAATTCTAAATTATTTTATGACACGCTCATTGCCACGCGTAGCGGAGCTATCGTAAAAAGAAATTAAAAAAGAATTTTCTTAACTGTTCTTACCTTTCGGGGATCAACTCGTCCGTAATGAGACAGTCAATGGAATCCATGGTAATGGTGAGGAGGGATTCGGTCGCGATCCAAGGGGTCCGTTGGAAGAGATAGAACGACGCGTCGACGGTGTCACTTAACGGAAGCTATCATCGCCCGGCACCACTGATCGATCTTGATCGCACTTCCGTTCGCACATACGCATCAGCCAAAAACTCCGCGTGCACACCACACTCCTTAATGAAGACGATTTAAACCAAAATTTTCAAATTCAATTCCTTCTAGTCCCGTTTTTTGCCTGACACTGTCACAGCGACAATTGGAACGAACGTTGCTTCTTTGCATAAATGGTGCAAGCTGTTCATGTAAAGCGCTAGTTCTTGTTCAAAAGAAAAAGTGTTTATCTGAAATGTTTGATGAAAGGAAAAATTATAACATAACGTTTAAAGGAAGTCTGAGAAAGTTTACTGCGCCGCCAGGCGAAAGGTGGCCCCTTTAATGCTGAAAAACAGTTTAGCACATGTTTGAAAAGGTTGGTTTCCAGCGAACGCGATGTAGAAACTGGTGAGTGAAAAGTAAAAGTTTTCCCAAATGAAGCCATGCTGTTCAAATTTTCTGTTTTACTCGGTCAGCCGATCGACAAACGCGATCGAATCGATCAATTAGATATTGTGCGTTGATTCGCCTGCCACGAAGGTGGGTAACGGCCGTTTGCATATACACACGGCGGTGTGTACGATCGAGCCAACTAGCAGTAAAGTCGTAAAGGAAATTAAAACGGAAGCGTTATGCGTTGCATCCCATACCGTACGCGCCTTTACCGTTTTGGTTTTTCATACCCTTTTAGACTCAATGGAATGGACCTACCGTGACCGCCAACAACGGACGTGTCCACCACGCAGTGGGGTTTCTGACGATATACTGTGTCTTCCGGTATATCCGGGGTTTGCACGTGCAAAGAAACAGTCTTAGAGAGTTTCTTATAAAACAGTAAACACAATTTTGCGGAATAAAAATTTCCGTTAGGTAAATTGAAAAGCCTTTACAGAATAATGTGATGCCTGCGCGGCGTATCACTTGGTCCTCTTTGCTAAGTATTATTAAATAATAATCGCACGATTCCATGCGGAAGGACGCTCGCTAAGGGACTGCAATCATTGAGTATTTGATTGGATGTGTGAGGAAGGTCGTCAAGATAAGCCAGGCGGTGCGATAAGAAATCATGTGCTTGCGAAAGGTCTAGGGATAAGCGTTTACTTCACCCTGTTGATAATGAAGGTGACTAACTTGGACTATGATTCAAGCTGTAACGTCAAGCGGCGGTGATATGAACGAAGGAAATCATTTTTTCTACGGCTGAATGTCGATGACCGTTCATACTAAATTAATTTCATGTTTTTGGAGCACCCTACCCACGCACATCTGGCTATGACGCGTGATATCCAGAATCAACGAATAATTTACAGTTTCTTGTCTTCAACAGACCAGCACCCGCATCCGATGATCTCAACTGACCGGGTACCGATCCTCCAAAAAGGTTAAACTAAATACTGCCAGACATGCTGCTACCGCCCAACATGCCTGTCAGCGTCAGGCTTTTGGAATGTTTTTTTGCAAGGTTTTGCTGCTATATCTTGGGATGTAGACACTGCTACTTGAAAGCTAACAATACCTAGGCAGGGGGTTACTAGCATTTGAACTCACTGTCGGTTACCCGAAACCCACCTACGCACGAGATACAGCTACAACAATATTTATTGTTTCATAAGTTTTTGCGTGAGACACCTTCTCGGTAACATATAGGAATTTTGTTTCTACTTTCGATGATATTGAGGTACTTCCTCCAACTGTTCCATTTCACCAGCTCACAGCGACAGAGAAAGAGAGAGAAAGTACCTAACCTTAGACCGTAATGAAACCGCGAAGCTCGCCTGGGCGGTCTCTATGACACTAAACAGCCGACCGACATCATCATGACTCGTTCACCGGGCCATAAAGGGAAAACGTCTGTGGAAAATGCTTCCCAAGGGCCTTCCACACCAAAATGGCTGGCGACCGAAAGGAGATAAAAAAAAAGCAAAACAAAGAACAACCAATTTTCATGCCAACCAAGTTCAACACCGTGGCGGCAACATCCCCAGTGTCAGGTCAGGTCAGCGAAACACATTCGAAGCGACCTTATGTGTATCTCGATGGCTGCACCGTACAGCGCAGCAAACAAGGAGTCTCATGTCGGGTGCACTCTAGAGGCTCTTCTTTCGGTGATCGTATCGGAATGTTTATATTGATTTTCCTTGTGTTCCTGTTGTGTGTTTGCATTTTAATTTTCACCATAATTTTCCTACCCTTTCTAAACAGTTGTGCAGGATAAAAGGAAATTAACGGTCATTTAAAGGAAATAAGTGAAACTTGAAATGCATGGCGGTACGAGTGATCGAACGTCCGCAATGCCGTAGTAGCCGTTGCATCAGAGCGGAATCCCCGCTGGTTGCTATGGTTGAATTAGTAGATCGTTGCGGCTATCGCATCGTGTGTCTAGCGGTGCGATAAAAATTCTCATCCCCGGCTCTCCCGACAGAACAGACGAGGCCGACCATCGTTTCGTGCTCGTCGTTCCATAGTGTTGCATGCCGGGGTGTCTTGGCGTGAAACAACCTAGCAAACGCAGCGTACTTCGTGTTGCTCTAAGGCCATTTTGTTTCTTGACTCCTGTGATGGGAACCATGTCCCAATCACACGCTGGACGGTCAGGAAAAAACGAATCCATCATCATTCAGCTGATCCCACGTAAGTGCTACATAGTTTACAAACAAAAAAAAAAGTGTTGAAAAATACTCCTACATTGCATCGTTTGCACAGATTTGGACAACCAAATACCTTGGACAGTGGGAATAGGTGTCTTCTTATGGGAAAACAGTAGACAGACACCGCAGGCACACGTCATTAGGTTTGCCCGAAATCCACCGCAGCAGGAAGTCCGTGGTGTGAGACGGAAAAGCAAGGGAAAATCGCTTCTCAGCATAACGAGCAGCTTTCGTTGCAGCAAAATATGGCACTGCCATCACATACACCCCGCGGATGGACCGGTACCTCTCGTACCGGTTGTCCGGTAAAACAGCGACGATGAAATAAAACCGAATTCGTTTCACCTTTTTTTAAGGCACCGAATAGCGCACTTGCGGACTCGCGCGACACTAGATTCGCCTAGACAAGCGCCAGCGAAGTCGTAGTATCGGCCAGTAAAGCAAGAACTGCTCCGTAAAGAAGGCCTTTTCGTGTCGGTTGGCGGCTTTGCTTCCATTATTGCGGGAACCATACACTGATGGTAGTAAATGGAAGGAATGGGCGAACGATTGGAGTCGGTGTTTGGTTATTTTTAGGCTCTAGCTCTCTCGCTCTTGTCGACTCATTTTACTACTTCGGTTCCCTGCACTTACTTGTCCCTAATGCTGCTGCGATGGTGCTGAGGTGCTTGAGACCTCTCTGTCTGGTAACCTATCTATGCACACGGTCCACTGCTTGCATGCATACCGCGCCACGTGAATGACAGGCAAACCATAAATTCAAACTGTGTGGTACAATCGTAGCATGTTCTACTACTTGAGCTCCCGAGAGTTGTACAGAATTTGAGCGGTTGTTTTGCGCCTCGTTTGACAATATCAATAAAACATTCGCATCGCTTTGCAATAATTCTGGATTACGTGAACGAGATAAATTAAAACGGGAATGGAATTCTACCGTGCTGGGCTTCTGCCAACCCTATCCTACGGTGTTCAGCCAGCCCCATCGGGAGGGATGG
>NC_064878.1:48863548-48888548 GCF_943734665.1 Anopheles aquasalis | reverse complement strand
GACCGAAGGTGATCAAAAGACTTGCGTGCGTTACAAGGTAAGCGACGAACCCCTCCTGCAAGTGGTAAATGCAGCAATGGACGGCAAGGGTGTGTGATAAACTGATTGTACCATAAATCACACGCCTACACACCGTAGGATGCTTCATTTTCTTCCTGATTCCATGGCACGATGGATAGTTTTTTGGTGAAACAATTTCTCTCAATTACATCCGAACGCTCGGCGCCCATCAGCACCAGCTTGCTTGCTCACTGATCTCGATCACGCTTTTCGCTGGTGCCTTACGCAACGGAATAAAAGGCGTGGTGTCAATGCCGGGTAGGGGGTTGATACAATTTGTATTAAAATAAAACAAACCATAAAATGATGATGATCACCGGCAACACCTGCCAGCCGAGGCTGACGCTTCTGTTTGTAGCAGCACCGATCAGCGGTCAGACGGACGTAATACGGTGTTTATCCGTTTGTTTGGTGCCGCGCAGAGGGGTTTCGCAACTCTTCAACCAACTCAACTACGCACCTGGTGTTACCTGCTAGCTCTTGACTAAGGCCAGGGCCAGGAGACCCTTGATGTGACAGTTCCTAATCGTAATAAACTCTTTTCTGCTCTTCTGCGCTTCATGATTGTGCGGGCGCGCTGGCGCACGATAACTAATATTTGATTACACTCGTATCCGCCGCTGCCGCTGCCCTTATTTTATGAATCACGCCAATTAGAGGGCCTCTCTCAATTTAATGGGAGTCACACAGGGCCCGCTGCTACAATTGGTAGCGCGCTTTTGGTGTTGCGTGGTGGAAAATCAAAAGCCAACCATCACCATCATCAGCAGCGAAAGGCCGCGCGCGCACACGAGCGCGAGCAACCAGCGAAAGGAGATGGTCCCACAAATGGACAAATTTTAATGGGCCTCGACATAATTACCATGCCCGAAAAGGGCCCTCTCAGGCTCTCTTAAACCCTTGTGCCTCGAAGCGCGCGTTTCGTTTCACGGTGCCGGCACGGAACGGAAGGTAATTACGAATTTTCGGGGTGGCTCGTTGCTGTTTTTCGTAATGCGCAAGGCATGGCACGTGGAGACCGTGCCAAGCGGCGTGATTTATCATCTTCTTCGACATAATTAGATGAACGGCAGTAGCAGATGACCGAGCATCTTCTGTTTCACAACTGCAGTCCCCAAAACTGTTGCATTGCGTTATGGAATGCATAAGAATGCGCCCGGCGTGTGAGATAGGGCACGTTGTTGCGAAAAGAAAACAATGTTAGCTCGCTTAAATCCACGCATCAATTAGACGACCCTTATGTCACTGAATGGCCTTCCCCGCCCCCCGCCCCGGGAGGTTGAGATGGGGTGGCGTACCACCCAGTAAGAAATTAGGGCAAAAGGCCGCTTCGAAAGCGGTGGCGGCGGTGGTGTATCCCTCATCTGTTAGTAACACCGCATTTTCCTGTGTCTTCAATTTTCCCAATACCTCTCCCCGTAATTACGCACTGCTAGCTCGCTCGGTCGAGCACCACCTCAGCCACCGTGCACGATCGGTACGACGAGTACCGTTTTACACCTTAGGCCACAGAGACCGCCGAGAGCTGCAGAGCGAATGAAGGCAAACACGGACAGCTCATTCCACGCCCGCGATGAAACAAAGTAAATGGAAACAATATAAAAAAAGCGTGATGGGGGCAAACGAAAGTAGAAGCGCAGATCGCGTAGTGAAATTCTTTCATCGTCTCTCTCTGGTTGGAGACGCGCTGAACAAACGCAGCGGCTTTTTTTTTTGCTAGACACACGGGCACAGATCATGATCATCATCTTCATCAGCATGATCGTTTTAATGCTACTCACGTTGCTGGTTGACTCCCAAGACGGAATGCGGGGTGGCAATCAGGCGTGTGCGCATGATTGTGCTCGGGGAGTGCAGCAATCAGATCGCAAATTAGAGCACGATCTTTGCGCGCGATACCGTGTTTACTCTACGAGGCGAGATGCGACCCTTCTGTGCCGTGGGTGGGAGCACGATTTGTGATAATAATGATTTTGTGGCAACTTGCGTAGCTGCTGCCCGCGCATATTTATGCTACGTTGTACCCATTGTTGGGTATGTTTCGCACCCGGCATCCAGCTTCCCCTGGTTGGAGCAAGCGACTAGCTAGGGCCATCAGCCATATTGTTTTGTCACTCAGATTAACAATTTCTCGTTCCCGTCGGCCTTGCCGTGGCCCTTTCTATCCGATTGTTACTGTCTGTCCACCCTTGGTGTCAGGGGGGGTTGAGGGTTTGCCGTAGGCTTGACATACTGGGAAGGACAATCCACTGGACCACTCCCCCTTGAGCTCTCGCACGGTGCTTTCTTCATTTTTAATTATTCAACGTGGTTCTGATTTCATTTCGTTTAAGTCTCCGGTTGGCAAAGAGAGAGAGAGCGAGAGAGAGAGAGAGAGAGAGAGAGAGAGAGAGAGAGAGAGAGAGAGCGAGACAAAGAAATAAAGGAAGAGAGGGAGAAATGCATATCGAGCGATGTCTTCACGATTCGGTTTTATTTTTTCACCTTTTTGGTTGGGAAAAGATTGTAAAAATGCGACATAAAACGGGCGACAAACAATGTGCTATCCAACGCACAACAAAATGGTAATCGCTCAAGACGAGGTGACCGTTAATAGATTTTGATTTTCCTTTCCCAGCGTTCCTACGTGCGATGTAATTGATAAGTGATACAAGGTGGGTTTATTTTAGTGGTTGAAGCAAATGGAGAATGTTACACTTTATACAATTTTCTCTTTGTTGGTTGATGGAATGTTATTTCAACCGAGTTCTAGCTGATCCTGATACTGATTCTTTGGTAAATTAAAAATTAACTTGGCAATAGACGACCGAAAATAAGCTTTAGAGAAGACAGAAGATTTAAAACTTATTAACAAATTGTCAATAAAACGAAGTGGAATCCTTTTTATATTAAATCCACCGTTGATTATGATCGCAGATAACGTCGACGCATTTCCACCTTGATGTTGATGTAGCGGGCAAGACAATTTGCTAAGAAGACGGTCAGACGCAACGATGCGAGCACCAAATTTGAACGATGGCACGAAAAGATCCACAGAACGATAATGTACGATCACTGTGAATTCTCCCAGTGCCAAGGTCCATAATTGGTCACGGTTCTTTGCACGCGTCTTCCTGCAGCAGGAGATTTTTTCCGGGTATTCCACGCGCGTATCCATAACCAGGGAAGTGTGACAAAGTGTCCAACGGAGCTTTTATTTCTTGGAGCAATCTGCTACTCCTACCCCTCGGGGAAGTGAATCCTTTTACGTCGAATTCGTCAATTACGATGCTTGCTTTTGGGTTATAAACTCCAACATTGGACACATTAGGTTTATGCAGAAGGTGGATTTGACTGCATTCGAAGAATCCTCTAGCCCGGCGCTTGTCTCCAGCGTTCTGCTGAGTAAAGGGTCACCGTGATGGGTTGTTTTGTAATGGGCTCGGCCCGGTGCCGTGCGCTCTTCCGTGTCACCGACGCCGTCGTCAGTGAGTGTCGAACGTTGCACGCACACGCCCCGACAGTAGAACATCGAACAAAACCGTGTAGGGTAGTTAGATGGAGTGGCGTTGATGAAGGGGGAGGGCTGCTGGCACCGGCACGGTACATTTGAGAAGACACCAGCCACGGCGAAAGGTGAAATATGTCATAAAAATAAATGAAGGTCTCACGCAACGGTAGGCGCGGTTACTTTCTCATCAGGAGAAAATGGAGAAACAAAACAGCACAACACAACACAAAAAAAACCCAAAAAAAAACCAGAAAAAACGAAGTCCTGACGAATCCTGGAGAGGCGTGACGGTAGAACGCACGGAAAACCAGCAAAAAGTAGGGCGCGGTGTTCGTCAGGACACCGCTCAGTTCCTGCACCCCTTTCGTTTGCCAGCTTGTTTGACTTCACTTCAGCGTACCTGCTGTTGCTGCTGGCGCTCGTTGAGTGATAGGTGAATGGCCGAGCAAGTTATTGATTGTCGTGTAGCGGAGGAACGAGAAGGACTTGCTGGGCAGGGCAGGACAAGGACTAATACCACCAAGGCGCCTTTACACGCCGTTTGGGTGAGTAGTAGCGCCAAGGTCCCACCCCACCGTCTCACGTTTGTTGAACGCCACGTCATTTAGTTGTTCCATTTGAATGACATTCAAATGTCATGAATGAAGGAAGACACTAAATACGCTCGCACAGCCGACGCACCGGTCTCAAAGGGAAAAAGGGCTAATGTTTGATCGGTTTACCACCTTCCCGGTCGGGGGGGGGGGGGGGGGGGGGGGGGGGGGGGGGGGGGAGAGTGGTCAGGGATTCGAAAGGGTGTGGAAAGTGGAACCTTGACACACCACCGCCGATTGCGGATAGTCGATGGTCGATGGTGGTGCCGATCGAATACCGCCCAGAACCTTCACACCGGCGGGAACCGGAGCGGTACGGCCGGTGGTGTAGCCTTGAAATGTCCACGAACTTTACCCACATCGCCCAACACCACCATCAACTGTCGGTCGGTCGGTCGGTCGATTCTATTTTCGATAGCAGGACAGGATAGCGTGTTCAGTATGTTCTTGAAAAAAAAAAAAAACGAATGGATGAGTTCGCGCCGTATCGATTGAGCCACTCTGATGGGCCAGATGGGAGTGAAGGGGGAGCATGAGCGATCATGGGAAGGACAGGTCCTCCCGCCCGGCCCAGAGTTGCAGGTTGTTGGTGCGTCATCCAAGCGCCTTCCTTTTCCTTCCTGCTGCCTGCTGATGAGTTCGAAATGATGTGTCGCGTGTGATTGATCGTTCGAGTGGCGATGGAATTAGTTCAAATTAAGGGTAAGTTGCAATCTTCGCAAACCAAATGTCATTCTGGCAGCTCAACATTACACGGTGAACTATTTTATTTATTAAGGGGCGCAGCGACTGTTATCGTGGGGGAAATTTATTGATGTGCTTCTTGTTGAGGGGCAATATCCAAACTGAAACAATGGAAGCCCATCCCAATGGTGGCTTATATCATCATTCTCCTCCCACTCTTCCTTCTGGATAAACCCCACCTCCCGTTAATGGATTTGAAAGTTTAAAAATCCGTTTCCGTTTTCCGGACCAACAATTAACGGATCAATTGACTGCACAGCGCAAGAAAGAAAAAGTGATGGTCGTATCTTCAATTGGCGCACCAGACATCAGGCCACTTCTCACTTGAGCTGGTGGCCGCCAATTGCCCAAAAACCGTAACCGCAACCACATTAATGTTGCTAAAGACACGACGCGGTGACTCGGCGTCGGGTCTCAGCCTCGGGTTGGGATCTTTTTTTCTTCTTCTTTTGGGGCGGTGGCTGAAGAATGCAATGGTAATTCAATTGACAATTACGCCACCCAGGTGAGGGTTGGTGGTTGAGGCGCCCAAGCAAGAGAAGGGGCGAATTTGCATTTTCTCAAGACAACAGCATGTAAAAAAACACCTCGACACAAGTGTCCTACTCTCGCACCTCTCGATCTTTAGCATTTACGCCGTCTGGCCGTAGCCGTACTGAATCCAATCAATTGCGAGACCCGCCATGTTGGCCCGAAATGAGCAAAAAAACTAAAAACCTGCGATGGAAAGAAGAGATGAAAAAAGAACGCTCGATCGCGCGATGCACTCGCAGATCAATCGATCAGCGATCGATGTGAAGGTGTGTTTGGAAATCTCGCATCTAGTTCAGTGAGCTTGGCAGTCCGCCAGTCGCAGGGCAAATGGGCCTCCCGCTCCGCAGCCTGAAACAATCGAATTGTGGCGATGGTGGTGGCCCCAAAGACCTGGGTAATGAAGATCTACACCACGCGCCAGCCACTCGGTACCGCGGGCGTGAAAACACGAGTTCAGTACGGAATGGTGGAGTCCAATTCTTCAATTGTACGTTGCGTTGCGTGGTGCGGGACCCGAGATTTTACGCGGGGACTGGCCGCAGGCGCGGTTTTCGTGTTGAGTAATCGCGAGCGTGCGCGATCGCAGCGAAAACGCGCGCACGTGCCGAGCGATCACTCTGGAGTGGGAGTGCGAAAAGCGGCGTCTCGAAAGATTCAGCAGAAAAGATCAATTATCGGTGGGTCAAAGTGAAAAGTAAATGGCGCAAACAGTGCCAGGTGCCAGCGGGCGCCACAACACACCGAGAGGGCACAATTGGAGGAAGCTGACGAGTTATATGACGCGGTGGTTGGTGGTGGTGGTGGCGAGCATCCACTTCCTTCCTTATCTTTCGCTGTTCGCTGGTGTTGACCGTGGTGGCCGGATGTTGGGCTGTGTTTGGGCGTCAGCTCGGAGAGGTCTTCCTTCCGCCAGGGGCTACGAACGAATCGACATCTAATCGAGACGAGGAACCACTAGACGTGGTTCCGGTTTGCTAGAAAACTGAATAAATCCAAAAGTGGAAGATCGAACCTTCGACACCACGCAGCTAAGGTCAGTGACAAGTTCACGGTGGCATCGTGGTGCGTTGGTGTACTCTAAATCCTTGATACGCAATTTGATCGGATACACACGGCCAACCATCAAATGCTCTCTGAATGAGTCACACATGAAGTGTCCACTTGTTCCACTCACCGGCTCGTAATAATTTCGTCGGCTTCATTAATGTTTAAACATCAATTCCATCCTCGTGTCATCCGTCATTCTCGCATTATTTGGGTGCGGTCTCATGCGTTAACCATGGGATGAGTACGCGCCGGCGCGTACATCACTCGCCAAGGGCTTCGAGCACCGGTGTTACACCTGCATCGTCACCATACGATATGCGCACGTGCTGTGCGGGCTTTTAAAGGCGGGGGAGAAGTACACCCTAGACTTTCAGATTAGCTTCTCGTTAGGTTAATGGAGTGGATCGGTTCACCCACGATGCATGGCGCACCGCGGTGGCAGAACTTCGATGGTCGATTAGTACCATTCGAATATGACTCGACACGACTGTCGATCGTGGTGTGCGATTATGGCTAATCGTTTGCGTGCATGAGTCATGGGAAACTAATCCACGGAAACCCTCGTAGCCTCGGGCAGCACGGCCGCGGCCAAAAACTGGACCGAAGTGGTCCGCTGGTAGTGGACAAGCTCGAACTCATCCCAACCGTGACCGCGGTGTGTCATGTGTGTGCGTGCGTATAGCTTTCCAAAGTTTGTTCGAAAAATAAAACACAAAAAACGCCAATAAAATGCAGACGACCGCGACCGTCAGCGTGCTTCCTCATGGTTCGCATAGGCGCCCACCTCGGTTGAGGTCGAGGTTGGTACCGGACAACACTGGACTGGTCTCTGGCGTGGCGCTCCGAACCCACCCGATTGTGACCGGTAGCCCAGATTGGATTAATCGCTCGAGTGCGTCGCGAACGCGCTGCTCCTCCTTGAACCTGTGCCTGTTGACGGCGGAAACCCGGCAACCAGCGCAATCAGGAAGAACTCTTCTTCGCGAGCTACGAAAGCGTAGAATCAGCACAATGAACGCAGATTTTTTTCAGGAATTTGAAAGACCACAAATAACAAAACAAAAAACTCCGTCTAGACCTCACGCAGATCCAGAGAATGAATAAAACTGAAAGGGCTATAAAGTAGAATCGTTGTGCGGAAGTGGAATTCGGGAGATACTTACAGAAATCACATCACCGTGAAGCAGCAGGTTCGAGCTCGAGATACCGTTTCACCGTCACGCCAGATTCTGCAGCTTATCTGTTTATCGAGTTGCTACACTGCTGCACTACTACTGGACACTGTATCGTTTCCGTTAGTTTTTAGTTCGCTTGTCAGACTTTTTTTGTAGTTCACTTTTCATTAGACACCGTTGGAAACACCCGAAGAAGAGTCACTAGTGGTTGAGGATTCAATGTTCTCCTGTAGAGACTTCAGACTTTCATTCTACTTCACTAAACAACTTTAACAAAACTACTTCGGTGGTACTAGTGTGCACTGTTCTACTCACTAGCAGCGTTCAGGTATACTGTAGGGGTCTTGGTCTTTATGGAGGACAGTCTTCTGGTACACGCACTAGCCGCGTTGGCTCTGGTAGACCTTCAGCGAGCGACTGACGGTCGCACTACGAGCACAACCCCTACGCAGGGTTTTCCTGGGTCCCTGTGTAAGGTCTCCACACTTTGCCCACCAATCGTGTCCTTTGGCCAGGGGGTCAGAGGCCTTGTGTAATAGCCGTAGACGGGCGACCTTATGTAGGCACAGGCCCAGGCACAGGCCGGATGTGTCTGCGAACCAAATCTTAACACTTCACAGCACCGAATGATCCGCTCCGGACCGGCGGTGCCCAGTTTAAAACGAGCTCGGAGCCGGAGGTTTATGTTACGGGTCCTGGCCCCCAGGTATATACGGCAGTCTACGGCGAGGGAGTCCCTGGTTGTCCTTCGTCCTTTCGTCGGTGCTTTGCGCTCGCTTCGTCTTCCACACAGTACACGGGGCAGAGCGAAAGGTCCGTTCCCCGTTACCGTGCCATGTGCCACACACTAGCCACACTGTGTATTACCTAGAACCTCTTGCGTTGATAGGGTCACCGATATGGGGGTCTGCCCTGCCCTCGTCCTTGCACCACTCGCTTACACACCGCACCAGGATCACACTTGGCCAAAGCACTAGCCACTGGGGAAAACTAGGGGGAGCACGAACGAAGGTGGCGACGGTGACGACGAAAAAACTATATCCCAGCAGGCAGGCAGCGAGTGTTTGGTGTTTTCCGTTGCTACGGGTGACGGCGCTTAGCGGCACCGACCGTCCAATACCGATAGTTATGTCCGTCCCGGTACGACCGGTATCCTTGACGACAGGCGAACAACTACTAAAGTTTTATTTAAGCGCGACCATGTACCTGCTGCTGCCGCTGCGCTGCGTTGCGCTGCTCTGCGGCCATCACCACCGCTACCGCCGCTCAATTCCGAGAGCTCAGGTGCGCCAGAGAGCACGTTTTTCCACACTTTTAGCGGCGCCGGTTCGGTTGTGTTAGTGCTCATCGCTTGCTGCTCGTTCGCTCTCTGGGCCCACGACTCTCTTGGATTTTCTCTGCGGCCAACAAGCACATGGATGGTGATGAACGACGGCGTCGGAGAATGAAAGGAAAAGTTTGTCCAGAACGCGATCGCGTCTTATGTTGCGGGATGTGATCTGTTCCTCTTTTACTCTTCCTCTGTATTTCTCTCTCTCTCTCGCGGTTTGCTGTACGATCGGCTGTCCAGGAGAGAAAGCTCGTCTCATTCATGATCAACTGTGATGCGATGGTTTTTCCTTTGATTTTTTCCGCAACCAGCTCTGCAGTATTCGGAGGAAAAATATGCGTGGAATGTTCTGGGCGATCAGAGGAAATTTTAAAAATTAAAGTCGATTGTTTGATACGCGAAAAAGTCCTGACACGATGCTGCAAGTGATGTGATTCACAAGGATAATTGAATACAATTAAATTATCTTTAATTATATTAAAGGCACTTTAAAAAGTTCCAACAGCCCTGAATAACACATCAAAAGGGCAATAAAAATCTTCTAAACTCTACGAGAAAAGCGAGAAAGAAATAAGAAAACGGTTAGCCCAACATTGACTGCTAGAGTTCGCTTCAGAAAGCCAAGAAATCAGCGATCAGCATATGTATAAACTTCTAATGCTTCATTACATCAATACTGCTGGTAATCGCCTTTAGCTACATGTCTTGAACCTGCAACCACCACAGCACCGAGAATGGAATGCCCAGGGAATGCTAGTTCCCGTTCTCGTTTACGTTTTGCGTGCCGAGAGGAAATTTTTATGTTTTGTGGAAACAAAAACAAGAAAAATAGGAAACGAAACAGCCTGTACCATGTACAGTGCCACTAACGTCACGAAGCGGAAGGTAACACTGTCTTCGGTGTGGACGTCAGAAAAAGCCGGCCTGAGGTCGAACCTGAGCCCACGTTCGGGATATCGAAAATACTGCGGACGAATCCAACGTGCGGTCGAATGCGGCAATCGCATGTTCGGGGCTGATAGTATGCGTCCACCCCTTTCCGGTTTGGTTTTTTTCTCCTGAAAGAGGGTTTTCGTTTGTGTGCTTCCAAATCTTGAGGCACTTGAGGATTGACCGCGGTCCTTTGGTGAAGTAAAACTTTTAGCGCATTTATTTAGAACATTGCCGGACCGATGACATGAACGCGTCATAATGTTACGCCGCGCCACACACCTTATCGAGCGTACGAGCCACAGGGGAGTAATTCTGGGGAGGCAAGATAAATCTCGCCCAAGCCAAGCCAAGGCGACCTGGCATCGTCATCATCATCATCACGCAGGGCTCGTCCGCACTAATTGTCGCATCGTGAAAATTGCGTATTGGCGACGGTAGACCGAGGAAAAATGTGTTCCAAAAGAGGCTATTAATTTGCTGCTGCTGCTGCTTCTTCTTCTCCTTAGCACAATCTTTCCAATAGGCCGGTTGCGTGTCGTGCAGGAACCGTCGCACGCAAACACACAAATCGCTAGGTTCGTTGAGGGAGCCGGAGCTGGGAGGTCTCGCGTTTATCGGCTTCCTTACTTCGCAGCCAAAACCCTTCGCAGGTGGCGCGTCGAAGCTGTGGGTTTCGAAGTTTGTTAAATCGAAACCCTGGGCCCCTTTCTGGCTGGTGCTGCTTCTGCTCCTGCTAGTGGTACATGTTGGTAATGGTGGCCAGTTTATAGTAGTCCGTCCCCGCCATGCTGGCACCAAAGTGCATGTTCATCTGTTTCTTTTTATTTTCCTGTTTTCCTTCTTACAGGCCAACAGATTAAACCAAACAACTGCCAACACAAGCAGTGGCAGTGGCGCGAGCATGCTATTGTCCTTTGTAAGGAGCATGAAAGTTGACTTATTGCGGAAAGGAAATGGCGATTTTTAATCACATAATTCCAGAACGCCACCTTTATGGCACACGGAATGGCTTTCACTGGAATGCAGCTCGGTTAGGAGCTTCTGTGGCCAAGGATTACTTGGACGAAGAGTCAAAGTAAGGGAGAGCCTTTTTGTCGAATTGTTGTATCGTGAAACGATGGTCGTTGCCGGCCGGCATACTAAATCAATCGTAATTCGTAACGATGGATTTATTTTAATATTTCTAATCGATCGATTGTCCGTATGACCAGCGAGTAGAACTCGAGGGGGGCTCCAGAAATAGACCTAGGTAAGGGATTACATTACCATGCGCAGCACACAAACGACACCGATTTCATTCAGTTGATCGTGATCTAATTTTGTTCTTGAATTCGCTTCAAACAAAAGCAGCATAACTCGCTCAAATTTCCCTAATCCTGGAGGTCATAACTTTTTTCCCTAGAAACTATCAAAAGCGAAGGTGCTCTGTTTCGTGACGAAATTATTTGTTTGTGTGCGCTAGCTCCGATGTCCAGCAAAGTCCACAGCAGAGCTCCACCTCCTGAGGGCATAAATTAAGATCACTCCGAGGGGTCTATGAGCGATGGGCTACTACACCTTTATTGCTCATCGTCCCAGCCAGCATAATTAGCTGTACTTTTCATGCGTCGATTGTGGGGTCAGAACCGGCGGGAAAACGAAAATATGAACTCTTTGGAATGGCAATTTATTCATCGCGACCTCCGCCTTTGGTCGCTCATATTCGTTCATTAAAAAGTATGTTCGACCCTCTAATCGGCCCTCTCGGCACCGTCACCGTCACCGTCACTTGACGACTCGGGAATGATTTCCATAAATCGTACAATCCCTGCTTCCTGGTTCCCGGACGGAGTAGTTTTTGGGGTCGGAGCGACGCGCGTTACCGGAACTGTCGAGGGAGGCGGAGTTCTTGCAGTGGCGCCTCCGGGAAACAGTAATATATCATGGACGCGTCCGCTCCTGACGGGCACTGTGTATGTTGGCAAGTGTTTGCGTGGATTTACCTTCCTTCCTTCGCTACCGAAGCTATAGCTCGAGACCACGGCCTCGAACCCTTCCCACTCGATTTCCTCGATCGTAATCACTGATAGGACTGCGGCTGGTTGTTGTTTGGTGGTTCGCGGAGGCCACGGTGCCGAAAAAAGGGCATTGTACAGCACCGGTCCTGTGCAGTCCGGTGCGGTGCGGTATTTGGATGCCTTCTGCTTGGTTTCTCGGTTGCCTTGGTAGAGAGACCAACCGACGGGGCTGTTCGGCCTCATCGAATTCATTCGCTTTACACATCGTCCCAGAACATCGATCGAAGAGAGTGCTTTTCATGCAGAACCAAGCAAGAAAATCCTTCTCATGTTTGGTCAAAGTTGTGCGTATTAGCTCACAAGCACCAGCTCCGTTGTGTTGTTAAATAATTGTTGGTGAAAATGAGTTAATTACTGCCATTGCGGCGCTACCAAGCCACGAACCCGATCCCGATCCACGTCCCAAGGAAGAAAGTCCAAATTTACAATCCCAGCAGCTCACGCTATGGGTTCGTTTCGATTGAAGTAAATAGCAACTCCCGGGGGCAAACTTTGCATGTTCCGGTGGCCACAGTTTGCGTGCATATTTCGTGGCGAACTCTGGCACCTTCACCTACCTGCCTACGGCGACCAAGCTACCGTCTTTGGAAATCATTTCTCAGTTCCGTTACGCCTCACGATGAACATTTTGCCGATGAACTCCGCCCGCGGTGGGGGAAAATCCGCGGAAAAATCGGTGGCACTTTGATTGCTCGCGTAGATTAAAGCCTTTTTGGGGGGGGGGGGGGGGGGGGGTCGCTCCCGTGTCCGCGTGTATGTGTGTTTGCAGGCGTCGATAGGAATCAGGGAGGGGCCCGAAAGAAAGTCCGCGCGTGTCCGTGCGGCGTTGGTTCGATGGAAGAACACTACGACCTTCCACGACGATTTTTCCTTCCAGCTCTACCGCTTGCCCTCTGCCTTGGCCACCAGGGCACCGGGCACATCCGGTTCGGTGTGATGGAGGTTTTCCGAATCGGCCGGGGTGCCGGGAGAGTTGGTTCGTGGTACGACCGGCGCACCAGTCCTCGATCGATAAATGTCAGAGTTTGCGGTTTGGGGTGTAAGGCTTTGGCTGTTCGTTGCTGTAGCGTTCGTGTGCGAGGTCCGGCGACGGTATCCATCGGCGGTTTGCAGTAGCAAAGTTCTGGCTAAAGTACTTTTCGGGGTTTTATTGCATGATTTGGTGTTTCTATAAATTTTTGGCAAGTTGTCTTAAATTGTTCAATTGTAAAACAGCTTTTGAGAGTAGTAAATGGTATCAGCGATATATACGGACGGAGAAATGCGCAACATCATGGCACAACTTTCATCCTTTTACACTAAATTCATCGGTATGAGGATAATTTGAATGTTAATTGTTTTTTTATTTAAAGATTATAAATTTAAAAAATTGTTTACCAGTTTAACTAAAAAGGACTTCTAACTCCAAAAAGAAAATTAATCTTTCATCATCAATTGAATTTCTCCCTTTATCCCTCTCTTTTTATTACATTTTCTCTCAATGGCTTTTCTCTGGGCTTTGGCTTAATTAAATGGGCTTGAATAGCAAAACCATTTGTTTGCTTTTATCTTTGTAGAATCTCAGAAATAATCTTAACAAATCCATATAACATTAACATTAAGACAAGGTCTGTTTACACAATATCGTCGTCCGATTGAATAATAAAATACGATAGAATGCAGTATCCTTTTCAACGATATTCCTTCAAAGTTTTACAGTAAAGTGTAATGAAAATTGAACAATTTACCGATGGCGTTTCTACACTTGAATTAAAACTCACTATTTTAATCAAATAAAAGCTTAGTTGCTGGTTTTTTTTTCTTTTAATTTGTTCAAATAACTGTTAAGCTGCAGCAATTGATTTTCTTTCTCCCACACATTCCCTATCGCACATCTGATGACCAACGTGGTGATCAACAACATCGTCCAACATCTGTTAAATCGAGCATTTTACGTACATTTTCACACGCGCTCCTTGTAAGACTGTTTCTCACCGTCGCGGATGAGCTGCTGCGCTTTGCCAAAGTCAAACCCGGACTGACCTGGTGGCGGCGGTGGTGGTTGAATTTCAAACGCCCAAAAATGCGTCTGACTTACGCGTACTTTCCCACACACATCAGCGTTGTCAGATGGATGCGTTGGAGGGAGTGCGAAGGCAAAACTCTGGACCTCTGGATAAAACGGCAAACGGGCGGCCACTGAAGACAATTATGCTGGCACGTAAAACAGTCTGTTGACCCCGTATGGTGCGGCTAGTAACGTTACTTTTTTGGGAGACGAAAAGGACACGGAAAGGGAACGAATTAAAAGGATTCGGGCCAGCCAATCTGCTGCGTTCGTATGCAGTTCGTAGCGTAGGACCGGCGCCCATATGACGCCCATATGGAGAGTGCGTACGTGTAAAGGTATTTCGTTGCCATCAGGAGCAAACCGAACTAGGGGATAGCGAGTATAGAGAAAATAAAAAAAACGAACAGGAACTCGCGTTAAACAGCAGCTGCAGGGCGATGCGTAACAAGTTGCTATCCTGCGCACCCTCGAAGGGTGGCCGTGCTCGAGAGGATTAACTTCCCCGGGGGAGAAGCCTGGGGACACTTTCGTGTGGTGCACGCTTGCGCACAACATGCAGCTACATCAACCGCCAACCGTCGTGTGCTTTCAAGTGGAACCACGGCCGCATGTGGCGGTATTCGTGGGCTTTGAGGTGAACCTGCTGTTGCCGGCGCCTTAACCTGATCGCGCTAGTTGTGACCTTCGCAGAGGGAGCAGGTCGTTTGCGAGAAAGAGGAAGTCATTACGAATGGTCAACCGTTTTAAAGACCGTCCGCTAGTGCGCGGGGTGCTAACGAAACAACGGACAACGGCACCTGTTGATAGTGAAGTTAAATGTCCGTCGAATGGAAGGATCGTTTGCTGCGCATTGGCATTTCGTTTAAAGGGATCGAGAAAGCATTGACGAGAAGGAGGAAATGTACATGATATAGAAAAAATAGGACCTTTGTTGAAAGTTTTATGTAAAAATCTTACCTAGTTATGTAAACTTCTTTGTGAATCACAATCATTGTTAAAGGAACGTTGTGTTCTTTTAAAAGATTGTGAGGCAGATGATCACATTCGATCGGCACAAACTGTTCTCGCAATCTAACGAGGAAGCAAAGAAATAAACAGAAAGCAGATTGTAGAACTGGTTTGTAATAATAACAAACCGCCAAAAAAAAAAAACATCTGCCGAATGGTGTTCAAATGAACGAAGATTAGACATCAGAAAGAAAGAGGGGAACTGTCCTGAAAGTATCACAGTAAGATCTTCCGTCCGACAGGACGAGATCAGCTGTTTCTGCTCCATTGCACAGGCACGTGCCGACGACGAGGATAAACGAGAACAAGTGTCTTTGTCTGCACACCACTTCAGGTGTATCGAATGTCCTTTCCCGCGTGTCCTTGGCTGCACGGTGTTCGGTGCACGTCTTGAGGATCGTTTTTTTTTCATTCTTCTGTTCTTTCCTTTTCCCGTCCCTTCTTCATGCCCGTTCACAAGACAAGAACCTGTCGTCCGGAGTGAGTCTGTCGAGGTAAGGCGAGGCTTCTATTTTTTTATATCTTTTCCTTCCATCGTTTCGTTCCATTCGGTTGCGTAGCGAATGTGGTGCTGCACGTTGCGCGAAACATGCCCTGGCTGCCATCAGGTGCATCTGCCAGCCAACGGTGGTGGCCGTTCGCAAAGCAAGGTGCAGTCTGCATCGTGCCGCCGGAAGAATACACAAAGTGGATTAAAAATGCGAGGAAATGATCGTACGATGATAATTTAGATTGAAAACATCCAGCAGCAAGCGGTGTTAATTCCTTATACCAACGCCACAGGACCACAAGCTCATGTGAAATGTATTCGATGTTTGCAGTTTTACTTGAAAGAAATGAAAGGAAACGTAATAAATATGAAATTGATTGAATTGAACGCACTTTGTGTGCAGGAAGTGCAGGCCTCCTGAAATATCCTGAAGTTCGATTGCAAACAAAGTCCAAACGGCCACCTTGAAAGCGCCACCACACTACGATCTAGACGAATCTGCGGTCTGTAACGGTCAAAAACCGTCGACCGGACGGGATTGCGTTCTGCAGTGGTCGGTCGCACTGTACTCATGCACTCAACCACATAGAGATGAGAACATTAAAAAAGGAAGAAAAGGAACGAATAAAATGTTTGCTTCACGCTTCGCTGACTTTCTCCGCTTGGGGCTCTTGGAAGAACGTGCCAAGGGGAACCTGTCACCGGTGACCGTTGATCGTACGGTCGTTCCATTCCTCTATATATGAAGCTTTTATGAAATGAAGGCTCAGCGAGTGTGGTAGCGGAGCAGAGGTAAATGAATTTGAGGAGCAATTAGAATGATTTTGTTCTTTTTCAATTCTTCAAATGGAATGTACAAACCACTAAGCACCAATTGTTGTTAATCGATTCCGATTTGAAACACACTGATAACGAGGCAACTTTCTTCTGCGACTTTTCGCACCATGATTTTCCCCGAAATCGTGTTGGGCAGCAGATGAAGTAAGCACCGATACCGTGGGATACCGACTTCCCCTTTCTCTATGCAAACGACTAAGCACTCAAGGGCGTTGTCACTCGGTTTGCTGCGGACCGTTGCGCAACGGAAAACGAGAGGAAGAAGCTGCACAATGGCCACCGGCGTCGGCATGTGACCACCGATTACAAAATTAAAATTTCTTTTAGACCTCCGGTTTTTGGGGGGGGGGGGGAAGGCGCCTCGTGGTGGGAACATTTGTGGTTCCGGAGAGCAAGCAAGACTGTTATGATTGGTTGTGTTTCAAATGACGTTATGGTGCTTCTAGTGATTCGTTGGGACGCCAGTAAAAGGCCAAGTGGCTGCAAATTGTACGCTTTTTTGACATTATTGTTGTAGTTCCTATCGAATCCAACGTAATGGAGACGAGTGATTTGTACCGGCGGCGACGACGAACCCGAAATGAATTCCTCACATTCCAGGCATGCGCTCTGGTTAGCGACAAGAAATGGGAGTATGTTGAAGATTACGTGTGTGGTTTGCTAACAATCGTTCGATACTAATTAAGTTCGACTTTCAAAAACAAACATCCTCGCTCTAGGTTTGATTATTGTTAACATCCTCTGGCAGGCCAGCGAGTAGTCTAGCATTTCATAATTCAGCTCAAAACGACATTCCTACGGTAGAACGACATGGAAGCCACGCCGGACCGGCTTCCTAATAATAATTTCATGATCCCGAATCCAAAAGGCTGATTGGCCTTTTGCCAACCCCTTTTTCGTTATGTAGATTCGGAATTAATGAAGCCATCCATTTGCGTTCGGTTTAATGTTTGTTTTATTGCTGGTCAGTCCCGTGCCGTGGGCCGGGCTCGCTGATCGACCAACCCTCGTAAGTCCTTGGCATGTATGTGGACATGAGCGAGTGAACGAAGAAAGAAAAAAAATGCTCAAAATGAAATATTACGCGTTGTTCTCGCGCCCAATGAGTGTTTATGATGTGAACGAGCACGAAAATGACCAGAAATGGACCATGTTTGGCCCGATGTTTATGATGGCTGTGTTGTGGGTGGGGAGAATAGGGAACACTCACCAACATTGGGACAGGTGACAACGTTGCTGCTTCATCACTTGCCGTTAACATTAGGTGGCGCGCGAAAAGCGAATTAATCAAAAGTGCCAAGGAAAGCAATTCGGAACACTCCCAAGATGATGGGCGAGGCATCAATCCGGCTGACGGTGAAAGGTGCAATTATGCCCGAATGGCCACCGAAGACAGTAAGGAGTAGATTATAAAATGGATTGTATTATTAAAAAAAAAATCCACGAATCCTTCCTCTGGTTGATATACTGTGCCACAACCGAAACTCAACACGAAACGTGTTCATTCCGTACCGAAAAATTCTGATTTATTGTCCAGCCGGTATAGCGCTCCGGTTGGGAACCTAAAGTTATGCATAAAGCGTCCGCCCGTTTGACCGCGGTCAACCCGGTACAATCCGGGTCCTGTTTAGGCTGTACATTCTCTGCCAATCTGCCCGTACATACGGCCCGTACGGCTAGAAAGCTAGTGAGGGCCTCTAGGACGACCAAAAATGTTATGGCACCCCGGCACGGCATGTGCCCGTTTTTATTTCATGAATGAGCTATAGATTAGCATAAACGTTGGAGCCTTTCGAAAACGTTTCCGAATCCTCGCATCCGAATCGAGGAGGGGTCATCGTGCCACCGGAATGGAACCGGCCATAGCTGGTCAGTGTTTCGAGGCTCGACGAACCCCGGTGCTATGTGCGGACGGTTACTTTTCTCTTTCTTTTTTTGGTTCCATTTCTCGAAAGGAGTCGGGAACATAAGAAATCTGAATTCCTTACCAGCACTGGAAGGAAGGAAGGAAGGAGTCTCTTGGGGAACCAGAAACGGGGCCTTTACATAAGCGCATAAGGAGTGGGAAATGGGAACTCCCAAACCAAACAAATGGCAAGAGCACAAAACCAACACAAAATGGTTGGGCGAGTGCGAGGAGCAATGCAATGGTTTAAACCGATGGAAAAAAACAGGTCCGAAATTACGGCCACCTTATCGACTCTGGTAATCAGCGTAAGTTTTATGTTATGTACCGCAACTTGTGCTGAACTGAGCTGGCCCCGACGAACGCCTAAACGTGAGCTAAACCGCCGTACATGTTCGTTAGATGTTGCTGGCTGGCCGCATGATCGTTCTCCGAACAAGGTTGTCCTCATTTTCCTCAAAAACTAACAATTACAACGCGCCAGTTCACAAGACAAGAAGCCGTTGTCGCTAGCCGTAAGCTTGCGACGGGGGCGCATTTATGAAAACACAAGAGGTCTAATTGTGCGTTGAATGCACTGAGGCCAACGTCTGCAACCTTCATAAAGAAAGCAAACGCTCAGGATCTTGAGAGAGCGTGTCTCTTATAGATGTACTTTTCGTTCTTGCCATGAGAAGTGGTCCTTCGAAGAAGGATATTTGTAGTGATAACTAACCTGCTCATGCCAGTGTGCATCGCTTTGAAGAATTCATGCTAAACACTTTTCAATTCCGCACTGTATCGATGGTAGAAGCTAAAGCCCGAAGACTCCCTGGCTAGAGGTCAGAAGCCGCTAGGCTTTATCGCACCGAAGAGGTCAGTAGAAGTGGTTCGTTAGGCCACAAGGGGCACGGGTGTTATGGTAGAAAGTTACGGGAAGCTAATTATAGCTCCTTTCCACCTCTTTTCTCCCAGTAATATGGCTGCCGAATCGATGAGTGGCGTACATAGCGTACACTGCTTTAACCACACTTTACACTCCCAACCGGCGCCAGCGATAGAGGTCCTGTTTGTTTCATGGAATTCACTTGCACACACACCGTGGGCATGGTTTGGTGTAATTGGCTGTATGTACGTAGGCAGTGGACGTGGCGTACAACATGTACCCCCCGGCAAAACCTCTTTTGGTGCCTCTGTTGCTGCATTGTAATTTCAGGCCACATCCCGCCGCAGCGTCGTCCCTGTTGATCCTGATTACATAGCGTATAGTCGAGCTCAGTCTCGGTGGCGGCATCGGGTCGGTTTGGGCATCGTACACGCCAACGCCAACGGTGGCCAAATGATTAGCTCCCTCGCGATATACGGTGATTTCAGTGTTATCGATCATCGCACGGAGGCCTATAACGCATGGCGAGGAGAAGGTGAGCAGAGAGAAGGGATTGCCCTTCCCTCGGCCAGCGGTTAGCGGGGTCGTAGGGTCCTTTGCACGTGAAATACCGATTCAAAGTTCATTAGCTGTTTTATATTCGTACGAAGCAACCCATCAGTCAATCTGCGGGGCGTGGAAATGGGTTTTCGGTAGATTTTCACCAACTGGTAGCTCCAGTTAGCGGCAAATTTTGTTAGAACAATCACTTAGGAGGATTACTTTTTACTCATAACACTGCAATTCTGTAGTAATACAACCCAATGGGTATGAGTCGCGTTTATGTATTTGAAATATTAAAGGCTCTTTATTCTTGAACGTAAATAGTTTGGTAAATAATGTATACTGGATCGAACTAGATCGCTCTTTATCGCAATCCATCCAGCCGCATAAGCGCACACTGGATTAAGGATATTTGTACTGAATCAATAGCCACATCATTACAGTGCATTACTGGCAATTATTGTGGAGCACCTTCAGGTGACCTGGGAGTCGTCGATTCGGATTCGGAGTCAGTATCGGTTGTAACAGCAACAGCTACTGGTTCGGTTGATTACGGCTCAGGCCCCGGCGATAGAGGTACAGCCCATAGCTCCCTGTTAGTCGCGATGGTCGCGCCGTAAGCCGCATAATGGTATTGATTTAATAAAATAATCATACTTTTACCGCAATGGCCATCGGTTCGGAGGGCAATGTGGGGAACCTAGGGAGCGCAAGGCTCCACGGATTGACTCGTCCGCCAACCGACGGCAGACGCTGAACCAAAATCATCATCATCATCATCATCATCATCAGGTGCAAATGTACGGTTATACGTTAACTCGCGCACGCAGTGTTTCATTTTAATAGAGTTCACGTTAGGCAGCCCGCAGCCCTGCCTCTGATGGATGATGACGGTAGGTGTGCCACTGATGAACGCGCACTTACTGCTGCTGCTTTCTACTCTATTTTCCATTTCCCATTTCCATGTTCTTCCTCCAAAGACACGTGAAAGACGGTGGACAGTGATTAGCAGCTGGCCGTTAGCTGCTGCTCACGGCACTGATTCTCCTGCATGGGAGGTGTTTGTGGTTACACGATGGGCTCCCTTCCGGGGGCGAATGGTTGATTTGTTTGACGAGAAAGAGTTGCAAACGGAATGAATTTTTAAACGCCATTACCGGTGATGATGATGATGATTATTATTTTTTGGTTGACATTTTCATTCACAACTCTCATTGATCCGCACTGAAACGGATCGAAGGTGGTTAGTGAGCACATGTGTGCAAATAGTTTGGTAAATAATGGAAATAAAATAATCCTCTGTCGTCCTTATTCTAGTTTTTTGATCTCATGCAAGTCGAGTGCAAGGCGCATTAACTTTATTCATTTACATTGTTTTCAACTGGAAATGATGATCGATTAATGACGTATTAACTGAGAAAATCTGCCAAGGACTGCCATTCATGCTGGTAGTCTATTCGCTCTGATTTAATCTAGTATTTCTGGGGGCACAGTGTCTGCATAAAGTCTTATAGAGAGAACAGCACACTACGCAGCCAATCAGTTCTTTTTTAATTCCTCTCTTAGTTGTAACACATTTAATTTTAGTTAGTAAACATCGTTTATAAAAAAAGGGACGGAATTCCACGTGTTTTTCCCTCTTTTTTAAATTGTCAACTAGCGCTATCTACAGCATAACACAAACGACAGTAGCGCAACCTAGCGGCCACGTGAACTTGAATTCCAACGGTTTTACACTTCGCGATGCAAAAAGAGCAGCACCATTTTTACGAAATAATCGAAGTTTAAAGGAATTAAAAATCAATGAAGTAATTGTACAAAGTTTAAATTCAAAGGTGATTATCCAGTAATATAATCATTATAATAAATCAGCTACTTTATCGGTATTTTGGTTTAATGGCGTCCTTTCAGACGGAGTACTACACTAATTTGCTAAAAAAATAATTGAAGAAGCTTCCGAAGATTGTCGATAGTGAATTAGAGCCTAATTTGTAGGATAACAGATGATCGCACCTAATGCGATTTTTTGACAAAATAATATAAATGCTTGATTAAACTAAACTAACGGAGGTTCGCGTGAAGCCAACCATCATCTCTATGCTCTATGCTAAGGAGTGGTATGAGGTGCTCTTCGCTCCTCCGTTAATTGTTTCCTCCTCCTAACACCACCGTAAGTAACCGGTTCAGCCCGGGAATTCAACGCGCGAAATCGATTAGCAATAAATCTCTTGTTCGCGAAGGGTGGACAGGTTAATTTATTGGAAGAATAAATAAAATGATTTGCGAAAGTGGTCAAACGAACGAGCGCTGATATGATTCAAACTACGCGTCTAGGATTTTGTTCACCCTCTCCTTTACTCCCGATACACTATCACAAGTTCCGTGCTGTTTGAACTAGAAAAGGGTGTTTATTGAACAGCTACGAAACCAGTCCAGCATAACGAGATCTGAGAAATGTTTAATACAACTGTTTGCTCAGTCAATTACATCGAATCGATTACTTTACATTACATTAGCGACTTAAATATCATGGACAAATAGTTGTATGTTGGTTGTGGCTATATGCGATCTTCTGAGAATATGAAATGCCTGGCTAGGGATAACCACAATAGAGTGACATAAAATGTATGTTAACGGCTGATCCTGCGCGCTCAGAACCACCTGTTCGAAGTGCAATAACATTGAAATAAATCCTCCACCTCACTCATCGCTGCTCAGCCGCAAAGCCTTTGCACGGTATTTCCCACAAAAAGCCACTAAACTTGTTGCGAACATGACCGATTGTATAATCAATTCACTTGACTGCAGCTGCGTCACCGACATTCAAATGAAGATCGCAGCTGATCGCTTCCTTCGCCCGGCCCCCCAAAACAACGCTTCTATTGTGCATTTTGGCAGAGAGGGTCCACTCCTCTCTCCGTAGACTCTTGCAGGAGAGACGGACTGCATTCCCACCCATACAAAAAACACGGTCCGCGGACCAAAGTGAAAAGTGAGAGTGGATCCCCAAAAAAAAAACGTGCGCCCACGAGACGCCAGCGGCCGTCAGCGTGCTGTCGAGTGGACGACGTGCACGCATTCGGAGTGATAAGGGGAAGAAAAGAAAATGAAATACTCTTACCGTTGCGGTTTCGCACTCGACCGCGTGGAGCTGCTGCTCAGTTTGTTGCGATCGCGAGCCGCGATCGGTTGTTGTTCGTTGTCCGTTGAGATCGTCTAGCACCGAGGTTTTCGGGCGGTGGCCTACCGTCCGTGGGCCATTATGCGATAGGAGTGCTCGCGAGCCAAACCAAATATTGATACTGCAAAAGGTGTGTATTGGTGATCGTGGATGACGGAGTGACGGAGCGTCCGGCAGGTAGTGGCCGTTGAGGTGCAGCACAAGTTACTTAACGTGCCGAGTAAAACCATTGTGAGCATTGTGAGTGCCAAGAAGTAAATGCACGGCGCGCAATGGCCACGCGGTACCGTGCTGTTGAGGCCACGGAATGCTGAGCCATCACCTTGACGTTTGCTGGATGGCCTCGTGGAGTGAAAACAGAAGATGATCGCTCTATGGTGAAATGCTCTACAGACGCAACTGTGGCCGGGCGTGCAGTTACGGGCATCCTGTTGCCGTGACTGAGTGGCGCCGTCAGTTGAGTGGAGGTTGAAACAAAAAAGGGAACGCGGAACGATGGGGTCACAGGAAGATATCGGAGCGCTGACCCAGATCCAACGTTGGCCAACGATTTCAACGTTACGTTGGACGACGAACCGGATATTTAAATTTTCGGTCAACAAGCAACAGATGAAAGCGAATGGAAACCGGGCCGCAGATCTGCCAGAAGATGCCAGATTCGTCGTTACAGCAGCAGCAGTGTGGCGTTCACGTGGGTCACGGGCCCCTTTATGCCGATGGTCACCGATTGATTGGTGCTCTTGAAGTGATAATTCACTGTGTGGACTGTTATGCTATGTGCGATGCGGTAATGTGCGATTGCAAAGTGCGAGTACGCTTGCAAGATACCTCAACAGCAACCGATCGTTGGCGAGATGGATTTGATTTGCCTACCAATAAGGGGATGGTCACGCGCAAAATGGATACGCGAGATTGCGGCTGTCCGTTTAGCAAGTATTAGGCAAATGAGTCAAGCGGTTAAACGTTTCCGCTTTGCCAAGATGATATGCTAATTGTTCTCCACTGTTTAGCGTCACTCGGTGAGCTATACTGCTTTCGGAGACAGTAAGTTGACTTTTTAACTTTGAATTTCAAACCAATTTACGTCATACGTGATCGAAAACACTTCGTGACCATGACCATGGACGTGTTACAATTTCGATGCCGTTCGGTGCATTGTTAGCAATCCGTTTGCCGTTTGGTTGCTCGTGATGCAAGTTCCTATCAAGCTGTGACACACTAACAATCATGCCCCGCGGGTGGCTAAGCATCGCGGTCATTGACCGTGATGCGCGAGATTGCCACGATGTTCGTCCGTGCGTTCGTCCGCGTTGCTTATCAAATGTAGGTCAACGCGGCAGTTTCAGAAGACACACAGCACACGACTAATCCATCGTCGTATCTTATCGTGCGCTTTCCCCTTTCCGTTCGGCCCTTTTTTCGTAGTGATGCAACCCTACGCTCTGGTCAGGTCTGGTGGACATTTCTCATCTCGCTATTCTTCCGCTATTTGCAGCAATAAATCGGTGGACGACATCTCGCACGCAGCATGATTATCAAAAAACCCACGGCCGATCAAGCGTTCATCGAGAGTAATGTCGCGAAACGGTTCTCGCCACTGGCACGACAGGTGAGTGAAGCGGATAAAGGGGAAGTGATTTACCATTCGCGCCGCCTGGCGAGGGGATTAGTGCGAGAGTGATAGCATTGTTGGCGCACAGTGAGCACATTGTTTGTTACTTTCTTCTCCGGCTTTTTGGTCTTTGGTCGGATGTTGTTCTGTTTCTTTGTGGCTGAAGACCGAGGAGAGTGGGAGGTATTAGATTTGTGGTTTCTTTCTGACTGAATGGTTACAGTCTAAGAAGATAACGCTTCCGCTAATGATGCAAAACAAAATTTTGTCGAGTGTGATAATCCAGTATCGGGCAATAGAATCCAGATCTCTAACATGCATAAGTATGAAAATAGTAGAATATATTGAAAGCAACTGTTGTCACTATTCTTGAATCATGTTTTAAGGGCGCATGTTATTGAATTGTTTTAATTATGGCTAAAAGAAATGATCAAATTAAAAGTAGGCATCAACATACTATTGTTTGCTCGATGAGTTCCTTATGCTTTGTATGTTTTGGTTACAATAATCTTACCCCATTTGATGTTACATAAATTAAATGGAAG
>NC_064878.1:48851048-48858548 GCF_943734665.1 Anopheles aquasalis | reverse complement strand
TCGCTTTCTTTGAATTTAACCATTACTTTAATAATTTAATAGTGTTTTTTTCTTACTTTCACAAATGCTATACCGTCCACACCCCGAACTTGCGAAGTGGAGTGATATAAAGTTGTGAAAAACAGGCATATTTCTAATTCGCAGCCGTATATTGGTTTTCCGCTGCAAAGTGATTTGTGTGATTGATTTTGAGGGGGTGGTTGGTTTGAATGTTTGTGTCTGTATGTGTGTTTGCGTGTATGGATTCCGGTGCATCGTTATGTATTACATTTCACGCTCATGCTCCGCTGTAGCTACGTTCGGTAATCTACGATCGCATACTCATCATTCGCTTTAAAGTACAAAAAGGTTGACATGCGGTTTCTGTCCGCAGCCCAGGGCCTTCCTACTGCTATGTGCACTTGTCGACTAGCTTCTCTACGAATGCGTTAATGAGCACGGTTTGCTTGTGCATCTTTCGCTAAGTTGCTATTAGCGCAAACCGGTTGTTTTATAGCTCTCTTGTACCTAATTTCAAAGCATTTATTTTGGAAATAATGTTTTGATTTTTCAACAATGCATAGCATTCACCTTTCAGTGTGATTGACAAGAGTTGGCTATACTATGTTTTTTTTATTTTCATCCTTTTTCAATTGCTTTGTTCTATTGTGTTTTTGACCATGTGATGATCATTGTATTTATCATGCTCTACAGATTCTCTCCACTCACTTCTTCATTGCACTATGTATCGAATATCTGATTTTATAATCCAGTCCACTAAACTGATCCAACTGTTACTAATTGCGAGTGAATTGCGACGTTTTGCGAATTACGAGCTGAATTGTGTATGAATTGAATTGTGAAAACTGAGTCTCCTGAAAACATGCATGATGCAATGTATTTTGTTCTTCTTTTAATTAGATTCATTGTTGCTACGCTTCCATAAGCAGTTCAGAAACTATGCACGACTGTCGGGCGTAGAAACAGAATGCGGATTTCGTGGTTTTCCTTTTTGTCTGGACTGTTTGAGTCGTTAATTGTTTAGCTTTCGGTATTAATTTACATCGGCTTCGCGGTCGTTTTTTTGTCTCCTTTGCTCCCACTGCTTTCCATTTCTACATGCTCCATTTTATCGTCTTTGGTAAATCACAATCTTAGCTGAGCTGTTCGTTTATTTCGTAGTATATATTCAACATTAATGTAAGTACGGTGATGCGCTCGGTGGATGATTGTGATGCCTTGTGGGATGGATGGTCAGGTGTCAGGTGAAGAGTTTTTGACAAACAAGCAGAAAACACTTGAAGACAACGGATGAAATGTGCATAGACGGGCGTACAGGTAACGGATGACGAAGGTATGCATCGCTCGTCGTTTGGGAAGCGTTTCCATTTACGGCAAATCAACCCAGTGGGTGTGTTTTGTTTAGATGAAATCAGGCAGTGCTCAAAATCATGTGGTGTGATTGTGAGTGCGAGTAAGGTTACCAGTGGTTGCAGTTGTCATGCCACCACACCAATCGGGGCTGCATGCAGTTCGATAGTTTTCTTACGATCAATGTTACAAAATAGTTGCTAGTAAATTACGAAATAGCCTATCGTCAATTAGATGCCATCTTACATGCTTTATACATAGATACAGCCAGCCAGCCAGCGATGCTTTTGTGTGTGGTTGCAGTGTTTTCATTCATTGAAAGCTTCCTTGACGAACACACAAGCACGCTCGCACGCACACACCATCGGAACTAATTGTTAATGTCTTTTCGGTTTGGAAAGTTTGTGTTTTACGCACGAGCATGTTCGGGTTTGTTTTTGCTATCGTTTTGCTCCTCCGTTCCTCCGCTTAAGTTGGTCTTCGCTAGCGCTAGCTCTCAGCTATCCTAAAACGATCGCTAAGGCATACCGTATGCAATGAAGAAGCCCTAAATTCCCTCTCTACCCAAACCCTCTTCCCCTCCTATCTTCTCCATTCTCCTGTTGCACCGCTCAGCTAAACTAGGTATCAAAATCTTCAGAGACAGATAGTTAGTAAAACGTAGATGCGCGAAAAAGCCCAACGCAACCCCAGTGTACCCCCTCGATCGCCCGTTATCGGCAACCGTTAGCTGAAGGTTTTCAAGTGTAAGTTTAGAATATCGAGATTCAGTTGTATGCTTAAGATAGCTAAGGGGCTAGAGGAAGGAACTGAGTCGGCCACACACCTTCGATGATGATACCGACGTTACGGAACTATCTGTGTGCCTATATGATTCGAATGGCTAAGCCATTCAGCTTTGCCGATACGGGTAGGATGCATTCCGCACTCCGATATCTCTGATCTCGTTGCCCCATTCACGGCTTCAGCAGCGTTACGAATTCAAAATAGTTTGCGATTGCTATAACCCTCACCGAAAGCAGTTGCTCCGTATTCGTCTGCTACTACTCGCTGGCAAAGGCTTATACGTGCGCATCAAAGTGAGCGAACGGATAGCGAATCCCGTTTGTTTTTGTCTGGAGAATATAAGGGTAATGTCGGCCACCATTCCATTCCGATTGCCGATGGACTTGGTCCATGTTCTCATGCCCGCAGTTTTACTACTTCTTTTGCACCTTCGGTGCACTCTCTTCCTCACCCTCTTTCGCTGTAGCTTCCGGTTTTGCCCATTCTCTGCCACCATCTCTCTACCTTACTATCATAGTTTCGTATTTTCACTACGTTTGATATGTCAAATGATGCAAAATAAGCACTTGGTTTCAGCGTCTTTAGTGTTAGATTTTTTGTTGTGATGAATTTGTTGCTTCCGTTCTCGTTCCTGCTGCACACCATGGTGGTGCATTACTACTTCCCTTCCGGACTTTTGTCCCTCACATTCCCTAGACTAATAGGTAATGCTTTAAAAAATGATGCCGCCCAACTAATAAACTAGAGAGTGTGATTCGTAGACTAGATTTGCTCTAAGGATATCCTTCATTTTTCTCTGCCAGGGGTTCGATCGAGAAGAGGAAAAAAGTCGCGACGAGCATTAAGCTAAAGTTCGTAAGGAAGGTGGAGGGGCACACCGAACTGATCAGTTCGTGCTGCTAGCAATAATAAGACGACGTACAAGTTATCAGGTTAACAGGTTTGCGTTTTTGCAGGGGGTCGTGGGAACAATACCAGTTCCAGTACGTTGGTCCAAATGTCAATAAACGTTGTGAAGGCAAATTGCAGCTACCAAGCCGAAAGCGAGAGGTGTTGCGGAGCGCACCAATTCCAGGCGCAAGTTGAGCGAGAGCAACAGAAATGCAACTGAAGATCGATTAACGGTTGACTGCTCGCCAGAACACACAAACGCCAGAACGATTCTCGTGTTCGTGAATCGCTAGTGAATTGCTGCGCTTTTCGCCCACAGCGTACGACTTGCTGCCCGTAGCCCCCAAAGAAAGCCGTAACGAGGTGTGTCCGCGGCTCCGCCTCCGCCTGAGTAACTGAGGTACGTGGCCATGATTTTGCTTCTGAAACGGAACCACGCGCCGTATCACTCCAGCTCCTAGCAGCTTTGCTAACAAGGCTCTAACTTTAACGTTTGCTTTAATTTACTTGCAGTAGTAAAATATTTCTTTATGCTTTTATCTACTTGCCTCCTGCTCTGTCTCCTGGCTGGTACCGTCTTCGAGTACGAGTTCGCTTGCTCACGAAAGTTCGCAAATTACGGAGACCCGGCCACCGTGCAAACGCTTCTCTCCCGCTGGCTATCAGTATCCTATCGGTATTGCTTGGGTTTGTTGCTCGATTCTCCGCTACGCTGGACCACCGGATCCGTGTCTATCTAACACTAGGGGAGTAGAGTTTGTGCGAGCGTGCTGCGGGACAGAAATGAGTGTCTGCGTGGATGAGAGATTCTCGTTTCGTTTCTCTGTTCCTTGCGCACGCGGATCACGTGCATCAACAGCAGCAGCTGCAGCAGCCAGCAAGCGTGGTACAAAAAGGTGCCCCTTCTTGATGGCTAGACCATCCAAAACCATCGTCTTGACTAGAGTGAAATTAGACATTACTTTACCTACAGCCTAAAAATGATTTAACTAACACACTAAACTGAAAGCGCTGACTGATCAACGAATTGATCCTCGTTTTGCACCGGCACGATCGTGCACTCGCGGTCAAGCGGTCGATCAGCATTGTATTGATCCTGTTCTGGGCCATCCAGTTCCGACCGGAGCGAATTCGAATCCTTTGCTACAACTATCGCTACAAGGCAGTATGTATGTGTTGCACTTTGCACGCGCGGTCCAGCCTGCCCCCGGGCCATGGCCTGTCCTGGCTGTTACTACTGTCCTCCTAACTGGCCGGGCTAATTCCAGCAAGCCGTGGGTCCTTGTCTATCTTTGCAGCGGCGGTAGCGACATCAGCAGCGTACAGTGATAGCGGATAGCGGTTGTAGTATGTTGTTGTAGTGCATTCTCGTTGTTGGATCCATCGGTGGAGGCCACGTTTGCTTGCGTCAGCCTCCGCCAAATCACTCGCCCACAGATCGAAGTGCCGGAGCAGGGCAGGACAGCGGAAGGTCCCGGCGTCCGCTACAGCAGGTTGTTGGTGTAGATCTTGTGGATGAGTGATTTCTGGATCGTATTCTAGGAGAAGCCCTTGTAGTGGATGAAGAAGAATATCAGAAAGACGGCGTACGCCGACGGGAAGGTGATGCGCGCGATCACGTCGATCGTCTTGGCCACCCGGATCGGGTGTGGCGGTTCCTTTTTCCGCACCTGCACGAAGCACGTCTGGAAAAGGTGTGTAGGTGGCATGGAATTAGAACCGACTACTGTTGGCACCTTCTTTCTCTCTCTCTCTCTCTCTCTCCTCTTGCTTACCTCCGTTGCACAGCCATTGTTTGCCGAGTGCGTACAGGGGCTAGTGCCGCCGGCGCAGCTCGTACACGCGACGATCTCGTTCGGTCCACCGGATTCCCGCTTCTTGACACCCTGTCAAAGGGAGCACCATTAGTGGGGCAGGCAACAGGACAACGTTGACGCCGACGTGTTGGCGTTAAGAACGCGGTAAACGCGGGTTTTTTTTTGTTCTTTTGGTTTTGGTTTCTTAACGACTAACGCGCGTCGCGTTCATATTGAGGAAGTGTTAGTGGTGGTAATAGTTTAGATTTAAAGGCATAAAAAACAGTCCAGGTGGGAACACAACAAACTAGTCAACCAAAAAGAAAACACAGGGGATGATACCATTCAGAGGACGGAGTGAAGGGTCACTACTGATTCGTGATAGCATAGTAATAGAGGATCGACACAGGTGCAGCGAGACACAGGTGCACTCGATGGGCAGTTTAAAGGGGGCTCAATTCAGTAGCTTTCGTAGCCAAATTTAAATTCACACAAGCACACAAAGGCCTTCAGGCATTGGGCGCACACACGATCAAACCAAACATACACAAGGCACACAAACGCACGCACTCAAAACCACCAGACAAACACCTGAACACGCAGTGCACGATGTGTCGGTTTTTTTTTTGTTGGGAAAAGGAAACAAGATGTAGGCGAGTGTGGCGATCTCCTAGCTCACTTCTTATGAGCCCTGGGCATGATTGCGTAAACGAAACAACCCGTTCTCGATTCCACTTGCTAAATCAACCCGCGAATGTTGGTTCAGAGACAGCGGTGGAAGTGGTGGTGTGATTGTTGAATGAAGAAAGTCACCCTTGATTGTGCAAACAATGGTACAATGGCGCCCTTGATAGTGGGCACGCTAACAAACCTAAGGTTTGATTCTAGCACACAGCACACCGACGATCCTACAGCTAATTTTTACACTTGCATGCACCCGGCACAACCGGAATTTGGGCAATGGTTCACTCGATCTAAATCCTAGTTGGAGCTACTCTCCTGGTGGTGGTGGTTGTCGTGCGAGTCTATTTAGGAACGGGTTTTCGGTGGTTCGGTACTATTTAACATTTTCTACTACATAACCAAATCATAACCACTAGACACCAGAAAGCTGACACAGGGTAACAAGAGTTCGATGGGAGTTCGTATGAGCTTGGAATGCTATCCATTATCCTCTCAGCATCGAGGGCTTATTTCAGGATCATGTTTTTGGCTACGAGCTGCACATTCAGATCGAGACAATGTGATAGTAGCTTGAGGGAGCACAACTGTGAGACTGTGAGCAGAATCATCAGCACTCCGCTGCCAGTGTACCTTTCGAATACTACACAACAATTGTTCCAGGCAATCCCATTTCTGTATTGTGCTTTCGAAAGGTAAAGACCTAAGGGTTTGTGATAGACAAACGCTGTTCCTCTTCACGTTTGCACCCCTAACTGGTCTATGGATGTGTCTTTCTGGATGTGTGTTTCGAGGTAGTTGAGTAATTCCCATTTTGGGGTGTACAAGTACGGTGCCAATTCGTGAGATACCAGGACGCGTCGGGGACGAACGATGGATGAAGGTGGTAATGATACATCTGGCAGGGGGATAACAGGACACACTTACCGGCTGTGTTTGCGTTGGCGGGGATTCCAACAAAACCCGGATGGAACGGAGGTGAGTAGTTGCACAGATGAGTTGCACAGTTACGCCGTGTGGTGGGAGCAAGGGGGCGGGGTGGGAGCGTGGGCGATGTTTGTGAGGAACAAGAAGTGATGAGGTTTTGTTGTTGTGGATGAAAGGGAAAACATTGTGATCATTGGAGCAGATAAGTTGGTTCCCGGGGGGGCAAGTGGGTTTTTCCAATTGAGTTGAGTTTCCATCGTTCGTTTCGTTATGAAACAGGATCATTTAGCAGTATTGTGTTGTGTGATGGATGGTGCACGGGGTTTGATAGAGATAGGAATGAGAGAGAAAGAGAGAGAAAGAGAGATAGACAGAGAGAGAGAAAGAAATAGAGACACACAGGTTAAATGGGGTAGATAGATTAGGAGCGAAAACAAGAAACTAGTTAATACACACGTTCACCTAAAAAAACATTCAACCTGACAGCAAAAGGCGAGTGGAGCTGCGCAATGTACATGGAAAGGGGTATAGTGATTGCTATTTGTTACGGAGCTTAGCATCTGGGGCCTGTTGACCTCAGCTTAGAATGGATGAATTGCTTTCAAAGACTTCTATCATTATTGCTTCGCCGTTGTAAAATGCTCTAGCAAGCTGCAAGCGTCACTGATATGTTCATTATTCACTTTGATTCGGTTACCCGGTTAGGGCAAATAGCTGACACACTGTTCTGACGCTGCACAAGCATCAAATCATTGCCATTCGCTAACATCGCTAATAATTTGCCCTCATGCCCTGCCATTTCAATTGCAATTGCTCGAAGCTCATAACAAACCTGCTGGTGTGCTGGAGTGACGGGAATAGAAAGCAATCGAGCTCTACTAGGGGTCTACAAGGGGAACAGGGAGTGATACCGTCACAAATTGAACTGATGGATTGGGATCGTGAGTGGAGTTGCATGTGTATCCGTATCCGTGTCTGTTACATAACGCATTTCCTTACTCCTCCTGCAATGTCCTGCGAACAGAGTGGTTCGCGCGCTTGATGGACACGGTGGACACACCGTGGCACC
>NC_064878.1:48838548-48846048 GCF_943734665.1 Anopheles aquasalis | reverse complement strand
GCAGCTCGAATAAGGGGGTGGGGAAGGGAGTAGCAATTTGCTTTAGGCATCGGGATCGATTGGCAGCAGGTGGCGAAGATGGCTGATGGACAGGGCAATTGTAAGGAACGTAATGGGGATTTTTTTCGGTTTGTTGGGGCAGGATAACGGACTAAAGTTAGATGATGTTGAATAAATAAGATAGCTTACCAGGGGACTAGCGAGAATTATTCCGATCCTGCTTAGGACAGCTGGAAGACGCTGGAAAATGACATTACACAACATTGGTTGGATACTAAAACATACATACAGAGCGCATTTGACATTGGGCATACAACGCACACGCGATCATGTTTCGTTGTATGCCGCTTGGCTTTGTGGGAGGGATTAAAATGATCGTGGAAAATAACGAACGAAGAAAAAGAAAGAATGAAACAACTAAATATGCATTGAACGGTTAAAGGGCTAGGTGTGTGATCGCGGGAATCGAGTGTCTATGTAAGTGTTTGCCCAGGGGCGGTTAAAGGGAGCGAGCGAGAAATGCTAAATGGGCACCAGGTATGGTAAAATTCGGGCTTTGAATTTAGCAAGCGCATCCGATAGTGGTGCAGAGCAGAGAACACACAGAGTAACTGCGGGGAGAGTATTAATGGCGCTCGCATTCAATTATTCTTCGAACTGGAATCGGGGTTTGGGTTTTTACAATTGGGAACTGTATTTCTAACGTCAATGCAGCGTCTATTTGTAGCGATTTAATGGGAGAGGAGGGTATTTTCTAAATGCGAAACATAAAACATAAAGAAAACCAGGTGTGTAGATTAAGGGATCGGGTGTACTAAAGCCATCGTTCGTTGGTAACATACGGGGCAGGGAGGATAGAAGCAACACTAGAGCAAGGTAAACGGGGAATAGATGTGAATAGAACGAATGAGCGGTAAGGGTGTACTCTAGAGAAGCCACAAGCAAAACATTGGCTGCTATCCAGTCGCTGCTGTTAAGCGGAAGAGGTGGGTGAACAAATGAAACCAATGGCCGGGAAGGTGTAGATTGACGGAAACAAAATATTTACCCAAATGAACCCTACGTACTGGGACCAATCGTGAACATAGGCGAAACAAACGAAATAATTGCGAGAAAGTAAGGCGTGAGTCTCTGCTCCTAATACGGAATGCTCGATTAATGTGCTTTGCAGAAGAAGAGAGAATAGAGCACTGTCGTTGCCCTGCCTTTCCATTTGCTAAGCATTATTGATTGAAAGGTTCAACTACGGGTGTGATTTGTTGTAGAGGTTGATTTCGAGTTATCTAGAACACAAAAATGTGGTTCTGAACGTTATGCGCTGTTCTCTGCAGCGAAAAAAACGGCGAGCATTTCCATCTGATGCTTTTACTTTATCATTAGGCAGTTAGTAAAACAAAAAGAAAAGAAACGGTGGCTAACGAGTTCAACTCTCAAGACCAACTCAAACCTCGCCGTGGTTCCAGCGAGATTCGTTTCGATAGTAGCGGCGCGCTACTCTGACACCCGTTTGATGGTTTTGTAATGCATTCCTAGGGCAGAAAGGGTTTATGTAAAACGACAGAAAAAAAAACGAAACAAAAAACCAGCATCGGGGAGCTTCCGTCGCAGCTGCTGAATGCTGCAGAACAAACGATGATCTACACAAAAAAGGGCTTCTTCTTAACAGATCGATTTCCACACCAAAAGCACCTCAAACAGAAACACCAAAACAACAATGCGATTTCTTTTCCACACAAAATCGAGAACGAAGCAGGGAGAGGGTACAGGGCTAACATTTCGCAAAACACAACACGGCATTTGAAACATCTCGCCGGCCAATCGGCGACGGCGTCTGCTGTAGGTAAGAAGCTGATACATTGTAAGCATACTGTGCCGAGGATTTTCCACTTTTCCAATAAAGTAAAAAGGAAATAACAGCAGAACGGCTCGAAAGAAATCGTTAAGCTTTAGTGGCACTGTGTCGCCTGCGTTCGAGAGACGTTCGATTTGGTGTGCAGATCCGTTACGTGGCGCACCTGGTAGACGAACCTTGCCAAAAAAAAGAGGACCATCGCTCCATTTCACCGCTGGTCGCGTTGATCGGTGGCAGTTTATTGCCTTACGACGTTACCCGGTATCACCACGACACCAGGTATGAAGCTTAGACATCAATAAAACATAATAAATATCGATTCAGTGATGCAGCGTGGGGCGGTGGGCGAAACGGCGGATCTCTATCCGGTGCTCGCGGTGTCAAAGACCCGGGGGCCAACAAGAAAGGTGAAGAATGGTGGCTCACAGAAGACGAGACTAGCGGGCGGAACCAAAGTACCGTCGACGGTATGCTGTAATATGTATGAAACAGCGGTTTCGCCCCAAGTCTCGAGCGATCTTGGGCGATCTGATTTGTTGCTGCGTCATTGTAGCAATGGTGGCTTCAAGGATTCAACCATGAGTCCTGGAGAGGACGGCTCGGCATCGGCACTGATTCCACCGGACCAACGGGAGCCATACTGAAGACAGACTAGAAGATGACCTGACCTCAATCGAATTATACGATATCGAACGAACACAGTACATCACCGCTTCTTTCTCAGCATATTCCATCCAGTTGGAGTTGATGGATTATACCAGCGATGGACATTGCAGCGTTCCTCTGTCAATCAATATTATGCAGCGTGATGGAGCCGGAATTGAACTGGAACCGAAAGCATCGGAAATCGTCAAGTCAACCGGGGGGGCAATGCAGGAAATGGCAATTCTGCAAATCCCAACAGAGTAACGCTGCACGAGCATATGGGGCAAAGGCCAACAATTGCTATTGTCCGTAAAGGTGACCATCGGTTCCGCCCCGGTCAGTATTGATTTGAACTGGAGTTTCGTAGCGGAAATGCTGTGACTTTTATGATCATTTTCTCTCGTTGGTGTATGATGGAACGAAAGCTAAACAAGTGTCAGGAGAATTCATGGCTTTGGGTTGGGAATTGAAATGTGATTTATGCAACTGTTTGTTATCCTATTTTCTGCTGTATGTGTTTTATATTTTTAAAAGAAACAATATAAAGAAGGGAATAATTTTCCGTTCTCCATTCATCAGCCGCGATTAAACAAAAAATAAAAAAAAACAAGGAGAACGGACATGCCTTTTCCTGTCGCACAAAAACCTGCAAATAATTGTTCAGTTGCCTGCGGCACGCAAACGAGTCCCGAGGCGAGGTCATTTGGCGAGGTAATTACATTTGTCCAGCACAGCAGCACCGTAGTAGAACTGCTGTGCTGTGATACCACACGGAAAGTGGTTCTTAAAAATTCCATCTGCCCAACCCCTTGTCCACCTATTGTGCAGCCAACATTAATCGGTGTCACTTGGTGTGGGGTGAGGGGGCAACCACACTCCGAGTAATTCTGCATGTTTTATGTAGCTGCAGCGAGTTACTAGCGACACGCACACGGTTTGGGATTATAAATCAGCGGCATTCTTTTGTGCAGGTGTCCCTAACGTACGACCTTCGAGTTTAGTGCCGCCACACGTAGGTTGTGGCAGAAAACGAGTGCGAGAGTGACCCTCAGCATGACGGGTGCTTTCTGGTTAGCCTAAGGCAAGGAGCGGCAATCATTTCAATCCGTCAAGTGGTGCTACGCGTCATGGATGAAAGCTATAATATCTCTAAATATAGACATCAGACATAAAATGATAGTCACCGCGAAATGCATATCGAATGCGACAAAGGCTCCCTAGTGAATCGCCGCGATTTCCATTGATTTGCGCTACACTTGTGGGGTGGGGCACGGGGGAAAGTGTTGCTGTGGGAAGTACGCCATGTGGTACGGGGCCACGCGGTGATCTATGCTGAATGCTGGACGGCTTTGCATTAATTATTCAGGTAAATGCTGGTTTGCGTAATTATGCCAGACGCCAAACGGGGCAGTAGTGCTGGTACTGGAGTTCGGTGAACTTCGTGAATGGCAAATTATTGATCGATGCTCGGTAATGCACCGGAGGAGGTATACGGGTATCGGGCGCGGCATTGTATGGAATGGACACACAAAAGAATAGACGCTGCTTTCAGGAATTTGGTTTGGTCGATTTTCCAAGGAAGAAGCGGAAAGCATGCTCCCTGCTGTCGATGAGATGTGTATCTCACTTGAATATGTAACGGACGAACAAAGAGACACCGAGTGCGAGCACACAGCTAAAACACAGACACTCACGATAGTGAAAGTACAAAACTATAGCGTAAAATCACCTCCACGAAAAAAAAAACCAAAATGTTGTTACGAGCGTCTCGGCTAATCGGAAAAAGGAATTCTGCAGCGAGAGCGCTGTGAACGGTGGACAAAAAACCATCAATAACTAGCCGGATAACATGGAAAACTGTCGAAAAAGGAAATAAAGTATCGCAGGAAATGGAAACCCGGAGGCAAACCGAGTTGGAAATTTACGAATGAATTCCGCAACGATACAGCTGTACTTCATAAGGCAGAACAAGGGAACATGAATAATGGGAACGTGCAATGTTCAAGCGGTTGGTCAAGCAGAGATAAAAATGCCCATAACTACGGGAAAGAGAACGGAACACAGCTTATCAACGGTACCAAATCGCACAGGCACAAGATTAAGAAAGGGAAGGAAGCACGCCAACATTGCAAGTGACAGACGAAATGAAACAAGTTGAAACAATTGAAACTATTTAACGGTTCCACATAGCATAACGAACGAAGGAACAGAAGAGCGATGCATCTTTACAAGGGTTACTGGTACGGTCGATAACTACGGGTTTTCTGAATGTAAATTTTTGCCGTTGACTTCCTAAAAAATATGGTACCGAATCTGTAGCCTTTCTGAATCCCATTCACAAATCGTTTGTTTCCCTGGGAAGATGATAGCATACTGCATCCATCGTTTCAAAATGATATTGAAATATCAAAATTAATATCAAAAGGTGACAATTAAGAAGGTAAGAATTAAGAACCTGACAGGTCCATGAATGAAAGTACTTATTACATGGAAAACATAGAACGAAACAGGTGGTTTAGGAATACCAAAAGATTGTCAAAGTAATGTAATAAAACAAACCAATAGAATGGTAGGTAGAGACTAATATAGGGTTTATAAAGAAGGAGAAAAGCACTTTACATAAAGAAATTTGAAAATAAACCATGAAAAACGGTGCACTGCAGTGGTTTCCGAAAGGTTGGTGTGAATTTGCAGAAGAACTGTAATTGTTTTCCCTGGCGAGAGAAACCATCGTATGAGTCTGGTACGTGGCATTCGGAACGGGATCGTGATCGTGATCGAGGAGATATATACATAGACTGTTGCGAATATGATAGTAAACGCTTATTTACATTCACCATACGATACGATTATGGTTTCCCTCTTCTTGTGTTCAACCTTTTTTGTCTGTGCGAAGCTCCATTTGTTTCACCATTCCACTGGTTCCGGTCCGGCAAAACTGGCGAACCGGACCGAGGGAAGCGAAAACAAACCGAAAAGAGGTGGATCAACTAAAGAGGGACTTTGTTTGGCGTGAAGTTATTCGAAAAGGTTCTCAAAGCTATAGGTAAGTAGGTGCATAGGGCCGGCGTTTGCCCGGAAGGGTGTTGCTGGTACATTACCTGAGTAACTGGATTCTCTCCAGGTCTATATACAACATTGTGCAGTGGCCGCTTGCGCCCGACGTAGTTGACACACACGAACTCGAGCAGCGAGGCGTAGATGAAGCACATGCACACCCCATCCCACACGTTCATCGCCGTGAGATTCGACACGACGGGAAGTGTGCTGCGGAAACCGTTGGAGGTGGTGAAGAAATTCAACATGGTCGTCACACCTGCGGAATGGTCACGAACGGTGAACAGCGCGCGCAGCGTGTTGATCGATGGAGGCGCCAGTTGTTTGTATTTTTCATTCGTCGCCACCGGAGTTCCGTGGTCACGAAAGGTTTTTGGGGGGGATGGTGAAAGGTTAGAGAGAAAGAGAAGGAGAAAAAGACGCATTAATGGCTAATTCATGGTGGATGCATTTCGTATAAGCGCAACGCGCCCCTTTTTCGTGAGTTTCGTCCAGTGCAGCGCGGCTCGGAAGAGCTGCTGCATTTTCGTGCGTCCAGAAATTGTTGCTTGACACGTCCAGAGAGTCCGGTGATGGTGGCAGTGGTGCTAATGTGTATGGTGGGTGTGCTAGTGTTGGTGAGTGTCTGTGTAGCCGGATGTGTACAGATGGGTGGGTGCGATGTACCGGTGGCGTCGATGGTTTCTGCTCCGGTGATCGTTGTTTCCGATGATTTGTGCGCTTCACCGCGCAGTAATGTTTAAACGGCACGAATGCAAGCGATGATGAAATGAATACGCAAACACACTATGCACATTTATAATTAATAGGAGGGCAGCAGTAAGAGCAGCGCACTAGGGACGGATAGGTGGAGAGTGCGAGAGAGTGTGTGCGCTTGGTGGAGAAAATGGGAAATGAGCTACGTTCTATATTGCAGCAGCCAATGGTGCAGTCAATTAGGCATGAAATTCGATATCACGATCCCTGGTATTATTCAAATCATACTTCCGCTAGCAGCAGTATGCACATGTGACCACGCGCTTCGCTCTGCGTGTTGGGTTTCTGCAAGCGCAGGCCTGCAGGTTTGAGAAAATTTCCTTCTATATTTCATTTAAATATCATGATAAAAAAATGAAAGCATGTACTGTTATGGAATAGCATTAGGAATACGTTATATGGTAGCTATGTATCAATGGCAGAAGGCGTACTTTTGTCTTTACCTTTACACACATTACTGTAATAAAAACGAAGCTTGTACCACAAACTAGAAAAACAGCCAAGCCTAACAAGCCACTGGGCACGGTAGCCTATGACCTATGCCTATGTTTCCTCCGCTAACCTCAACCAATTATGGCAAACATTGGAGCGACATGCCAAACCTTGTAAGAAGGCAGCGTGTTGGTATGATACTTTGGACGATAAGTTGACCGTCTCGCACGCCCGACATGTTGACCGTTGTAAGCCATCGACCGGAAATGACGATGTCCGTTAGCTTGCTAGAAAGGTGTGCTCGGCACCGAGTTCGGTCATTGCTGTTTATGGAGGTTCCATTTTGTCGAAGCGAAACGAAAGTCACGGCCCGTCAGTGGATGATACCGTGAGCGTACAGGAAGCGGTGGATGAAGTTTGGATGATGCATATGGACGCCTAATGGATCCGTGTGGTCGAAGGATCGGGCCAGACAATAATTATGCACACATGGCTGTAAGTGATAACGCATACAAGCAGCACACATACACGCACACAAAAACATTTACTGGGACATATTTAATATATTTATATGTACCCCCGGCTGCCACGTAGGGAAACAATCACCTGTTGACGCACAATGCGATGTGTAAAAGAAGGATCTTGGATGTTGTGATGTTTTATGTGAGCTCACATTTGAAGTTTGTTTGGTTTGTAGTACATGAAAGTTGAAATTTAGCTGATCTATTGGATAGCATTTCATTACTAATCGTTTACAG
>NC_064878.1:48778548-48826048 GCF_943734665.1 Anopheles aquasalis | reverse complement strand
CCGCAATAGTGTCTTGCTATAGAGATACCTTGCTAGCCTGAGGCTAATGTTTAGATGATAGATGATAAATATTGCGATTTTGATTATGATAATGGCAGCAGATGATGGTCGCTCGAGGGCACACCTACCCATCGGACCCGGGCTCGGACCGAACGATAATGCGAATTGTTTCCTATTTCCTGAACACGAAAGACGACCTTCTTTCCATTAAGCGTATCAAGCTTCGATTTAATTTTCTAATCGGTGTCGGACCTCCGAACATCATACTCAAGATTTATGATGGTGATTATTTCACGGCTTTTTTGTTTGACCTTTTCTACCGCTCGGACTCTTCAAAACGCAGCATGAACATGATGGATCGATGCGTCACCATGCTAATGACGCGATGTCCCTGAAGGAAGACAATCTATCAAAAAAGCTTCCGGAGCACCACAGCGCATCGACCTCTCTCATGCGATGGAAGTGTCTGGTTCCAGTTTCATTTTTCGCTCATGTCTCGCCCATAAATTTGTCAGTACGGAACGGACGTCGAGTACAGAGACTGTCACCAATGTGTCCAAAATAGCTAGCCCGCTTCGGTGCTCGGGGACCTATCTGCAATCCAATCCCACTAAACAGAGGCTCATTAATCAAACGATTAATTCCCAAACCCAGCCTCTAGCCTGCAGGTCACTCTGCTCCTGGGGGCATGGCCGAGAAGTCACAAATAACACAAGAATCGGCTCCGGGTTGGGTATGCTCTGGGAAGCTCGTAATGAAATTAGTTTGGAGAATTAATGATCACAGGCCCGCCCACCGTACCATGACTTTTGTAGGCATGCCGGCATAACAATGGATGACAATATTGAGTGGAGGAATGTTGCGTATCGAAATACAGAATAATTGTTGAGTAGCCTATAGGATAAAAAACGGATCCGTGCTATATTTGAATTTATACTCTTTCAATGTTTGTACAGACAGTATTTCCATGGCATGTTCCATCAATTCTCGAACAATTACGCTCAAAGAGCATTCTATAGTAAACACTCCATAAATATTCCTGTCCAGTTCCCAAGTGGGCATACAGTATAGTAAAGAGAGTTCTGTACACGGAGGGCGCAATGGCAAAATATGTGTCGACACTATATTTCATTACATCTACAGCTTTTGCCAAGCTGAATACGTTGAATAATGTGGTCCATTTCCATGGCCAAAGCACAGTTACGCTCTCGAAGTCCTATTCATTGCCCTAATGAGTTATATCCAATTCGAGAGCGCCGATATTGTGGCATTTATATCATTGTTGTCAAATGCGCAAATAGGACAGCTCAAATAGTGAAGATTTGACTCAATTTATCATTTGAGGTCGTTTGTCAAGCATAGTATCAACCGTGGAATAACTCCAGTGAGTGTCAATGATTCTTAAATCAGGAAATTAACAGGTCATGCACACTATTGTAGTAATAAAATATTCTAAATACTGCAATGTAATGGCATTCATATTTTACAACGAAGAGCGATTTACACGGTTTTAATGATCTAACTATTTCGCAGTGAAACGTAAGCTCTCTGCACCTGAGTATAGTAATCTGAAAAATGTCCATTAAAACACTTTTCTATTAATCTCATGACTTTCAGCCCGGTTTAGTTTTCCAAAACCCTCGTAGCAAACCGTCTACGACGATAAAACACTGCTACCTATTTGCTTTCTCAAGCACACAAATTATGTGATGGTACGCAAGACCGGTCGCTTATGATTTATTTATTATTCCCTGGTCGCTTATGGCGACAACCATAAGACACTGGTTTTCGCCGCGTTTCGTTAGGCCCATGTCACGCTTTCCATGCCATAGACACTCCAAAGAACGGCCACACAACCACAGAAACGCAACGTCAGCATTGGCAAAAACCGTGGCAGCGTAGCTTTTCCTTTTCAACGCACGAGTGGCTCTCGGTTTAGTGCAGATTCCACCGAAATCGCTTAGGTTCTTTACCGTCAATGTGTAAATTATTAGGAGCTTGGTCTATTCTTTGGTTCACAAGAATTGTTGCCATGCTTGAGCAGAATGGTATTTTGTGGATTTTGTGGACGCCGCGTTATCAGTTCGGATGGTTAAGCATCCCAATTGACAAGTAAATCCACGAAATCTTGGTAGCTCTCTGTCACAGAGGGTAACGCGCTGTGGTTATAGTTGCTGGAAGAGTGCTTATTTCATTAAATATTTACCGAACGCAAAAGGACCGACAGGTTGTCACTGGCGGTGACATTTGCATGGAGACATTTGCTTTATTAAAGGCCGTGGCTAAGGCAGTGGCTATCGCCATCGACAGCAAATTCAAATTAAACCATCAGCAACTGAAACTTCGGTGGAAAAGCTAGCCAATCGGAAGCGATTGCAAAAAAAGCAGGCACAAGGAGACCGAAATACAACTTAACTCGTTCCTTCCGTTCGCTGGTGCTCGACGTGAATGTTGCTGATACCAAAAGGTGTTCATTTCGCTGCTTAACAATTCAAATTCTTTTACCGGCGAGTGAAAGTTTTCCGTCGCTCCCGAAAGACAAGAAAGCCCATAGGAAGCCCTACTAGCACAGCGTGAATGTAGTTGCGTTGGTCGTGTTCTGTTTAGGCACGCTTTGAAGGACCGCCTTCCGCGCTGTGACCGTACTCGTGCCCGTTAGAAGTGTTGGAAATTGAAATAAATGACTTATGGCACTGGAAAGGAATTAACAGTGTACTGTCAAGATATTTTTTCTTTCAATTGTGGAACTCATCAATGGGAATGGGAGTTGGGAAAATGGCACTGTGTACCAACTATTTTCACGCTACTATTAGCTACTAAAAATAAGCTACTGCCGATAGGTGGGGACGAAGCCAGAAGTCTGATACAACCACAAGGAAGGAGAAAATCAATTTCTTGGAAAGCGAACAACCTCCAAAAAAAAGAGAGGAATAAATCGATTTGCAGAAGAGCCTATTGTAGAGAAGCGTACACTTCACGATGGCATTGAGTGTCTTCTCCAGAGCGAGAAGGAGCAGAAAGACAAGGCGATGACTTGTCCCATGGATGTCGACTGCGATTTCCTCCCTTTTTTTCCTCCTTTTCGACATTAGAGCTGGCCGATTCAAGTCACGTAATACATCATGCCCGACGGCATTAGCAGAATGTGCCGAACGGAACGACCGGTGGCAATTATCTAGCTTATCCATCGATATCGAATGGCCATTCTCAATCCGAATTTGCGGCCGTTCTGCTCGAGCAGTATGTCGGCCAACCCAAGCGAGGGAAGGATTACACGATTGCTACTTATCAGTCATCCGACGACATGAGACCAATGTGCAGAGTGGAAGGGCACATTGGCACAGGGTCAGTGGGTGGTGTAGAAGGTTATTAAGGACGATGTGTGATTAGCTGAAGGATCTGAAGTGCATTAACAGGCTTTATGCGAGAGTGTGCGTTCCCTAGCATTAAGTGTTTAACGATCAATCACTTTACGGAACGAACGTAAGCATAGCGTAGGTAAGTTGCGTGAGAACGGGTTTAATCGTCGGTTTAGCCTCTCCAACGGCACGAATTAGAAGATGATTGAAATAGGAATTTCTCAAAGGACGCTAGGTAGCTGTAGGTGAAGCATTTAAATTGGCAATTCAATATCGAAAACACTCTACCAACAATCTAGAATCTTATGTAATTGCGATGGAAATTGCTTATTTATACCAATTATTAAAGTAATTTAATTTGAACTGTCTGTTGCAACTGGATGCTGGCAGCTCAGCAAACAGAAGGTTGTGTAAGAGCGATCCCTGTTGAACCCAACGGAAAGCTAATGTAGCAAACAACAGCCTTAACCTCAGCGCGATTCAATGTTGTTTATGAAAAAAAAAACAAAGCAAAACATCAGACTTCACGAAAATGGTGAGCAAAAAACATAAATTTACCATTATCGCTTATAGCGTCACGGTCATATATTGTCGTTTTCAGACAGCCACCGATCTCTCTCGACGGTAGAATGCTCTTGGGGTTATCGGTTTGCGCACCGGAAACCTGACCGAAGGAAAACACCAAGGTTAACTGAGTGCCACTGAGAAGACCAGGCGGCAGCATAAATCGGATACGTCGTAAGATGGTTCTTGGCATGGAACAAAAAAGAATGGCAATGGAGACAGCGAGAGACGAAAGACCGTAAAAGAGGCTTAAGAAAATTGTTATCAAAACTGATGAAAATAGATGGATTTTTCAAAATAAGCACAATGAGACCGGGTGAAAAAAAAAGTGAGTTTTGAGCAGCACAAACACGGTCATGGTGACACGTTCTGACATGCCGGTGGCGTAATCAGGATTAAAGCGCTGGCCCCTGTGAGTGTGGAGATCTTCTTTCACTTTCTCACTTTTCTCGCGTTCTTGCAGTATTTCTCCTGCTTTCAATCACTCGCCACAGCTCGTCGATAGTCCATACAATAATGGAAGGAAAATATTTACCAGCGACCAGCGTTACCGGTGCCTATTCCGTGCCTTGGCCACTAGGCCAAAAACAGCAATCCAATTAGCATGATTGTTTAATGAAAGTTCAACAAAAGACATATTAGGAGGCTGGGACGAAGGAGAGCCGGAACGATGAAGCATCGTTTACCGAAGGAAATGATCAACAAACAAACTTTAATCAAAAGTTGGCACGCCAAAACCAAAGCGCTCCAGGAAATTCGGGAAAAGTCGATTCCGGCGGGAGCCGAACCAGAAAGGGCAAACCAGAGCGATACCCTAGAGAGCATATTAGCCGGCGAGCGAAATGTGAAGAGGCAAAAAAACACGGCCCAGGAAAGGTTCAGGCTTTACTAAACAAAATCAAAACCAGACGGCATGCCGAACCGGAGATAGAGAGAGAGGGAGAGAGAGAGAGAGAGAGTAGAGCCAGAGTCAGAGCCGGGACCGGCCAGACACCATTTTGTGAAAGTTTAACGCGCTGGAAGTGCCTCGGTCCAGTTTGCCGCGCCGTTGGAAAAGGTGTTATCGGAGGGCCGAAAGTGAGGCGAATTAACGCGAAACTTTGATCCGGAGCTAACATTTCTTGCCCTGCGGCTACTCCTGGGCCTTGGATGAACCGTATCGGCGGTCATTGCAGCGAGCGCTGTATCCGAACAGGATCCGCCGGTTTTGCTGATAAGAATTTTAAGGCCAATTCTAACGCTGGGTAGATTTATCGGTCGAGCCTTTTAGGTAACGCGTGCCGGGAAACTAAATCGAATTAGCCTGTCAAACGGGCTGCGTAATTTTTCCATTGAAAAGTCATGACTTGCGAGGTTACCCCCCGTTGGCCGTTGTTTTCGTCCCGGAAGCCAGAATGGAACCGAAAATTCGACAACAGCAAACCGTAAATCATGAATCATTTATGAACATTTTCCTGCAATTAGGTTTCCTGAAGCCGCTTCCAGTCGCTGGGGGAGGCCGGGTTCCCGATGGAAAGTCTTTTTTATTTAATTTTCAACGTAATTTTGGAAGCCAATCTTAAAGTGTCTTCTTGAGTGACTTAAAGTACTCAAGCTCTGGCGCGAGTTGAGAAAAGAGTTGATACCGACCGACGTGTGCTTCAAGTGTCGGCTCTTCGCTGAGCTAATCCGTTCGGTAAACGCTGTTTGAGAAATGGATGAAGACCATCAGACCAGACCAGACAACTATGCTTGAGCGTAAGCGATTGTTATTGTTGCATCGAGTGGTGTGACTGTTTGCGATTGGTTTGGGACGCTCCGATGACGCTCGCCAGTTCGCGACTCACCCAAATCGAAGACGACGAAGTCACGCGGTCAAAAAGCTTTGCTTCGCCGTTTGTGCGAATGTTTGTTCGCATCAGTAGGGATAAGCGCCGTCGAGCTGGCGCCACCATCACCAGCGACAAGCATTCGTGGAAAATTGAATGGATCGTTGGCGGGTGGTGGAAAATGGTAGAATGTAGATTTGCTTGGCTATCTGGGACAGGGGGTTCGGTGAGACTCTTGAAATCCCGCGTGGATAGAAGATAAAGCAACCCAAAACCGACTTATGCAAACCCAATTCTAAACCCATTTTCGTTTGTTTGATAGCGACGCTCAGATGGCAAAGAAGTCAAACAACGTAACGAGCTTTTGGGGGACAAATATTATGCTGCGCTTTTCTTTATACAACATACAATTTACATAGCTAATTGAACTATCAACTTGGCGTTCGTTTGTAGGTAAAGTGTAAGTAAAATGAGGCTTTATGTCGTACACTTTTATAGTAATCGAGAGCAAAATCTCAAATGCATCCATTAACATAATTAAATCTAAACACTGGACTGATGGACGAGATCGTCAAAAAGAAAAGCCTTCGAAATCCACCACGGAAGGCAATGCTCTTGAGAATAGAGTGATGCAAATTTGATGCAAACATGATACGGAACAGATTGAAGCGTACATTCTCAACAGTTGTTTGCACATTCTGTGCGCCCAACCCTCGAACGGTCCCTCGAATTCCTTCCTCCCCCTTTTTGCGAACGCAAACGTTCGTTCCTCATTAGGTGGCTTTCGTGGATTTTTCTCATTAAATCAGCTCGAGTGGTACCGGATGGGGTCGCTGTCCGAACAAGGCTTAGCAGCTACCGCTACGCTCTTTGGTGCGGCGCAGGTGAATCTCGTTGAACTGGACCACGCTGTCTCTGGTTGGATTGATGAGTACGCCGCAAGGCACCTTCCTCGCACTGACAACGTTGAGCAATTTATTCCCCTAGAGCGAGTCCCTTTTCTTTGCCAGCGACGACGATGGAACCCGGCCTCCGGGAATGTTCCCGTAAACAGGACGACCTGTCGACACGGCCTGCCTGTCTGCCTGCCGGCTTTTTGCAACGGAGAGCAGGAGCGAGAGAGAGAGAGGGTGAACCCACCTGTGTACCAGCCCAGTCGCGGCGGTGCCTCGTTAAAAGGGGTTTCTGTTGCAGCACGGTACTCGTCGTGCGACTGGCGAGGCCGTGAATCTGTCCCGAGGGCACACTTGGGCGCTCTCGGGGTCCCAAATGTAACGCGTTCTGGCAGGCGAGAAGCCGTCTCCCCTCTTCCGAAACACGGTGCGGGTCCCGTAATTAGTACCGGAAGGATCGGAAGCTCAATGGAACCACGGTGAACCAGGGTGAAAATGGAAAGCGTAGCGAGACGTTGTCCTGTCTTTCTTCGTACGTATGTTCCAGCATCCCGCATAAAAGGATCTCAGGTTTCAGCTTGACCCTGTTTCTGGGATGGGGTTATGGTGCCCTGTCCCTGTAACCGATGGTGGTGGCCACACGGTGTCAAAAGGATACCGAAAAGGGAAGCCACCGGAACAGAGCATGGAGCGCATGGGTCGCGGAGGTGTCATGTCGTAATTATTGCACGCTTTTCCCTAATCAGCATTATTAATTCACGGCCAGCTTCTGTGGTTTTCTTATCCGGTAGGTTGAGTTAAACATTCGGGCCAGCCTCCGTCGTTTAAGGCTCCGTCTGGCTGGATAACCGTGACGTGGGAACAAGGGCCACGTTGGTTTCGGTTCCAGGAATGGTTTCGTTCACAGGTTTATCGAGCGTCGAACTCGGAGAGAGGATCACTAGAGATAAGGAACGTGTATGTCGGAGAGTGGCCGTTATGCTGACTCGATGGCCAACGGTGCGATGGATACTTTCAACAAAAACAATCCTAATTGAATTGCTTTCCCATTACTTCCACCACCGCAATGGTGGTATGGAAAGTGAACGCTGGCTGTGGATGTGAAGCTTGCAAGACGTTTGGGAAATTGGATTTGTTCGACCGAGGGCCGAGACTAATGTTTTGTTTGTTTTTTTCCCCTGCTCCTGAGTGACTTGAAGTCTATTTAGGGAAGCTTTTAGAGGGAATTTCTCGTGTCCAACGATCAGAACTGTGATACGACACGGTGGTTTTTCCATTTGTATGAACCAATGAGATTTGGTATGTTCGATTTGAATGGAAAAGAAAAGAGAAAAACAAAATAATACGCCATTATAAAATCATATACTTTTTAAAGTGATGAAAGAGAGAATAACATTTTGATAATTGTAGGTTTTGATAAATGAACACATTAGAGAAAAATGGAAATTCATTATCCATACTGCTTGCATTTTGAAAGTATATTTTTTTAAGATTCTCTGGAGTAATGTAGGGACTGAATCAAGAAGTAAATTTAACATTGGCTTACTAGCAGATCCTTTACTAAACAATATAACCATTTAGGTTATCGTGTGCTACAAGACACTATTCAATCCACATTCCATCCCTTTCCAGCTTCTGAGGCGAGCGCAAAAGAAAGCGAGAGAACTATCATCGCCATTGTCCGATCCAATTCGACGGCTGCAGACGGCGCAACACGAAGCAATCTATCCGGGCTGGCCATCCCGAAAACCACAGCGCCCTCCGTTGGCCCACCTTCTACGTTCGGCAATTCACATATGCCGACTCACCAAAGCCGTATAAACACAGGCACATACACTGGCGTACCACCAATCGACCCTATTGACGAGGGCAAATAGCGAAATCGAAGCGCAAAAGGACAACACACGCAGCAGCAGCAGCAGCGGCATCATCAGGTAGTGGTCCGTTCTGGTCAGTAGGCATGTCCGAGTGGAGTTCGTGCTCCACCGACGACGCCAGCGACGACGACGACGAAATGAAATTTAATTTAGTTCATAGATGGTAAATATTTGCCCTCGAGCAAAGCCTCCCCCTGGGCGAAGGGTCAAGCGAAGAGGACGCGGTGGCGGTGGACCGGTAACCGGAAATGAATGGCTCACCGGTGGGGCTGGGGCTTCCTCCTATCAACTGGGCCGCATAGCACAAAGCGGGATGAGGGTGCTTTTGCTTTGCGTTTCCCCGTAGCCACTGACCGCTCTGACCGACCGATCCGCTTTGTAGCAGCATTTCGATGGAGCTGCGGGAATGCTTGTTTATGAATTTCGGGCGGATCCATTCATCGAACGCATCCCAAAGGTTTCCACTATTTGCGGTTTCGTATCGGTGCGTCACAGCAGCAGTCTACGGCTAGATATGTTTAGGCATCGCTCGAACTCTGTGCCAACGGGAGGGGTTTGTTTGAGAGCGAAAGGACGTTCCTGGGCCGTGCGCCGTGTCTTAAGGTCTCGTGGGAACAGAGTGGAGTGGAGTTCATAAAGCTTTTCCCCTTGTGTGTCTGAATACCGTCGAGCATCTTTTGCATAGCAGTGCTGCGCATACTGGCTTTGAGGTGTTCTGTCGTCTTGCAGCACGAACGGGCAATCCAGAGCGATGGGCAGTGGGTATGGACGAGAGGAGGCAGCAGCATGCAAATCAGCATTCACACTGCATCGAGGAATCCGACCGGAAAGTGGTAATTTGTCACTTGTGTTTCGCCGTGCCGGTTCCTAACCCGCATCCCTGGCCCCCGTCGTCTGGCTTCCCTTCGCGTGGGCATTTGCGATCGTCGATGATTTATTGCTTCTCTAATGCACCTCATGCACGCTGCTGCACATGATGGGCATGGGCAGTGCAAGCAGTGAAGTGAAGCAGTGGCAGTGGCAGACATTCCACGATTGGTTCCATGAATATGGATGGTCTGCGTGCCCATACTGGCATAGAGAATCGACCTGACGCTCCGGATAGGCCACAGGTATGGCATCCCTTTGAGGATTATTAGACAAGGATTGCGAAAGCACCGAACGGAACGCAAGTCCCTTTAAGAAAGCATTATGAAAAGATGAACCATGATGCACCGCAACATAATACAGCGTACAGTTTCCCAAACGGAGCGGAAGTGTTAAAGGTGAGCTGAGAGAGCACCATTCCCGGAAGCAGCACCTTATGCTGCGGTTCCGCTGGCAAGTTCACCACCTTTCAACACTCGATCTGATTGATTGAACTATCAAGTGGAATCGCTGCAATCATCGTTCGCCGCTAGGTTATTCATTTCCGTTTCAATTATGTATGCAACCCCCCGGCCGGGGGCTGAGTCCGTGAGCGTGGGCTCCAAAAAACGGATTCTCTTTTGGCACCAGCACCATCACGGCACATCCGTTACGGATATAGTTCCCAAGCCAGCACACCTTCCTCTCGAGTCGAACGGTTTTCTTTGTTGTTGGCCAAGAACAACACGAGAAACACCTTTTTCTTTCGGCGAGACCGGCTCCACAGTCCTGGGCCGTAGCATGAAAGGCGTGTGTGTTGGCATAAAATTAACATACGACGAAAATATGAAGACCACCGAGAGAGAGAGAGGTGTTATAAGCACGGTTGCGTGCTTGGAGTTAAAAGCCCTCTTCCGAAAAACGGATATAGCCGTGCCGCATAGCGGGGGCCATCCCGTAGCTTTCTGAAGATGGTATTCGAATTGGAATTGGGAGGCAGGAGAGGGGTAGGTAGGAGCCAGCTAGCACACTCGTTTCGATACGCAAATGTGCAAATTCCGTGCACCCGTTTTCCTTTGTGGAAAACTGTCTTGGGCGTCATTTAGATGGTTGGATTTATAACGGTGCAAAATCACTTTCCCCGTGGTGGAAGAGAGTGAAAAGATCCGGGATTATCCAATCAAAGAATAACTCCTGGCGAAACCCCATCTAATCGGTTTCGCTTTTACGCAGTTTTCCATTTACTCTTTTTCAGCAGGAAATTGGTCTAGGTCTGGGGGAATGGTATCGAGACCACGATTGGTGCTGGTGGAGCTCAGGCAGCAATGAGTCAGCCACTTTCTGACATCAAAAGAAGGAGACGGGTTTCTGTGGCGGCTTTCTTCGATTTTTTCCTCCAAATTGGCTACCCCACCGACCGCTTCTGCTTTCATCTCGACCTTTGCGCTTGCTTTGACTTTTCTTTCTCGGCAATCGTTTGTGCCTCGGGCGGTGAAGGAAGGCGATCGGTTCGAACTGCTTGTCCGGGGGTTTTTGGGGTATGATGGATTCCGGAAAATTCCACAACGACACGGTGCCCGCCCGCCGGTGGAAGCACTGGGTTCATAAAGAGCAACCGGTGGCGCTCCGTTCAGTTCTAACTAACGTAACCCGGGTTCGCATTCGGGTTATGAGAGTGTCTCATTGTGCGGAAGCATTTGTAGATGCCGACAGGATTCTGTTTTGTCATTTCGTCTCTTCCCGTAGCACTTGGTGGTGTGCTCCGATTTGACTTCAGAAATGGGATCCCCATCCTCAAAGGAATGTGGCAAACAGGCGCCACAGATGGAGCCGTAGCCCACGGGCTCTGTACTATCTGCTCATTTCGCAGAGAATTCTGTTTTTTTTTCGCTGCCGCAGAACGTAAACGTAGAACGGAAAGCGGTGATAAGCGATGAGAAAATCACTGTCAGGCGATGTGCGAGTGCTGGCGGCTGGTGCTGCTGTGTGCCATTTTCCGCCACCGTGGCACCATGGCACCTCGTGTTCACCTTGGATGCCGTCGGATGGAGGGCAGCAAATGCTTGGAGCAATTTTTCACCGGTTTCGTCGGAAATGTACACATTACGTGGCCATATCTGTTCCGTTTTCTGTGCGCTGCCGGCGGGCGCCTGTGCTTATGAGTGTGGAAAATCACATTTCCCCATTTCCTCGCTCGCGCCTGTCTCTCGTTCTCCCTTGTCACTCTTTTCAGTGCAATTTAGTTCTACATTAAGGGTATGGAAAATAGTTCTCCTCTAGTTCGCTGTGAAGCGTTGTGCTTTGAAACTTACTTGTTTGAATGATGATTGACTTTGAGTTACAAAATTTCTTCATCTTTGTTATATAGAATTTGCTTTCTTTTAGGGATATTTTATGGAAATCATGGAGCACACGGACTACCGACAATCTTCGCAAATGCTCCCAAAACATTCTAATTGCAGTCATGCAGTTCAAATAAGACAATGGCCGTGCCAAAGGCATACCATACGCCTAGATATGCGTACGTATGCACACCGGCATGCCGCCTGTTTGCAGAATTAATCAACATTTTAAGCATCTTCATTCTCGGTGCTCCGGTGCTGTAGGCCCATAATTAGCACCCCTCAGGAAGTCTCTCCCGGCACTTGGAACGAAATTATGCGTCGAGCAGGAGCGCCAGATCCCAGACAAGTTCCCAGCCGGTCGTGGCACAATATGTTATGCAGACATATTCATTTGAAACTACGCTCTCCCACGGCTACCTCCAAAACTTTTGGCCGAAGTAGGGTAAAGCAATTATGCAACGGCATCGTATAGGCAGCAGCAGAACATGGTAGACTTTCTGTTGCGGGATTGTGGGATTGATAATTGAACTTATGTTCTCTTCGCGGATTACGGCAGCGATGGCGGCTCCAAAATGTGCACTGAGTGCACGTTCTTGAGCATCAGCAAGGCTGCAAGTCAGGTCAAATGGTGGGCCGTGGTTTGGAGAGCATTTGTGAATGCAGTCGTTGTTGTCGTGTAATGCGCCTGGCAGCTGTACCGCGGTAAATCGATTCCAGAAGCAGTGGCGCTCAGCACTGCACCACGGTGAACACGGTTGCACAGTGGCACCAGTTCTTGAAGGATGCATGGTATGGTTTTGATGGTTGTAAACATACTTTGCATACTGGGCGGCGGAACAGGCGGCGGAACGCATAAGCAAACCATCTGCTGTGTGCCATAAATTGTGCCTCTTCGTACCAGATGGTACTGGCAGCTGTTAAAACGATCTGTGCCGTAAGCCGGATGGTGATTGTGAAATGTACGAAATCGGAAATGATTTTAGGAACGAAGCGATGCGCGAGCGTTTGTGTTTGATGTTTGTGGCAACAAATTAACGAACGAATTGTTGAATCATTTTATATTTAAAATCGAATGATAGCTTTCATTTGAATCGTTCTATATGTGTCATTCTCTATTTTCTATTATTTAAGTTTCAACCGCGTTCTAATGCTGGTGAACGCAACAAGGAACAACTGTTCGCGAGCGAAACATTTGCATCATTGCACCGCTTTCCATTGTGTGTCTCCGATTGCCTACGGGCGGCCGGAATCGCTTTCCTGTTTTTGACAGGCAACTTGCACCGTGAAACGGATGGCCTTATATCCCTCCTCTGCCTGCTCGCTCGTGAAGTGACTCGTGAAGGCAATGTGTTTAGAGTGTCGAGGTGTTGATGTTGAGTACGACGTCAACGGGGCTCGAATCGTTCCCAGGCTCCCTCTTCACCGAGTGTCACTCTCAAGTGCGATTTCGAGCACCAGCTTCCGGCAGGGCCCCGACCTCTATAACACCTTGTCGTTAACCCATCTCCAGCAACGAACCTCCAGCCTAGCAGCCATTCAAAGTGAATTCTGGTTCGTACCGGGAGCGATCTCATCAAAATATTTGGACCATGCTCCGATGGTCTGGCCACAAACTGCAAATTGAGTAAGTGGGTTAGCTAGCTGGGAGGACGACAGCAACCGTCGTTGATTACGATTGGGTCGTAAAGCGCAGTTTGGCTTCGGAAAGGATAATGGAATAATGGTGGGAACTGGTTGGCCATTTTTTATGCGTCACACATTAAGTGAACATGACACGACGCCACGGGTCCACCAGTGGCGGTATGACCGTACTTGTTGAAGGAAAGTATCCGCTTTTCTACTTTGCTCTCTGTACCTTCAATGTCTTACTATGCTCCCGTTCCCGATGGGAGGGTACGGATGCGGAGCATTAATTTTTATGTCCTGATTATAGATATAGGGTGGGGGAAGTGATCCTGACATGGGGTGGGGGAAGAATGGGGCCATTCTGATAAAAATATGCCGCCCATTTCCCCGCCCAACGAGCGGGCCTTAATCTTATCGTACAAATTGTGTTTGATCTCGAGCGGCTTGTACAACAAAAGAGGATTAAAAACCATTTTTGGGGATGGGATCCAGGTTTTTGGGGATGGGTCGTTGTGCAGGACACATTTATAGCTGCTTTGTGTGCGTCTTTAAAATGTTTATCCACACGAAGCAGACGATTGCTTACGATGAGATATAGATGGATAAAGAAAGCCATGCTATTGCTAATATTATTGACACTATATAATCAGTTTTGATATGATCTTAAAAATTATTTTTAATGATGTTACAAAGAAAAGTTGCTTTTCCAAATAGGTTGCCATTTCAAGTACTAAAAATATCAGATTTCTATAGTAAACCCTCCCCTGGAACTAGGAATTAGACATGATAGCAGAAAAACTGAGTAACAATATGTTCATCAGACAGCTATCAGTACCAATAGAATCATGTATCAGTTAAAAGAAAGTAAAATAGATGACAAGAGTTAAGGCAAGCAAGTACAACAATACGGAAAATCACGTTTTAAAGGAGGAGATAATGGGTTAACAAGATTTTACAAGAGACAAACAGTCACTATTCATTATTGCTATTCATAAATCTGATGAATGGATTTGCACTCTCACTCTTTACTTAATTATTTGAAATCATCCTTACAGCCATTTCCTTTCAAAATCTAGAAAATCCGGGTACAACACCGAAAATTTGCGCCCCCATCGGGCAACGGAAGTCACGCAGAGCTTTAATCAATCTTTCCCAGACTAATTTATTATCATTTTCCAGCCTTTTCCACCCAGATCTGTCGGCTGAAACAAAGACCACCAGCAGAGCAGCAACACAACGAATGGATCCTACCTTTTACGCAATGCAGAGCAGATCTATTCTGCCACTCCACACAGCGATGAGGATTTTTGAGGCCCCGTGAAGTCATTAATGCATTGTAGCTAACGCTATGCAAAGTTGGTCCTCCGTCCTAAAAGCGTGCGTATAATGATCGGGGGATTTATGTTGCTTCGGCACGTCAATTCACCTTATCTTCGCCATTGTGTCGTTTCACTGTGGGTCCACGGAACGCATGAGAGGGTACGACGGGGCCTCTACCGTGAGCGGGTTGGCAGTTTGGTGATTGATGGTGCGAGTCCACGGTGTCACGATGCCGCGGCGCTGGTGCGTTTCTTGCGTTTCGTTCGTTCGTTTGAACGAAATGATTATTATTCAAGCCAAGGTGTGCTTTCGGTGTGCGCTCTGTGAGCCTTCCAGTGTCATGTGAAGCTCTACAAAGTGCTCCGGGGTGTGCACCGGTTTCGAGGGAATCATTAGGGACCCACATTTTCTTGCCAGCAAACGGCGTGTGGATGTGAGTAACACGAACTCGCCCCCCCCCCCCCCCCGCCCCCCTAGAATGCTAATTAATGGCATCGTGTAGCGGGGACATAAAACAATTGTCGGAAAGATGAAACCAGGGAAGATGAGGCACAGATCATTAATGGGGGACTAATCAGGAGCGATGGTTTTGCATTTCCACGCACTGGAAGTAAACTGTTGCATGGGAAAAGGATGGATCGAGGGAAGAGCATTGTCCATCGAGGACTTTACTTTGGAAGTAAAAGCATCACTTCAATTTCGAAAACATGTAACACACCAGTTTAAAGGTTCCGTGGTGGACTTATCGCGATTCCTGCCATGACCTAGTAAACGAATCAAATGATGAATGGCACCGAAATGGTCGGCAAAAGCTAAGGCGAGCATATTTCTATGTCACCCGAAATGTTTTCCTTCGACAGACACTTAATGGTTTCGTTGAGGACATTATCATCGCCTAACGATGCCCGTTGCTCCCGTTGCTCCCATTTTCAATGGTGGAAGACTGGGGGAGGACATCATGGCGTCATCGTCCAACACGCACTCGCGATCAGACAAAGCCTCGAATGGTTACGTGCGTCGCAGCACAATCGCTCGCTCGCGCGCTCCCCATTCTCACATTCGATTATGTTAATGGGCAATAATTCGAACACTTCTTCCACGGGCAAAGGGCCTGAATCGTCGTCTGATATCGCCCCCTGTGTCGTAAGCATCTCATTTCCTTGCCAGCTACCCGCGGGGTTTCCGGGATTGAACGGAAATGGTGCCGAATATAAAAAAAAAATGGAAGGGAAACGGGACGTGGAACAGAAAGACACAAAGGGGAGCCCCTCGGAAAAAGGTCGATGCCATTGACACCGCAAATCACGCATTGATAGGCGTTTGGTGCCTGGTCTGCCCAGCATGACGAAGCACTGAGCATATTTATGCGCGGAAATCACGTCTCGCCGAGTGTCGTCATGGGGTGCCGCTATTGGAACATTCCGGTGGAAATAAGGGTCATCGATCGTCTCGGCGATGAGACAAAGTTCATCTTGAATCCGGGGCGAAGAGAAAGCCATCCTCCATCCGATGGCTTTGTTTAACGTCGATTCGGTCCCCCCGCCAACCTCAAAAGAAAGGGGGGGCTGGTCGTTCCATCTCACTTCATCCGGAAGTCCAGCCGGACTCGGGTTCCGCTGTCTCGATGTCACTGGAATGTCAACCGTATCCCCGGCGACCAACTAGCGATGGCGAGCGACGGTCGCCGGACCGGCTGGCGTCTTCCGATTGGGAGGCACGGTGTCTGGAAGGCACGGCTCAGGCTGTTCAGCAGCTGCCCGTATCCGTTTCCCACGGTGACGCTGGCGGTTGGCTTACGGTATCGAAAGACCATTTATCTTGCCCGGAACTGACATCCATCGGAGGGTATCATAGAGGATACCCTTTGGCAAAGTAAGTTACTCGCCCGTTCCCGTATGTATGACGCACACAGCATCACCTCGCCAGCCCGCCAGCAATATCAATTAATTTCCCAACCCCCTCGACCCTTGAATACACGACTCGCACTCGCCGACGTTCGCTTCGATCGGAGTTTTATGCCCTCTAATCCCCGTACACCCCACAACGACAAGCGCGCCCCTTGATTAAGCCGTTTCATTGCTGACCACCTTCTGGGTCCGGGGCCAGATGTCAAGCGACTGAGCAGCGCGTCCCGGGGACTAGCTGGAAGCTCGAAGTCCAGTCTCTCCGGCTCCCGTCGTAATTTATTGGCCAAGCCAAGCAGCCATGCCAATGTTCGCCAATAACGGTTGCGGAGCGGCCAAGTAGCCAACTTTCAAGGGTAATGGGCAGTGAAATTGTAATTGTTGTCACTTTACTGCATCCGATGCGGGCAACCGATGCTTGGTTGGCAAAGAAATGGGTCAGTTCGGTTTCGGGCAGACGGCCCGGGGAACGTAACCTGCAAACGAAGTAAATGAGCCAAACGTGGCAGAGCCAATTCCAGCCCGGAGGGCCAACAACGCTACCTATCAGGGGTTTTTTGCCTGGCAGGGAAATGTTGTCGGAAGCACTATCGGAAGCAAAAATGGGAATGTACTTGTACTGTACTCGGACGGAAGTTCATTTGTGTAATTGTGCCTTTGCTTAAGTGTGTCGATTCACGATTATGAGTTATCGTGCGGCCGATTGTGCGGCCACCAGGTTGGTGGTTTTGATTGTGGCCGATTGTCGTTCATGTGTTATTATATGGAGAAGTACATTCCTTGGTAGACCGCTCTTGCGTAATTGCAATGGTTTTTACGTTCGTAGTTACATCTCACTTAATGTCGCGCTGGATTGTTGTTGGTTTGTGGCAGCGGCGATAATTAGTCGTGTTTCATGTGATTCATGAGTTTCTGGCGAGTCTTGCAGCTAATTTTGTGTGATGAGGTTGTTTAATAAACCAAAACAAATAGTAGATTCAGTAATTTGCTTAAAATAACTCATTGGAGACTGAATAAAAACAAGAGAAAACGCAAAAACACATTAAGAAAAATCCGAAACCATGCGCCTCCATCAGCACGTGCTATATTTATACAAAAAAAAAGTAGTCATCTTGTACATTGTATTTTCTGTATAGTACAGCGGAAAGTCACGGTAAGATACAATCTTCTTTAGAATGTTAAAGAGTAGGTCGAAAGCTACTGTATGATTCTTTACGGCGTTCTCAATTGTTAAAATTGAACGCATAGACCACGTATGACCATTTTAACCCCTACTACATTCAAATGTGAGTCCACAACATCTGCTTTCACTTGTTTAACATTCCATGTATATTGTTTCCAGTACACTGTTGGCCATTGGTGAAAAGGAGAGGCTGTTGAGATTTGTTTTGTTTTCCGAAGACGGATGCTACCAGATGACGATCGCTTCAGACTCAAATAACAATAGCTGGTACGAGCCTGGCATGGAAATTGTAGGACGAACGCTCCACCATAAGTTGGTTTCACGCCTCGCCAACATGGCTACACTTTGTCCTGCGCGCTTACTGGGATTGCTATTCGGGTCGGCTCGTAAACGGCTGCAGTGTGGAGCAACTTTTTCGTATTTGATGAAATTGGCTACATTGCCATTGTTATGCCTTTCCGTCCACTGTATCCGCGCCGGAGGACGCGTCGAAGGCGACGGCTACCATCATACATCATACCACGGGCACCCGTGGAAAAAAGGGCACCAGTCCGGCGGTACGTGATTCGCTCCGAAGCGACCGTTGGTGATCGTTAAAAAGTGCCAAACAGTTTTTCGTCTCGTTTTTTCGTTGTTGTTGTTGCGGTTATTTGAGGGACGAAGGAACAGCCTTTCAGCACATGACGGTTGGGACCGCTCGGTGGCCCAGTCTGGGTGTTTGTTTGGGGGAACATTCATTTTAATCTATATTCTCAACACCAAACGAGTTTCGGTGCCTGGGAAGTTTCCGTGACCTTACCGAGTATCATAACGGGTGTGATGTGAGTGTAAACTGTGGCGAGGCATGCCCCAGTATAGTCGTTGGGGAAATCATAACTGCGAGCTACTGGTTAGATCACCAGACAGGAGATAATCAATTTAAACTTTAATTTTGTGCCCAAAATGAAGCTTTAGAGTATTCTTTGGGTTTAGATAAACCGATGGTTCCGGTGGTGCAAAAAAAAAAACCCGAGAATAAATTCGTCGCGACTGTTCAGGAAGCATAAATGCAGCTCAGCACAACTTCGTTGCAAAGTGGAGCCAAGCCCGAACAAACTGTCAACAAACTAGGGTATCGCGACACTCGTTAGAACACGCTCTGGAGGCACTTTACCTTCCCCGAACACGTTTCGCTTTCCTTTTCATTTTCCAATTTTTTACTTTTCTTCATTCCGCCTTTCCGTGTCCTCGCGCGCTCGGTTGGTGTGAACCGTGGCCGCGGCGCCACGAGGCCTTTAGCAAAGTTCTCAAATTTGTGTGGCATTCACCGCACCGCGCCCTGTCTCCGCCCAGCCCGGTGCTGCACCAACAGTCATAATGATGTTTTATGACTACCGGCCAGCAAATTTATGCTTTTGTTCACACCCATCCGTGGCCGGGGTGGCCTGCGGCCCTCACTGCGACGCCGAAGACGCCGTCGTCGCTGGCGTCGCCAAAGCCGGCGCCTGTGATTCATCAAAGCAACATTCACCAGAGCTGCTCCTCCGTTGGCACCTTCGAACCAACGCACGGTGGTGTGCTGTTAATGTGTTGTCTTTTTCTCGAGAGGGGAATTTGGTGTAAAATGAAGAACATTGTTGCTCCACATTGTTGCGTCGTCCTTGGCAAACTTGGTGGCACACCCTGTGGGCCATTGTTTTCGCGCCGCACCGGAGAGCTCAGCTTCGTCCCGGGACAGACGGGGGCACGGTCATAAGCTACCTGCAACCACGGGGATTGGGCACGCGCTGTGATGATCAAATTTTGACACGCAACGGGTTGTAAAATATTGTTTAATAACCGTGGCGAGGCGATGTCTGGTTTTTTTTCGGTTGATCCGCAATACCATTTGCGATGGATTTTGTGGTGGGGCAAAACCCGTTTCTGCTGCAATATTTTCATTTGAAACCCAAGCAAAACATGTTGTCACAGTTACTGGAAGTTTTGCTTTACACCCTCTAATACTTTTTCCAACGTGATGCTTACCTTTTTCAAACTGTCAACGAAACCTTGAATGAGAAAGAAAAAAAAAATGGAAAAAAACATTATTAGTGCTTCCGTTTTGGGAGCCGATTGCGAGCATTTACTAGTTTCGCCTGTCTCAAGGAGATTTGCCCGTAAAATGAGAAATTTCCCAAGGGATTACCATCGTCTTCTTTAGCTGAAGAAGCTCACCGTTGTTGGTTTTTTTGGCTGCTTTGCTTTGCGAACAACATATCATAACACTGTCATAAAGCACCGATTGCCACGCCGTGACGCGCAACAAAGATGTCACTCAAGCGGGAACAACCATCATAAAGCTGGCCACATCCCTCCCCGCTCGCTTGACGCTGTAAAGTATAAACCGTGCGATAAATAAAATTTTCACGAAAAGCGAAGAAAAACGGTAGCCGATCGTGGCAGTTTGTACGGAGCTCGGGAACCGAGTTGATATACGATAAAACTCGATTCGGCTGGCAGAGGAGAAAACAGTAAACACAACAGCAGCTAACCCATCCAACAAAACAGAAAAAAAACACTGAAACGGTTAGAAGAAAACGGCGCTGAGCATAAATCTTGTGCGTGGCGAAAATCCTGCGAATTAGCTTGTCGACCTTTCTGGGAAAAAGTGATCCTACTTAACAACCACTCTCGCTCTCACTCTCTCTCTCTCGAAGCAGAGCCGGAACTTGAGCAGCCTCGAGTGGGGTTCTTGTCCTACCGGAACAAGACACACATCCTTGACGCATCATCCTCGCTCACTCACTGCTTAATGTCTGCCTTCTTCTGCTCCTAAGTTACACCACGAAACCGCATCCCGCCTGGTCCCTTTGTCACAAGCTATTTAACGGCTCCCGCTGGATTTGCGTTCGTTCGCAAGGGAAGCAAATGCGCGAACAACAACGGAACACGACAGTGGTAACAACGGATGGTGGATTCCAGGTTCCTTGACACACAGAGACATTGTGTCCTGTGGAGAAAGGACTATCCCGTTTTCAAGCTGGCATGGCATGAAGAGCATTGCGGGCGGGGATTTCCTCTATCTTGGCTTATGTTTATCCCTTTCTGAAAACCCTTAGTGTGCGCCACAAAGGAGGAAAATGGAAAAGCGCAACCGTACCGAGCCACGCTTCGCTAGCGTCAGTGTTTTTTGTGTTGTTTTGTTTTGTTCTTTTTTTCTACGTTCGGAAATGGCTGGATTAATTTACGCTCGGCATCCCGACCTATCCGGTAGCTGTGGTGTGCAAAACGAGGCAGGAAATGGAACAACAGAAACGAGATTTTCCTATTTCCTTATCAACTCCTATCAATACGTTGGTAGGTATCCGACGCCAAAACAACTCACGGGTTGACAGACGCCAGGAGCCGCCATTGATAGGTATCCTGTTTCAGCGCTTGCCTTGAGTGGAAAAGAGCTATTTTCGATCTCGTCTTTCCACCGGAAACAGTGTGGAGGACGTTTTCGTTCGGTGATCGACGATGGGATGCTGGCTACCTCCCCGTGGGACGAGCCCGCCAGCCAGCCCGAAAAGTAATATCGCCTGCGGGCGGGCGGGGCGCAGCACTTTTGAGACTCTCGCTGGGGCTCGTTGGGCTACGTGACTTTGGCTGCGGGTTGTAAAACATCAAGCTGCTGCTGTATTATGTCGTCGCACCGCTGCTGTCACCGATCCGGTCGTCTTGGGAGATTAAAAACGCGGAAAGCATTAACGCGAGCCCTGTCAAGCGAGTTCGAGTTTGTTTTATGAGTTCCGGCGGGCAAACTGGCAAACGGTATGCCAGAACACTCACTCACTGGCAGAGCACACTGGATAATGACTGTATCTTGTCAACGTTTTAACGGCGAGATCATGATTTACCAACTTGAATAGTTTGAGTAAAATTATTTTACACAAACCGCCAGCAGTCTTGTTCCGAATCGTGGGCGTGCTTTTCATTAAAATGGCAACATGTCTGATTATCGCGTATAGCGTGTTCGATATGCGCGTTTGACTGCTGCACCTCGCCATTTCATTAGAAAAGAGTCTTTAAATCGTAAAACCAGAAATTAGATTACTGCTTCGCCTCGGGGAAACAAAATGACAGGGAACACCGGCACAGCACCGGTGGTAGCACATCGTACCAAGGCTGAGACATTCGTTGTCACGTCTCTGTATCTGTTAAGAGACCTCAGCTAAAGAACCATAATGTGGGCTCATCTAGCATGACGTGTGGCTTCACATAATGCGCTTCGCAATAATCCTCCCAAGGCATGCACACGTAATCACGAATGTAGAATGTTATCTCGGACTTGCCGGCCTTCCCCCGAGAAGCCCCTAGTCGGCCCAGCCCAGGTCTGTAAACGTCATCCATGTTTAAGCATTGCTTATCATCTGTTTCAACGAATGAGTCCGACTGTGTGCCGACGTGTGCGTTGCTCTCATTTCCATCAATCATCATGTGCAGAACGTTCCGCAGCACAAAGCATAAACCATGGATTATGCTGCACTAGTGCGGTATTTGTGCTTTGTGAATAATGAAAATTCTTCAGCAACCATGCTGGCCCCTGCCGGTTGGTATTAGGTGGGCTTCCGGGCTCTGATTGTGTGGTGCGCAGGTCGGAGGATGAAATTTTGCAGAATTTATTCACCACTCAGAAGCAAATCAGAATGTTCGATGAAATGTGATTGTGATTTCGCCTTACGAAGTGGATTAGCAATACAATTGGTTTAAAAAATTCTAAATAAAATAAACAGAAAAGCTGGTCAACCAAAGGCATACAGACATAGAACACTACTGACCACCTTCGGCTAGCGTAGCGTATGGTGTTCCCTTCCCAGCTACAATCTCCAATCAAAACTCAACACCCGGTTCCGGCAAGTCACCGTATCGTACGGGCGTTAAATCTTGTCTTGCTGACTTGGCAAATTTTAATCCTCACTGCGGTAAAAACTTTCCATCGCCTCTATCGCGTCCCTCGAACCCGTTCCCCGGTTACGTTTCGTTCCAAGCTTTTCCGCTTTGGTTCCCCTTATAGATTGATTATGCTGCACGACTTGAGCGCCATCACCACGTAGCACGGGTGGGGGCCCGAGGCGTGCCGAAAAGTTGCAAAGATTTCCATATTTGACAACCAACCTACTCCGACGCTACGCTTTTTCCTTGTGCCGTGCGGTGAAGGTGTTCGATTAGAAAAGCTAGACCAAAGTTTTGCCAGCAATTCCGTTCCATTTGAGGCAAAAAGTAAGGGGAAAGTTTTCCCAGTCCGCATGGCCATGGGAGTCAGCTTTTTTAGCAAGGCGCTCGAGGAGGTCGTGGTGCAAAATAAATCGCTATCCAGGTTGTCCTATCAGCAGCGGGCTACAACTTTGGTCCGCTGGCTGGTAAGGTTGGTCAGCAGCGCAGTCGCGATCGATCAGTTTTGGGGTAGTTTTCGGTGTAGTCGGCGGGGAACTTTTGAGAACTAACTTTGTCCCGATCCATGCCATTCTGGGACCATCTCTGTCGGCTTCGTCGATTCGCACTATCCATTTGTGGTTTGGAAATGTATTGAAAGAAAATCAATCGCCACTAAAGGAAGTGAAGATTCTGCCACCAAATGCATAAGCATGGCCAATGAATTGCGGCAGGATAAAGGTTTGAGCAGCCATGCTGAAGACTTACTCTTTACGTCGAAACAAGAGTTGTTTTGTGGAGAATGGGCTTTAATGGGATAGCATCCACGGTGTCTTTAACGAAGCCGTACAAACGGATTCGAACGAGCTCGAGCAGATATCGTTATCTTTTATGAAATGTCGTTTCCAACCGCCTGGAACAGTCTAACAGACTTCATAAACGAACGAGAAGTAAGGCAGAGAATGTGCACAAACCCCTCGTAGGCTCGCGGTCCACCAGCACAATGTAATGTTTAGAGTTGTAGCGAGGAGCGAGGAATAAAATAATCATTTTTTTGGCCGAATGGAAAAGATTTACCGATGCCCAGGATTTCCTTTTTTTTCTGGGCTTCAATTCAAGTTCCCTTTGCGCTCACCAACCAGAGGGATCCTCTCATATCGCTCGTTACTCCGAATATTGCTGTAACGTGTTCTTTCATCCATCGTTACTTTCGCTGCTGCTTTGTGTTTGGTCTGGAAACTCTCGATGCTTCCGGATGCCCCGTTGTCGATCGCGGAATACGTCGAGGGGCTGGGCTGCTTCCATGCCATGTGACTTAATTAATATTCATGAACCGTTGAACAAGTTTATTATTCCACGATTCGGGTGCGCACGGCTCGCGCTGCAATTTGTTTTCCATGGCAGAAGAAGGAAAAGTCAAAGAAACGGTAGCACGTTCGATGATTCCTCGTTTTTCCTTTTGCCTTCACAGAGAACTGGGATTCCACCCCGCTGTACGAACCAGTAGGTATGGTTCCGCTTTCAAGTATCTTTAATGCACTGACTGACGACTAAGCAGCTGCAAGTGTCTTACGGGAAGCGATCCGGCAATTGCTCCGTCCGGGTGAGCGGTTGATTCGTATCGGGATGCTTTATTGAAATAAATGGTTTACGAGCGGAATTTTGATTATTCAGCCTGGCTGCAGGAAAGGATATTTTACGGAAGACTCGAGCTTCCTGATCGATCCTACTCCGGTTGGGCACCAGCTCCTTCATTCGGGCCATCCATCATTTTCCTACCGACCGGTTGAGGTACGGCGGACGAATGATTTCCGAGCTTTCGGTGAAGGTAGCGTGCGCCTGCGAGGAAGAAGCAAATGCCGTCAATTTGCGCTTCACAATGCCGCTGCCGCTACGACAAATTATGTTTATAAATCAGTTTTTTGGAATGCAAACAAAATGCCAGGAGGGATATTTATTTCCAGTATTTCATCCCAAAATCCAAGCCATTTTGCACTGCTAACGCAATTAATTATCTGCTAATTATGATGAATTAATGGAGCACCAGCAAGGGGAGAGTTGCGGAGTCATAATTAAATATGCCGAATTGGAAAAGCCGCTGATGGAATAAGCAGCAGCAGCAGCAGCATACACATACGCGGTCACACTATTCATATGCTGTGATGAGTGTGTGAAATGTTATGCAACATTTAGCATAAAGGTCGGTGTGCAGTTCTTTGCAGATATTTTGATCCAACAAGAGTTTAATTTTGAAGGGAGTTTTGGGTCATCGTCTAACGAAACTATTGGATTTATAAGGAAAAACAATTCCTTAACGTTTTTTTGGTTTACGATCATTTCACTCTCAGCACCATTGCCAAATCCGATGATGGAGGCGCCAGGTAACCGGTACTTTCAGGGGTTTGTAATCGTACTTTAAATGGCAAAATAACCCTACGAACTCAAATTACTATATGTAGGGAATTGTTAAATGTTAAAAAAAGCTTCTTTATTCGACTTAACGAAAACTGTAGTCATTGCAGATATATCATCAATCTTCAATTCTAACATATGCATAGAATAAAATTACATAGAAACTACAATTAATGACCAAAATTGACATCAATACACTCCGTGGACGAGGCTGCGGGCCGCACAAAGCAATTTATCAACATTCAATAATGTGGATTAACACAATTAAAAATAATGTTAGGAAATGGCATCTACCTTCATTGAAAAACTGTTTTAGAACGAATAATTGGTAATTTTATTGACTCTATGATGACAACCTTGCAATTATCCCAATCAAAACGATTGAATTATACATCGCATTTGATTTTCAACCATCCTTTTGATGTTTAGATATTACAAACGTCAGTTGATTGGTTTATTGGGAAGCCTCGAAGTGGTGGAATGCGTTGAATTACTACACGACCGTCAACGTGATATGCTCATTAGTGCTACACTTCAACCTTGGACTCGCACCATTCACCGTGAGCAACCCAAAGCATGGGCGGGCTTTGCCGCGAAAGCAATCTGTTAAAGAGAGTTACGGCGAATTTGTGCAAAGCATCGTCCGGATAAAATGAACATGAATAAGGCGGCTGCTCTACATGATTGCTTTCTGCTTTTGAGGTCACTCCACTCGCCCATCCAACCCAAAAGTAATTAAGGACGCCCGGGGTCCCGGTCGCTAGCTCCCATGAGGATGAACCAACCAAGGCAACAACAAAAAAAGCACCACTTTGTTCCACTCCATCTCCTGTGCCACTCCGTATGATCCGAGCTGCGGTCCTACCGCAATGAGCATGAATGATTTATGAGCAAACTAGCCAAAACCTTCGGAGGGCTTTTCAATCCAGAATGTTAGTTCAGGCGGGGTCCCAGCGTAGGTCAGCGGACCAGACCGCCCACAGAGTACCAGTTGCCGTCGTGCTCCTGGCGCAAATCTCACTAGCAAAGGTGACGTTCCAGGTGATCGAATTTCACTCCAAACGGCCGCTACCAGCAGAAGGTGTTTGCGACTCAAATCTGATCATTACCGTTGCCGGGAACCCCGTGGGCTCCGTGAGTCGTGTGATACACCTAACGGGTAACCTGGGCTGGCCTTTCCCTGGAAAATGTGTATCGTGTAGACCTCGGACCTGGCTGGCTGTACGGCGTCGGAATGAATGAAATTTGGATTTTTATGAATTTCCCCCCAAATCGACCCCGAGAGCGGTCCCTGCGTTCGGCTAAAAATGGTTCGAAATCTAATCGATTACGACGGACCGACCCATGTTCAGTAACGCCCATGGCTATGCTGTGGCCGTGGCTACGGAGCTATAAAAAGCATCACATAAAAATGATTTCCCAGATTAATTCGATTGCTCCACGCCATGGTTGGACGCCGGGCGCCTCGCCCCGTTCTGGTCGGGTGGTTTCGAGATTGCCCAAAAGCAGCAGGCGGGTTTTATCGAAGCTAATTAATATTCTAAGCACAGGACAGCGGCGAGTCAGCCCACACGGCGTCCTTTGGGGTGCGTTTGATTAACTGTTTGCCAGCCAAAAATTAGAAGTAAGCTAAACATTGTGCTTATCCGATTAGCATAGCGGTTACTCGAATGGATTTTCGGGAACATAATTCTTACACTTCGATTTCGATTGTCCAAAAATAACAACATCGCTGGCAGGAGTACCTCCAGAGCCTCCAGGTTCCGTTACTTTGGCTTGGGTTTTGTGCCGTCACCCGAAACCTTGCACTTGAGCAGCACTGAAAAGATGAAAGATGAAGTAGGTAACATTCCCTCAAGTTTCTAAACATTCCAGGCAAATGGATTATTCAGGGGGTGGGCCACTACCGCCACTAGGACTATCCCCGGTGACTCCGGACCTTCCATCGAAAGACACGTCCAAAATGGCAAACCTTCGCACCGCTCTGGCCGTGACGCAACACGCTCGTCAACAGGGGTCGACGTCGACGATTTATTCGAAAATTTATGAAACCTCGGTTCGCCGCTTTTCCGACTCGACCTGCCTGGGTCCCATCATCGTCATCATGCGTAACGGGTAACCTCCGAAGGACGACAGGGCGCTGCGGTCCAAAAGCGTTCCACGGGCCATATGCTGCCGGCTGCTGAACGGTGCCGGTGCGCCTATCCTAACCCTCCGTCCGTTGTGCGCTGCATGAATAAATTACTTGACTGTTTATGACGAATCACTCGCACAACGCACACCACAAGGAAGAGAAGCAGCGGGAGAAGGAGGAACTCACAGAAATAGATCAGCAGAATCGGAAAGCGTGGTGTGCTTCCGCGTGTGTACGTGTGTGGTGCTGCTCCATTCCAGCCTGTACTGCCCGGTCCGGGCACCGCAAACGTCAAACATCGGAAGCTTTGGACTCGCAGGTTCAATAAATCCTCCTCTCCGCGGGTGGTAGGCTTTTTGGGGGGGAGAGGAGAGTGTGGGGTGCAGGGTCAGGTCAGGCACGAACCGAATCCTAGCAGGTGGTCAGATCGGTGGCCCCCCGGGTTGCCTGTCAGCCAGTTGTCCCATCCCCGAATGGTGGGCAAGGATGGAAAATTGGAATTGACAATATGATGTCTCCGATGTGCCGCATTCGGTCAGTCCGTGGAGTACCGTCCAAGCTGGAGACCACATGCGGTGCAATCATAAAAATAGAATCCATTCGAAAACGGTTCCAACCAACTGTGTCCGAATGCCGCTATATATGGATTTATATATAAATGTATCCGTGTGCATGTGTTCTTGCACGTTTCTCCTTCCGATCGCCACTTCCGGCCTCGCTAACCGTCGACGCGTCTTCCGGTGAACGAACCGACGAACCAGCGGAGAGGCCAGACCCAAAAGGGGTCGATAAACATAGCAACCAAATGCGGTGGAAATCGATAAATAGCATGAAATATTCAAAGAGTGACCCAAAGGGGTGGGGTGAGCGAGAGGTGAAGTGAAACGACCCTCTGGAGGAGAGGCACTCATCGCAGCTGCGCCCAGTGACTGCGCCCGCTGACCATTAGTGGCCGTCCATTCTAAGTTCCAAGCGACCGAACGAAGAATGTGAGAAAACTGCACTCCACCCGGGGACCCCCGGCAATCAGAGACCCTGGAATGTCGTACCATACCGGACATCAATATGATTTATTCACCTTGCACAGCATGCAGCACCAGCAGCAGCAGCAGCAGCAGCAGCAGCTGTGTATCATGAATGTTTAAAGTTTCTGCACCACGTTTTGGTGCGATTGATGTTTGACATGAACATGAACATACATTCCCTCATTCCTTTTCCAGTTGTCACCGCGGTTGCTTAACGAACTGTCAGACTGCAGACTTCGTTAGCGTATGTCATCAGAGTCATCATCATCATCGTCAGCGATCGGAATCACCGGAACACCGTTGAAAGATTAAATAATGAGGACCTCGAGCCGGGATCAGATTTTAATGTTACCAACAGGGCTGCATTGAAAGCAAAGCATTGAAAGCTATAATTACGGTAATGGATTTACGTGCCCGGAAGGATTCTTCGACAGTCACGTAAAGGGTGTAACGGAGTAACGGAGCAAAAGAGCGGTGCCAAACCTTTTGCCCTTTTTGCTCTGCAATGCAGACACTGCCTACCTGTGCGCAGTCCACCTCATCGAACCCAAATTCCACCTTCGATGAGGTTTGTCTTTCACGCAAGCAAGCAAGCAAGCAAGCAAGCAATGGAGCGACAAAATTTAGCGCCCAAGACCGACCCACCGACCGATGACTAAGCGTTGCCGAGGGGACTGGCAGTAGCAGGAGCCAATCGGTTCGGTTTCACAGGGAAACCAATTACTTGATCCACGGGTTTCGGCTTTCCACTTCGGCACACCACCAGCCCTACCACCAGCGTAAAAACGGAACTCGATGACACACTGGCTTCGTGGAGGGCAAGTTTTTGAGGGAAAGCCAAAAAGGCTAGATTGTGTGAAGAATACCCAGAAAAGGATACAGGATATTTAGTCGCACGGGCGCAACGCACCATCAATAGAAGAAGCAACACATCTACGCCACGCCACACTAGGCCGATAGATACGAGTGCCACCGTCATGCGACGTTTTGCAGGACATGAAAGGATACGACAAAGGCAACGGTAGAGCCTCTGCTACCACCGAATGCGATGGGAAAAATGCCGGCATTCGCGCCGGTGTGTAACGCGCGTATCACGTTTCCCAAGGACTTCGCGGCACTAGGATTCGATCGATTGAATCGCCTTCGGCGCGCTACGTGCGCTTTCCGCTGGGAGAGTTGGAGCGTTGGACTTTTCCTCACCTCACGTCACGTGTTTCGTGTGCGGTGCGCGACGGTGCTTCTGTGTGTGCGTTATCGAGCGACAGTGTAGCGTATTTTATCCTAGAATTAAGCTCCCAGAAGCCTCCCCTCCCGACTTGAATGCCGCGAGTAACAACAACTTTCCGGTACTCCAGTTCCGGTGTTGGTTCCGAAGGTTCTGGAACGCGAACGGGAACTTTAAGGCAGTTTTAAATCAGATTGCCTTGTGTCCTTGCTGACTCAAAGCATTGCGTACCACCACCACCACCACCACCACCACTATTGGCGTTCCTTTCCGCGAGTAATCCATCATCGTTCCTCGGTTCGAGGCCGGAAGGAAGTTTATTCCTTGGTCGTTGAGCTTAAATGTAATAAAAAATAAACAGGCCAAACCAACCGCTCTTGCGCTCGAGCTGAAAACAAACCAAAGAGGCAGGTTCCGGTGTAGAATTCGTTGACTTCGATTTCGGACCACCCCTTCCTTTCCTTCCCTGGCGCACGGTTTCGTTCTGCGTTTCTGCACTTGACATTCTTGCCGGCGCTTGGAGCCGACGAGCGACGCACGTGGAAACAACGAATACAAATGTTACGCAAAACAGCAACATCAAGAACAACCAACCAGTTACAACCAGTTTTGTTTGAAATGTTTGAGTTGTACAATTGAGTTTGCCGGTTCGGCTTCGGCTCCTCGATGGTTTGTTTTTCCAGCGACCTTTCCCTCCGGTACCGGCCCTAGTCCCAGTCCGGTCGATCCGGAGTGAAATCATTTTCATCACTCATTCGTGTCACACAGAACGTGAACGTGAACATGCACGAGATCGGAAAAGATAACCAAAAAAGTGGGAGTGAGAGTTGCCGCTGGCGCCAGCAGCAAGACAGGCGCCACACGAAATGGAAGCCCGATGGTGTTGGAGAGAGAGAGAGAGGGAGCGAGCGAGCGAAAGGAGGACAATTTCCCTCGTGTCACTCCAGCATATATCCAAGCATGCCAGCGAGCAAGATGGAGTGACTGTCGTGGGTTGTAGTTGAACATTCGGTTAGTTTTGCGCGGGTCCGGTAGACTCTGGGCCCCGCTTTTTATGAGGGACCCCAAGCTCCGATCGTCGCTGAGAAGGGTTTGTGAAGGAAAAGCGATGGTTGGGAGCGAAATGCTTGTAACCCGTACTTGACTGAGGTCAAATGGCCCCCCGGGGTGGGTGGTGAAACTAGATGTAGTAGCGTGCAGGAGCTGTTAGTCATGCGAATCAATGTTTTCTCCCGCTGAGTCCGCTGGGCTGGGTCTTTGTTACGTGAGCTGGCGACGACGACGCAGTCCGAACGTCAAGCACGTCCATAACGGTTCGGTGTTCTCGGACTGGAAGCCGGGGGGCTTTTTGTTCTTTCGTGGGAATAAATTTAAGCTTACGTGAAGTGAAGAAACGTTTCATGAATAATTTTTCGTTCCCGGGCCAAACGAAGGAACGAATCGTGGAAGGTGGACGGATGTCAAATCGAATCTTTACGGCACTCTGGCTAAGCCCCACGCCAGCGAGCAGCCCTGTAGGATCACTGTCTATTTACAAAAGGGATACACCAGCCGCCGACAGCAGACAATGGCCACATTAGGGCAATAGTCATCCAAATCTATTTAACGCACCATAAAGTTTCCTCTCGAAACGGGGGCACCCCGAAGAGTGTGTGACGCCGGGCTTTGCCGTGTGCTGCTCTCGGTTCCATTGTCGCCGCGAGCATAAAAAAGGCGTAACGGATCATCGATACTTTCCACGATGAATAATTTAAAGCACCGTTTTATAGGCGGATAAAAGGAACTCTTTTTAAAAGCGACTCAATAATTCATGGCCTCGCCCAGAGGCTTCGGTGATGTCCGTTTTCAATTAGGGCGAAATATAATGTAATTTATGAGTCCGCATCACGAATAAATCGATTCCATTATTATCGTAATGGGTTGTTGTGGTTTATCGAGAGCATAACGCATTCAGATGCGTCTTTTATCAATGCATCACACAAAAAGCGAGCGTTCACAATAAACAAAGAGCAATAAAAAAAACGGGAGAAAATTAACTTCATTTTACGTCACAAACATATGCTCTGGAAAATTGGCTAGCACTGCAACGACAGTGCCAGTGGTATGTTAATCCATTCGTCGTCACTCTGAACGATCACCACCAAACATCAAGAAACGGGGTCTCTTATGATCCTCAAACACTCATATGGATGGATGTCCGTACCAGAAAGGTTCTCGCTGGAGAATTGTGCCGATAGAAAGTGGATTAGAATGTGGCCAAAAGTTCGCAAGATGCTCTGCAGCTGCAGAGGAGTTTGGGAGGCACAAAAAGTGGACCGTCACGCTTGACTTATTGCATCCTGTGCCATCAATCACCCTGTCGAAAAGCAGTGTCATGCGTCAGTTTGAGGAAGGATTAACAAGTATGAGCAGTAGCAGCAGCAGCAGCAGCAGCTACGGAAGGACTAGCAGTGGACTATGACAGCAGGGTTGTGAAGAAAAAGATACGCAAACGAGGAAAAACCGATCAACAATGCTAACGAGATGGGAAAGGAGAATGACTTGATGGTGATGGCGTAGGAAGGAAGATGTTGGTTCTTACTAAACTGGAATCTGTATTTAAATTAGTGCCACGTTTGTTTATCTAAACGAATGTGCTCTCGTAAATATGTTTATCGAATGATTTACATTGGCAAATAAATCTGGAAGCTGCGAAAACACCTGTCTAAAGCGATGTTATTTGACAATAACGTTCTGCTGCTGCTGCTGCTGCTCCTGTGCGTTTTTATTGTATATAATTAAATGAAATGTAAACCGTGCGATTATCTGTTAATAATGCCGGGCTTCCATAAATCACCGGCAGAATCACAACAACTCCCTCAAGCAGCCAACCGTTCTCAACTGAAATGGACGACGGAAAATATGCCCGGCTCTCAATAATGGCCCAAAGATGCCCTAAATACAGGTAGATAAATAAATTCTGAAACCTAAGCTGGCAAAATATGAAAAAATAAAATAAACCACAAACTGAGAGCCATTTGCAGCTTTATCCATCAGTTCCGGGTTCGCGCAAAACAAGTTGAAGTAAATCTCGCGAAGGTCAGTTAATGCCGCGCGCGGACCGGCACCGCAGGGCGAACCAAGCAACAAGAAATGCGAGCCTCTCGCTCTTCATTCCATGGCTTCGATATAGAAAAGAGAAGCCGAAAAAGAAAACGAGAACCAAAACCCCGACATTCACCATCCTGGGCTGGGTCTCGCTTTCAGGCACCCGAAACCGAGCCCGGTAATTACTCAAAAACTTTGGACTGTGTTTCGAGCGAAGATCTGATGCTTCAGCTGCGCCCACCAAAAAACCCAGGAATGTCCTGTTGCTTGCCCACTCAAGGTGTCCGTAATTACGAGAAGAGCAGCGTCGAGCGCAAAATATGTCTTTCGGGAGGTTTCGCGCAGAATGGGGGAGAAAGGGCGATGAGGTTGGGAGAAATGTGTCTCATAATTATTTGTTCAGCCACCTCCCATTTCTTCTGGTGGCAAACTGGTTCCCCTCCAACCCGGGGAGAGCCATCTTAAGGACACGGAAGGTGAAGAAATGGGACGAGAAATGGTACAACAAGAGCAACAAGGAGATGAAATAGAACAAAAATGGACCACGGTACCAACAACGAAATGCCATTCCTTCACCAAACACTCTTCCGACCCGGATCCGGACACCGCTTGGTGCTGAAGGAAACCTCAGAAGAGCCAGAAATGGAGTGAGAGAGAGAAAGAGAGATCATAATGTTTACACATTTGACTTGTGATGGTTTGTTGGAGGAAAAAAGGGGGGGGGGGGGGGGGAGGGGGAGCGTTGGTTCCAGGATGGACCCCATGGTGTTACCGTCCGACATCCGCTGGTCGCTTCCTGGTGTCACATATTTTCGGCTCCAGCCCGACCGTGGCTTTGGCTTTAGCGCAAAAGGCATTCCTCCGTGCCCGAGCTCCCATCCCATCATGATGGATACAGTTTCTTGTGGTTGCGAGTAGCGTTGTGTGCTATGCTGTGCTGCTGGTACAGTTTGTGATGGCCGAGGGCGGTCCCGGTGCCGCTAGAAATAATATGCAACACCGAAGCGAACACGGCGAGTGAGCCACCACAAAACCGGATGAACTGCTTGTTGTTTGTGTTCCTCCCAACTCCTCCCCATCTCCACTGTCGAAGACTAGGGCAAGAGGGCCTCGCCAAAGAGCATACCACGGGTGGGTAGCGACGTTTCGTTTGTGGTGGCGTGCCCTGAGTGCCCCAAGGCAATCAAATTTCATTTTGTCTTCTTGTCGGTACCGGTCAGGATAGCAAATCTTCCCAAAAAGGATCCCGTGCACCCGCATGCTAGCATGAAGGTAGCAAAGGAAATAAAATGGAAGACACTGCCCCCCGGGGGGGTCTAATACTCTCTTCCACACATGCACACACTCGGTAGGCTGGATGGGAGGTAAAATATGAATGAGCTCGTAGCCTTTTGTATATATTTCATTATACGTATGACCAGTCTGAGGGTGGTAGGACGACGATAGCAACAGCAAACACGCCGTGAGCCATCCCCGAAAGGGATGCATTGAAATCCTTTTTTAGAGCGAACCCTATGCCGCTGGGCCCTCGAATGTGCTCGTTCCTTCGTCAAGAGTGCACCAAAGAGTGCAGGCTTTTCGTCGTGGGCCTTTTCCGTCGTGAGCATCGACCGTGCCATCCTTCGTTCTTTAGCTTCTGTTGTAGGTTTTTGTCTAATTTATCGTAAAACTCTCAACATCTAGACAACATGGTGGTCTGGCTGGTTTATATAAAAAAAGAGAGCGAGAAAAATACATTTTCTCCTATTTTTTCTGTTTTTTTCCCCGAGATTCTCGCTCAACCACACGATGACGACCGTCGTTAGTGAACCTTTTCATTCGCCGTGTAATCTCTTGTGCTCTGCACCGCGGTGGACTAAATGCGAAAACTTTGCAACACCTTCTACGAGAATCTGCCGCTTTTGGTTGCCGGCCACACGCCGCGCCGGTTCTGATCATTTGGAGCGGTTCCCTGTTGGCCTCAATTTTTTCGTTTTTTACATTGGATACTTTTTGTTATGGTTGAGTCGGAACTTGTTCGCTCTTGGTTCAATTAGCGAGGCAATGAGGAGCGCTGATGATCGAGAGTATAAAGTTGTACATTTTGTGATATTTTGTTCCCCACCAAAAAGTACCAACTAACAAAAAGGAACGGAAAGATGCTCAGAACGGATGGGCAGACGCTTCATGGGCATCAGTAATGTGAAGAAAAGATAAATCATTATTGAGCGATCGCGACGGTCCAACATGATTCGGAAAACTTTCGGTGCTCTGATTGATTGCAGATTGCGTGTCGGTCGCTTCATTGCGATTAGAACATGCCGCTATTCTCGGAAAACTCACGTCCTTTTACACGAACACGCCAGATACAGGGATGTCGTTATGCTTTGGATTTAATCTCATTCCTCATTTCACACGCTTTTGCTTCGCTATCTCTAGTGTGCGGTTTAGCACCCTGTCCTGCCCTGCCCTGCCCTGGATGGTTGCGGATGCTGATTAAAGAGCTTAACCAACAACTCCATCCGGACAGAAACGAGCATGAGTTTCCGAGTGGCACCCGTAGGCGTAAAGATAATGGAATGCCGCCTAAAAAGTCTGCCCACCAACCAGCCAACCAGCCAAAGGTTCCAGTTCACCTGGAACATAAACCTTTTTTAACAGCAGCACTGCCGCTCCCTCTCATACCCGCTTTCCCAGCGGACGCAGAAAGTGCCGTGTAATGCATTAAACATGAAAATCAAGTACGGTACGGCCGCCCAGCCCCGACCCACGTACTGGCGTAGGTCCGGGTGTACGGGTGGAGCAAATGATTTTTCATAATTCCAGCGGAACAGACAGAGAGACAGAGAAACAGAGAGAGAGAGAGAAAGAGAAATGGAGTTTATTTTCCCAGGTGCCACAATATCATAGCAGCGGTGCACCAGGACCGAAGTGGGACTGATGCTCTCTCCATCAATTACCGGTGCTGGAAGTCATGAGATTGAGCCTTTTGCCAAGTCCGAGTATGGTTCGCATGAAAAAAAAAATATCGCCATCACCAGCATCAGCACCAGCAATGAGGAAAATGGGATTTATTTTGACGAAACATGATAATTTATACAGGAATGTTACAAATGAAACGCAGAGAGAATATTGTTTGAAGGAATTGAAATTACATCGAAGCATTTGGAGCATCCGGTAACGAAGAATTTAAAATGAATACCGGACCGGGCAGAACGAATGATTAATTCGTAGAAAGTAACAAAATGTTCATAATGAAAACCATCAACGATAAAATCGGAAAAGTTGGGGGAACCATGGCCGGTACATTAACGATCATAATCTTCTTTACTTCTTAAAACAAGAGTTAGATCGAAAGTGAATTTTCTTCGCTGCAACCTTTCCAAACAAACCTCTCTTTCTGCCTCTCTTTCTCTCTTTATTAGCCATTTTGCAACGCCTAGCCACTAGCTTACGGGTTGGCAAATTATTTTTAACTTCCCGCTATCACGAAACCATACGGATTAGGTCAGCCACAAGGAACACGCTTGCATCACGCATTACATCAACGAGGGCGAGGCGCCATGGGCACCGGTCGTGCCATGGGAGGCTCGGCAATCATCTTTCTCTTTCTCGTTGGCGAACAACATTTTAAATTTCATTGCACATTGCACCGGAGTTGGAAGTGACCTTCGTTTGCCTCGCGTATGCACTGTGCCGGGGTATCTAATCGCATGCCGAGCGAAAGTAATGGAAAGCATGGTGCAATAATTTTTCCTGCACTTACCTTGATCCCACTCGTAGCCGGAAAATGTGTGTCAGTGTCGCAGTTGTGCCCTTGTGGCGTTGTAGCACTAAAGGCACACAGTCCGGACAGCAAACGTATAGGTTCTCGAAAAACCTTGAAGGGAAAGGGCGTGACGGCGAGGCGATAAGGTGACTCATTGCTAACTTATTTTCCTTGCGAAACATAATACACAAGGAAATCTAAGGTCATCCTAGTTGAACATTATTATAGCGAGGATTTGAGGACTCCGGGATTAACTGATTGCGATACTTTTTTTTCGGAACAACTCCGGGAGTAGACTTGTTGCCATTGGGTTGGCCGTTCCTTGCCAAATGCACACTAAGCCAGCCGGTGTTCCGCACCGTGTGGTGGATTATTGATTCTAAGTCCACCCACACACAGACACAGACAGCTGGTTCTTTTGGCTCCACAAAGTCCAATTACCTCATGCTCTAACCCGACCCTTGAGTCTCCTACACCCCCAGCCAACCAAGCCGAGTCGAGAGGACTAGTACGCTGGCATACTTGCAAAAAGGGTCGTACCACAAGCGAAAAAGAGGCGGACACGAGTTTAGGTTTGCCCTTTAGATTGCTTTCGAACGACGACGAAGACAAGTTCTTGTGGAATTTAGTCTCTCGTTAAAACCGAACGCCATTGCCGGCTCAGTGCTGCTAGTCGCCGCCACTGGCCGCTGGCGCCAGTCTTCCCGTCTTCCTGGTATCGAAATGATTATTATTCGAAGTCGACTTTCCATAGCTGCTAAACCGGTTAGTTTCGGTCACGCGGCCAAAGAAAGTGGACGAAAAAATGTCGAGTCCGCCCGGGGCCGGAACCTGCCGCACCAGTAGCACCAGCTGGGACTTCTTGCATGTGGTGGTCCTCTCCTCCACGTAAAGCGTGCATGCGACGTCCTAGCGTACGATTTGATTCGTGCTATCGTTCCATAAAAGGCGAATCGTGACGGAATGGGACGGAGAAAAAAAAAGTGGAAACCACACTCACGCTCACACATCGAAGCATATAAAATGGTTGCTTCGTGGTTGGATTCCAGGTCAGGATCCAGGTTCGTGTATATGCTTCTTCGGTCGACCTCGGTTGTTGCCTCTCCCCTGCCTGGTGGCGCACCATCGCTGGCTATCGATTGGAAGGAACGTTCGAATAGTGCCCTGGCACTGCATAGTGGCACCGTCCGGGCGCACGATACGATTGTTTAGGACAAACCACAGCGAACCACAAGAAGGCAGTAAGTGCGTGCAAAGTGAACATCGATGGCGAACGGAATGGCGAAACGATCGAAACGTGGGCCACCGGACACCGTTGCATGCAAAACAGTTGCGGTAGATCCCGCCTGCCAGGCCTAAGCCTGCGAACGGTAGTCACGTTTCAACGTTGTGAATGTGTAATTAATAATAACCATCTGAAAGTATTAATCACCACCCAGTGGTGGCCACTGGTCGGTGCATTCGGTGAGAAGCCAGACCCAGTGGCCAGTGAATGGCGGTGACAGCGAAAACCTGCAGGCAGAGGGGTTCTATTTTCGACCGGAGTTAGCCACGGTTACGGTTCAGAAGTGCGGTACTCGCGCTGCACGCTGGTTGAAAACACCATTGTCGACAGTGCCACCGCTTTCTTGGGAGGGAAAGGGGAGGGAGGCTGACCTTTATCCAGGGTAAAAATACCGCACCAACCTTCTCGCACACAAATCCTCGACGCCCGTTTATCCCCGACCAGGCCTCGCCTGGCGACTCTGGCTCAAATGTAGGGCATTCATTGAGGGGGAAAGAAATCGGATTGAGTAAAAACTTTTCCTCCATCCAACACCATCAACAGGGAGTGGGGAGTGGGATTTGGATGAGTCATGCATTTCACCACACCACACATGCACGACATGAGAAGCTGTAGCTTACATTTTGCATAATTTTACTGCCCAACTCGCCACCAACTCGATGGCACACGGTGGCAGCACGAAATGGCGCATTTCCGTGGTCAGGGAAATTATTTGCTGCACGACAACTGGCGCTGGCGCTGGCCTGGTGTTGGTGAGTTGGTGAATTAATTGAATGTCCTGTCCTCCCTGGCGCGGCCCAGGGGTTCCGTTGCGGTATCACAAGGACAGCGTTTAAGATAAGGACCTTCCGTGATGGCCGATCCAGGGCATTCGGATGTGTGCATGTTTTTTTTTCCTCTTGTATGTGCCTATAATGAAACATGCAGCCTCGTGACGTTAAAGGTCTTATGATGATTGGATAGTTTATTTTAATCAACCAATCAAACAAATTACTTTTAGCTCCTGTCGGTATATTATATTATGATTTCACTTGTTTAAAGTTAAGCATATTGTTTCTAGCAACTAAAAGATGAATTTTAAGCACAAGTTCAATAAATAATATTGAAAAGCAAGAGAAAAGTTCACTGAAATCGAATTTGATCAAGTGGAGCAAACCAATACTCAAACTCTGCTGCTTTCGCGAGTATCGACCCAGCATTGTTGCAGTGGAATAAATTTGATTTGGCTTTGCCTCTTCGCTGAAAGAACAACAAGAGAAAGCTCCACAAACAGTGCAGCAGCAACCAACTCGAGCATGATATGATCGATACAGCGCAACAGCGAATGCCGGAGCGGTAGAGAGAACAAACAAAAGAAATGTATCGAGTTTATCTTCAAACCGAAAGCATACAGAAACTCATCAAACAGTCGAGCCATTAAACTCCCCACTCCCTGCGTTGCCTTGCGTCCATCGTCCACTCTCTTTCTCTCTCTCTCTCTCTCTCTCTCTCTCTCTGTCTCTCTTGCCGATGGCAACGAAAGGAACATAATGAACGAATCTAATATAGAGATTGTATCCTGCCAGTCCCTGTGTCCTGCGCGAGTGATCTAGCTGCAGAGGCCAGCCAGCGCCAGAATGCAGAAGAACGTTATGGGCATGAGATTTGGTTCGTGGTCTATGGTTGGAATGCTGCTCGAACGATGGAATGTGTGGTGGATTGTGCTGACCTCCCATCGGACCACCTCGCCTACAGGGGTCCTCTGCAGGACACGGAAGACACTCGAATGCTACCCATTCCATCGCGCATCGTGCTGTCGTTTGTGATTGCATCATTAAGGACGGGGCTCCCGCTGACAAATTTTCGACTGATGGCTTGGCCATATTTTTCGGGATGACATTTTTATCCCATTCTTATTGCCCGAGCTGCGCCCCATCCCATGCGCCACAACGGTGATGGTGAGTGAATCCGGGACCGGGACACCGGACACGAGCCCTTCCCAGCTCCCAGTCCCAGTCGCCAGTCCAGCGGAGAGTGACGATTGGGAATTGGACTGTGACCCCGTTTCGCCTCGCTGCCATCCCATGTACCATGGGAAAAGCTGCTGGAAAAGTTCCCACGAAACGGTAGCAAAAAGGATGGATAGATCGAGTGAGAGAGAGAGGGAGAGGGAGAGACCCGAACCCCAAAGCGACCTTCCGTCTTGAGGGACGTCGCCATGCTGGGCGTTACCATCGTCCAACGGGACCAGACAATGTTTTATTCATGAAGAATGATTGAAAACAGAACAAATGAATGGGTGAGAGTCCAGGTGGGTCGCCAGTCTGGGGATCGGGCCACCAGGACCTCTGCTCCACGGACCAGAACTCGTTGATGGCCGGACAGCATAACGATGCGAAGGCGAGAATGTTTTCTTTCCCGGCACGCAATCATATAAGACGCTCGTATACATCTTGCTTTATGCCCGCCCGATAGCCCCGCTCGAGCAGTGGAGGGGGGGGGGGGGGGGGAAGCGGTGCAAAAGGGCTGTGGGGACGTAGATTAATGAGGGGCACTGATTGTTGGTCACCGATGGGCAACAAGTTTCACCATATTTCGCCATTACCTTTTTCGGGGCGGTTTTTCCCGAGAACTTTAAGGGGAGGTTACGTTTTCTCGGAAAAAGACAAGCGATTCTTTCGGTTTTCTTTTGATGAAAAAAAAAACATTTTTTTGTTGTAAAATAAAGGTGAACAGCAGATCACTTCTTGCCAAATAGTGGATATTGTTTTCAAATAGAATTGTTGACATTACTGCCAAAAACATGTTCAGTTGTTGTTTTCGTAATTTTTGGAGTAGAATATTTCAGAGAATTAAAATTGTTAGGTAATACTTTTCTGCGCACGACCTTAAGAATATTTGACGAAGTATCAGTTATGTTGGGAGAACTATGAAATATGGTATACATATGCTTCGAATTTGAGATATTTATGGTAATTTTCACCCAATATTTCCCTCCTAATGGATGTCGTTTTCTCCGCTAATTGAGAAGCTAATTTTCTCAGCACTCCTCTCATTTGTCCAATTAAAAATTCGATTCTCAGCAAATCAATCACCAGGATTAATCTTAAAACCCAGTTTGTATGAATCAATGCGCTTATCGCATCGATCGCAATCATGTTAATAACGATGTTCGCGTTTAAACGTAACTCAATTGAACACATTTCGATTTTACTCCATTTGCTTTCCGTACCAATCGCTTTAATGCATACCTCCTGCACCTGTACCCCATCGCGCGTGGTACACCTCCCGGTTATTAGCAAATGGGAACCGGAAGCCGAACATTTATCGGTTGATTTTTCTCTCGCTCGATGCCCCTGGCCCGTGGCGTTAGCCCGTATCAACAGTTGCCCGGTCAGTTGCAAAGGGCCCGGTGCCCTTTTACGATGGCGTTGGCTTGGTGTACCGGTGGAGTTAATGAAACATTCGAAGCCAGATGCGTCTCCTCTCTCTCTCTCTCTCTCTCTCTCTCTCTCTCTCTCTCTCTCTCTCTATCCTGTACGCTGCATTCGATGCAAGCAATCCGAAACGAACCATTAATGATGCCTATGCATCGTCCTGCGTGCAGCAACTGCAACTGCACCATGTGTATGCTGTAGCCAGTCAGCCAGCCAGCTAGAGAGCCAGGCCAAGGCCAGATTCATTTGCAATGCGGCACAATCTGTGGTCGGTTCGGCGTGTGCGTACGGTTTATGGTTTTTTTCCCTGCTGTTGCGTTAGTTGTGGTAGCGATTTCGCAAACGGAATGTATGTTTCTCTTTCTCTCTCGGGCTCTCTTCGCGGATATGTGCGGTCCACCGGTTTTGTCACTTTGAGCAATGAAATATTTTAATGTACAGAATGCTTTAAGAGGAGCTCAACAGCACTCACTGCACGCAAAAACCAAACGGATTTCATAGGTCATCGGAGCAGGGGGTGAAGATATTATTAAAAGCCTTGACGGTGGTGTGTGCCACCATATGTGAGAGCGTGCAAAGTGACGTGAGGCAACGCCGATGTGGACGCCGCGTTAGCCCTCCCGGTAACATTATCCAACCGAACCGCGCTCGAGTACACCAAGGTTTCATCGTGAAGAGCAGAGAAACTGCTTCGCTTAAATATCGCAACGAAAGCATAAGTCGCGCAAAAAAACGGAGGTAAAAAAAATCACAATCCACCTTCCTGCCTCACAAATACCCCATCTCTCTCTCTCTCTTGTCCACTCCGATACCACGGATATCACCGTCACCGAACCATCGTCGTCGTCGTCGTCGTAGTGGCTATCGAGGACGAATAAAATTTAAATATAAATTTTCGCGACAAACGATCGCATAGCGCGTCGCGTCACGTTGCGTTGCGGGAGGCGCTTCTGCTGCTTGTTCCTTCGATGTACGCGATCCTTTGGATCACGCAGCGCGAGAACTAGCTGGGACGTAGCCCAAGCCGATTGCTGATGGGCGGATGGCGCATGTGCGCATTCCGAAACCTTCGAGTAAAGGGAAAGACTGTTGCAGCATACAGACGCTCGGTGCGCGGTTGTGCATGTTACAATCGTTTTTAACCGCTTGTGATGGTACATGCGTTTTTTGTTTTTTTTCCCCGTTCCGTTTCAACACAATATCACCTCACACCCCATCATGATCCGTAGATCTATGTTGATGGAATCTACAGATGTTGGCGGTGGCGCTACACACGATATGGATCAATGTTGAATGTTCTTTGGCACCACCACCGTCCAGCGAACACGAAAAAGCATCTGGTATGAGGTGTGTAAAAAGGGTAACAGGAGAATTGAAACGCTGGCTCAGGTACTAATTACGCTGTCGGTCAGCGGTGGATCGTGATCCACCATGGACATCATCATCATCGTTCATCGTCCATCGAGAGTGTATGTGCGCGAGTGAGTGTCCAGAAGGTGCCGGGACACATGTTGGCAGTGACACGGTTGAAGAAAACACATGTCAACAAGCGAGCGCTAGCGTTAGGAACGCGCGAACCGGGCGGCAGCAGCCTCTTTGGAGCAGCAGCAGCAGCAGCAGCACCATGGAGAGGTCCGGCCGCACCGTCCCGGGATGATTGATTGGGAGAATCAATTTTCTGTCACCCGCGCCCGTAGTGTCGTCGCTGGTGTTGGTTCCTTTTTTTCTTCTTCTTCTTTCTTGGATTTTTTTGCGCTACTCGCGACGCTGCGACGGCCATTAGACTAAGTGGCCTTGTCGAGCTATTTTCGGAAAGTTTTTTTTTCTCTCTCCTACCTTTCGGTGACCAGTCACCGAAAGTGAAGCCGGAAAAGCGGGACATGAGTGGCACCCCGTTCATACGATGGTGATGCGATGAAAGTATTTAATCGATTCCAACCCATGGTGTAGTACATCGCAATCGAATGGTGTCTTCCGTTCGTCCAACGCGCAGCAGCGAAGGTGTCAGCGTGATCGTAATCTTGTGTATTTGTGTGTGTTTTTTTGGCATCCAAGAAAAGATGTCAGTTCCACACGGAAATAGAGTGGAACCGGTGGCCGTCGCGAGTGAAATGCTGGCGCCACACGCCACGGATCGCGTCTTTCGATTAAGCTGTCAGCTCGCGAAAAGTCACATCGCCCAAGGGGCATTTGGCGCGAGAAAGGGAGTGGCTTCCCTTTCACGTTGATGGACAAGCGAGGGCCCCCGCCGGCGTCATTTTGGATTCTTGATATTGAGCTTCTTAATGTTTTGAGTAAAGTGTGCAGAGATACAGAGACGGCAAGGCTGTTAGAGTGTATCAATGAGCACAACATGAAAAACCATTAAGCAACAGTAAGATATCAGAATGATTCACATTTTGGAAATGATTTGGAAAGTGTTTATAGCAATGAAACTCGAACTACACGCAGATAGTCACGTGTTATACGATCTTTTCCAACACAAACATTCACCCGGAACGATGGTCATAATTTGTACGTTTTGCAGAACATAAATCAAACGCTGTGTGGTCATCGGAACAGCTGAAAAAGTCATCGATCCCGAACACTGAACGAAGTGAACTCATTTACCGTTCCATCGGCGTGTATCCCCAAATGAAAAGCCATCGTTCTGCGCAAAAGATGTAAGCAGCGTGCGTCCATAACGCCAAAACGAAATGGTACTTTGTGGTGGAAAAAATCCAGATGGCGTAAGGCATCTGGTGAGTCCTGCAGGTCCCCCAGACAGGAAGGTAAAGGTTATTTTCCACCGTATCGCCATCACCATCAGTCGGTCGGTCAGCATCGAAGTCAAAGCCAATGACCGCAATGGAGTTGGAACCCGTGCCGTGATGGAACCCCAAAAATAACAGAACCGATCGAAGCAAGGGAGCGCCAGCGAAAGGGAAGAGGGACCGGCAAGAACGTAAAACTGAAAAATTAAAAGTAAACCACCCGCAACCCGGAACACAACCCAGTCGTCGGTTGGTGGTTGGTACGTACGGGTACAGCGTTATTTATGGCAGCGTTAGGGCGAAGGAAGTGGTTTCTTAAAAACGCAGCGGCAAAATAAAGGAAGGAAGCAAGCAAAAAAAAGAAAAACTCCCCCCCCCTTTAAAGATAACAATGTAACCATTTCCAGTAATTGGTTCATTAGGTACGGTGTGTAAGAGGATTGTTTATTTTCTTAATTTCTACACAACGTGCCCGTGTGTATCAGCGAAACATTTTGGGTGCGAGAGTTGCCTTCGAACATTGACTTTTAGCCGACAGGGAAACTGTTTGGTGAGCGCGCTGCGAAAGCGTTTTAGGGCAGATATTCTGCAATCATTTAGCACAGGCGCAGGCGGTACTTAATTTAACACGGTTCGCCAAAGAGATAATTTGTAGTCTTGCACTTATCGTCTACCGGAGCAGTCAAGCTACTGAAGTGAGGGCTTTTACTTCACGAGTTGGCACATTTGTGAGTCAACATTTGCTGCCTGTTGGTTAGCAGTATTGCAGCGCATGACAACTGCCGCTTATGTTTGGTTGAATAACAATGTTAAGATAAAGAAAATCAAAATGCTGTTCTTCTGCCGGCAGACCACCAACTTCCATCGAACACCACGCACGAGGCCGTGGGCTTTGAATCGTTGTGCTGTGTTGCGAAAGTATCCCGCGCTTCTTGACTGGCATCTGGCTTCACGGTTCGCTCGCTGCCGGATGCTGCCGATGCTAAGCCAAAGATGAAAAGGTAATGCATTTTTCATGACCTTCTCCCCATCGGAAAATGGTAGCATCGTGCGAATATTTACACTGTCTATCACTTTCCCACTTTCTCTCGATTGGGAGGGGGGGGGGGGGGGATTCACAACCATGTATTGCTGTATCGATTGTGGGTGCAGCTCGCACTCACTGTCGGCGTTAGACACAACACAACACCATCTGCAACAACTTTCCTGTTTTGCATTCTTTATACTTTTGCTCGTTCTTCGCAAAGACCACCAGCCACCGGTTCCGATTCCGGGAAGCTGGTTCTGGGAGTTCCCCAACCCGCGCACACACTCGCCCCAGTCAACATAATCAATGTTGTATTAGCGATTCCGCCGCCCATTCTACCGTGGCGGGAGTTTTCGTATTTATTTTGTACAGATTCTGTACTTTTTTGTTGTCTTTGCTATGGGCAAAGAAAAAGGTGAGCACAGTGCATAGACTTTTGGGGGTGCTGCAAGACAAAGTTTGGAGCAAAAAAGTGCACCACCGAGAATCCGGGTGCCGGGTGCTGTTCCAGTATTACGATTGACGGTCGCTACCGTTGCGGTGTGCCGGGCTCGAATTATTTAGCAGCCGACGAAGGTAATTCCTTCGTTTTCTTAAATATTTCACCTTTCTTTACGGTACGGACGCGAACCGTTTGGTGATCTCTCGATGCGATGCTGCTCTTGCCTCCAGCGCCCTGCACTCCGGTGTGCTGTTTGATGTTCGGCCGAAACTCGGTAAGGAAGGGGTGGCAGAGGGAGAAATGAAAAGCGAAACACACACACAGCCTAATGCGCCCATAATGCGCACGGCGGTGGCGAGCTCTTTCTCACGGGCCCCACTGGGAGCTGTGATGTGGTGGTTGTAAAAGCCACACATCCATCCAATTTGCACGCACCACAAACGAATGAAAAAGGTGAAATTCACTGGCACCGAATGCGAAAGATAATTTATGGCACCAAAAAGGTAACCCCCGGGGGGGTGGTGGTGGCCCCCGTGGCGCCATTGGTGGCTTTTAATCAACATTCACCGCACCGTAATGCATAATGCTCGCACGTATGCTCGTTTGCGATGGCGATGAAGAATGGGTAGAATGTGCTTCTTTAATACACATTTATTCAAAAGGTTTGAATGAGCAAAACCAACAATTCATACATTTTACAAAACACAACTGTTCCTATAAGAAAAAAGGTATTAAACATGTTTGCTAAATATTTCCAATGCTGCATGTTTTGCGATAAGGAACCATGATTCTACATGATTACGTTTCGCACTACATTTCCATTTGTCGTGTTGATCCCCTGCCCGGAGCATATAGCATCGTTTCGACGCATGGACGCCGATGGCGTCTAATCGATTACGCAATCCCGCCGAATAACGTTCGCGTTCGAGCTGATTCCGAACGCAGCGATAGATATCGCTGTGCCCAAACACGGTGAAGCGCGATGACCCGAACCAAACGCAATTACAATTACATCCGTAAACGAGAATGATCATCGAAATTGATTCCCAGGGCAGCCACCGCGCTGTCCTCGGCCACGTTGGCAACGACGACGACGGCGACGATGGTGCCAACGAAATCGACGGGCGTGCAACGGTGCGTAGTATGGAGTGATGTCACCTTCATCGTGAGGATGGCCATCGTTGGAAACCGTTTTTCTGCAGCACTTGGAAAGTATAACAAAAAAAAATGGAAAAAATACTTGCACATCAAGTACCAGCCCAGTGTGAAGGAAAACGTTCATCGGAGAATTCGTGCGCGGCACAGCGAAAGCGTCTCCATATTTCCCATTTAACAAACACACATACACATGCGGCTCGACTAACGGGGACAGGTCGGCGCACCGTTTAATGGCTTATCAATAACGCATAAAAACTAATGCAGAGCATTAAATTTTCAACATTTTCCGTGATATCGCGTTGCGACGCGAGCCCGGAATGAGTACGGGAAAGAGTTGGCGACTGCGTGTCAGTGGTGCAGTCAGTGGCGGTTTGGCGCTAAAGCTAAAGTCCGGATCAACCCGTTCGCCGGTGTTATTGGTACCCGAGCAGCACTAACGATGCGCACGGATGTTTCAATATGAAAAGTTAAATAAATGCTGCTGCTCCACAGCACCCGATTCCGGTTCCAATGGCGCCGAACATGTCACACGTTCTCGGTGGATGCTCTGCGTTGCGTTGACTGGTTGACGCCATTTGAGCAGGCGATAAAACGAAATGAACCGCACGTGGCTGAAAGTGCGTCACGGTGGTGTAGTACATTTATATGATCTAATACAAAAGGCCTTTTAAGCAATTTTATACGCTCAACTGATGTATCGGGGTTTTAGAAACTCTAGATTTAATTTTTTAAATAAAGAATCCGTTACAATGCAGTAATTTATTTTAGAGTTGTGACCAATACGCACCGCCATTGACAGCCAGCCCGGCAAATAAAATCCACTTTCTCGTCGCTCAGATGAACTAAGAGCATTTCTTTGTTCACATCTAAAGAAACAACCGAACAAGCAACAAGGTCTAGGGGGTTCGGCTGGCAAACTACTAGAAAGCCAGAAAGTATGTAGTCAAACATTCCCAACCGAAAGCGCCAAATTCTTCTTCGCCCGTAGCTTGCTACCATACTCGCTCTCTTGCGCTTACACTCTCAGAGAACGAACACAAAAATACAAAATGGACGCCGATGATGAAGGAGATAACGGTGAATGCCGCCCGCCACACTGTCGAGCGGAACACACCGAGAGGACCCAAAGCCAAACCGCCTCTACTACGGGCGATCTAGCGCTCCAGCACTAATGCGCTCTTTGTTCTTCCT
>NC_064878.1:48758548-48773548 GCF_943734665.1 Anopheles aquasalis | reverse complement strand
CCGGACCAGGGGGGGGGGGGCCGCCGGGCAACATTCACCATTCACTCACCACGCTGCACAACACATCGCCGCACGCAGACTGCTGCACCGACGCAAGCTGGACCGGCTGACGAAAACTTTCGGCAGCCACTGCCGTGACAGCGCGGAACTCTGCGGCTTTCTTCGGACACTTGGAGCTACTCCGTTCGCACGATGTTGGTGTTGTTGCTGCTACTGCTGCTCACTTATCGATTGGCTGTCTCCGAGGAGGAGGGAAGCAACCGGAGTGGAGCTCACTTCTTCAAACACTCGCTCACTTACTCACGCTGAGCAGGCCGGTTGGCAGTCGGGGACATTTCGGGGGCTCCAAAAACGTTTCCTTTCCTTCGACTCTCGACTCGCGGCTGAAGCGAAACACAATCCTCCCACCAACGGATACCGTTTCACACGTGTTCGCTTAAAATGCTCAACTTCCTGAGTACTGCGTGGCAGTACTGCTGCGGGATATTTGCTTTCTTGCTTCTCACTTTGAAAGTGCCAAAAAATGCTCGACTCGGAAGAAGGAAGCCTTAGCAAACACACACGGGCTACTATGCTCACTGTAAATTTCGGTGCACACGTTCAACGGACGTCGAGTCGGGATGGTACAATTCTGCACACAAATACACGTAAGAAGAAAAGGTACACAAACACAAGCACACGATTGCAGCAAACGTTGCACACGGATGGTCGATTGAAACCGAAGGCTCAAATTATTCTGATCATCGCATCCTTTGATCTCACCGCGCTTACAAGCAGTTCCGTAATCGTGCGAATCGGAGTCGATGGGTCGTTTGGGGTGATTTCAAATGTTCAAACTGGCGGTGCACGTCCGTACTGTTTTCCTACGTTTCGGATTGGAGATATGAAGTAATGGTTTGCAATAAATGAACAACAAAATGATTTGGAAAACAGTTCACCATCTCATAATTGTTGTTGTAGGAAGTGAATAACTTTGAAACACTCTGTAATGTGGCAGTTGTTAAGAAGTATCCCATTCACATCATTTCAATCAACATAAACATTATTTTTGTAAACAAATGCATATACCAAGCATGTTTGCGACAAAAACATATGTTCAATGAAACTAATTTTTAAACTCCAATTAAAGCAGAGTTTTTTTTAAAGCGCAAATATTCGGGTGCACAATCACTTATTTCCAAAAGCGAACATGTGATCAAATGAACAATGTCACTGGACTTATTATTTCATGGGATTTGGTATCAAAACATTTCTCTAATCGGAGTATAAGGATGATCTGCACACGACAGCTATTCACAACGTTTTCATCGAGCGCACACCATGCATGTTATGTCACACTCTGCAGTAGGACCTATCGTTACTAAAACAAACACATGCACCCACTAGCGATGGTTCTATACTGCGAATCATACAACATTGGAATGAATTGTTTCCACTAACATATTTTTTAAACTAATAATTAAAAAAAATCTTAATTCCAACTGCACTAACCGAAAGATAAATTCACATTTAACTATCGCGAACTATCACTATCGCCCAAAGCAATTGTTTGCCTTTGTTATTCCTTTCTAGTTAATGCTGATCGAGAGCGAGGGAGCGGTGGAAGGATAAAACTGAATCTGATCTCAATCTTCACAGATCATCCCGTTGGTATATCCTTCACTGCGGCAACGGTTGCATTAACCAGTTTACAGCTCATCCACCACACGGTCCGTACAACTGCACCACTCTAGCCAACAAACACTTTAGCGTACGGCAGTTTCGGACACAAGGCGACGAGTTCCTTCGACCGACTGCCGAATGAGTCCTGGCTGTAGGTTTGCCGCAAACGGAGCCAACGATCGGCACGATGTCACTCGGCGTGTCGTCGTCCTTCGGCAGAGGTCTTTCGGCTTATTTTTTCAAATTTATATCGAATGCAACACTTTGCCTTCCGTCTGCACTTCAATTCACTGACTGCTCAAGACAGGTTAGGATAGTCTACGCACTGTTTGGTGTTGTAGGAGAGATTTCATCGTTTATCAATCAAAAACCTTATAAAAAAACTATTATTTTTAATGATTCAAATTCAAATAATGCAGCATCACGCACCAGTACACTGCTGCTGTCTACACTAACTGACTGGCTGGCTGCGTCGCTGGATGTCCTAGAGCACGGGTCACGCACGAGCACCACGGGAGATGAGAAGATGTTTTTCCGATGAACATCCGCAACGCACTGAGCGCTACGAACGCATTTCACCATGCGATGCCGTATACCGATCGTATACCATATAATGATCGCGGCTGAGTGATTGAGTTACGGCCACCGAGAAAAGGGGAAAAGAAAACAATAACAAACACGGCAGGCGATGGAGGCGGCAGTAGCTGGTGGATTTTCGCCTTTGTGCCACCAGATGCCGCTGTCGTCAGTAAGGATCACTCTCAAAAGGGATGTTCACTCGCTCTCAAATCCTCTCTTGCTCTCATTTTCTTGAGACCATCGCCTGTTCTTGAATATGCCGAATGGTTTCCTTCAACTCAAATGTCCAAACATCGCCAAACAAAGAGCCACTCATCCACGGGCCTGCCTGCCAGGGGTTTGGGGAGTGCAACGGCAACCGTGAAATGTGTTCCGTTGCACTCACAGCTGACATTACAGCACGCGTTGAAACACTGCAAACGGATGAGCGCGCATGTGTACAGCATTCACTGAGTGCGTGGAGGGGAAATGAAATAGAAGGAAAACTACTAACCGATTGCCGCATATGATTTGCTTCAACTCACCACTACTACCATTTGGGCTATCGGAATCCACACACAAGGATTCGATTTTACAATGTTCAACGGTCGTGTGTGCTGTCGGGGGCCTGCCGGATTGTTGATTGTTTTTTTTTTCGAGCCAGAACCACCGCAGACCGTTGGCACCAGTCGGTCGGTCGGTCGGTCGGTCGAAGTGTATCCTGAGTTCCGCTTGTTGATGCGCACTGGCCCAACGGGCGAACCAAAAAGCTGTAGCCGCTTTGTTTGCCCCGGTCCGGCACAAAACTTTTCCCAGCCAGAAACGTTTCATTGACAATAATTGAGACCACATCGAATTGACGAGGGATTTCCATTGGAGCGTTAAGTGAAAAATAAAGTTCAGACACGGCCGGAGTTTAGCGGCCGTACTGTTTTGCCTCAATTCGATGACAAAGCAAAGACAGAACAGAGAAGCATGCAACATGAGCGAACAAACGAGAAAAAGCTGCTTGGGAAAGTTGTAAAGAGTTTCATATTGTTGCATCGGGTGTGCAACCGGGAGATCGGAGCTTCGACATCCTGGTTCTCTTGCGTTCTGCCTGTGTATCCAATGCTTGCATTACGGCACCGCGCATAAGGTAGCTAGTTTGGTTAATATAGTTTTCTTTCAATGACAGTTCTGGATGAAAGTTTTAGCTGCACGGCACAGTGTTTGCAATTGGCCAATAGAGAATGTCCATAATGTGATGCAATAAATTCTATTTGTTCTCATAAAAACTTGTTCTATTTACTTAGCCAACCTAGCATTCAGAAGATCTCTACAAGTGTTTAAGTAACGTACAAGTAAATGTAGTAAAAACCAACAAAATTGCTACATTGTTCATTTATTGGATCGGGTTATCCGGCAATCATTTGCTTACTCCGTTGAACACATCCGTTCGCAACACGACGGATCAATAACTTTCATTACAGGAGCCTCACAACTCCAACCTTCGGTGCCAATGTGCAAAGGTGTACGACAGACACATCCCTGATCGATCAATCCGGCTTTGTTGGAGACTTTTTCCTATCTTCGCAAAGCTAAAAAAACTCCCTCCTCTAGCTCGACTCACCGTGCACATTCCATGTCACTCCCGAAATAACTATCGATTTTTCTCCTGGGATAAGTTCTGCCACTTTTTTTCGTTTTGCTTTTATTTCCACTTCTAATTGCTAACAGACCCACTGGTGCAGCAGAGGAACCGGACTTACAATCCGATTTTATCGTGTGTTATTAAATTAAACTGTTCACCGTTTACCGTTCATCGTCGTTATCCTTTCCGTCGTCGCCGAACGAGCGGAATTCGTACGTAGCTGCACCCAACGTCGGATTTCCTCGGCCTGGTTGCAATTGTCCGAGGTCTTTTTTGGAGTCCTTTTTTCCATTCCCAGCATAACTCAAATGGCACTTCTGCTGTGAGTGGCGATAGTAAAACATGACACGTACGCGGGCCAAGGAAGGGGCGGATGCAGCAAACTTGTTTTCCGAATAAAACAACTGATTGAAGGACGGGATGTGCAGCTCGTTTTTTTGATTTATTTAGTTTAATCTCCCTCCGCAGCGAGCATGGTTTATGAAATGTATTAAAAATAGATATTCCGGATGCGGCAAAAAGCACTTCCAGCACTCATCAACCCACCATCGCACGCAGGCTGGCCTGTGGTTGTCGGTTGATCCAATCATATGCTCTTCAAAACTCGATTAAAAATGATAATCCATCAGATGAATAAATTAAAGACTCATCTGTTCGATTCACGTGCGGTGCCCCGGGGGGACGGAAAAACAAACCGGCTAACGTCACCCACCCCACACTCACCCACCAACCGACCGGAAATATCAGTTTAGTTGTGCGAGAGCTCTAAAAACTTCTCGAATGACACGCGGTTTAAGGCTCCCGGTGGCCAGGTTGAGGTTTCGAGTTGTTTTTTTGTTCTTCGGTTCCAACAATCTTTCAACGAAAAAGTGCTGGAATTCATTTGAACCATGCGCGAGACACGCAAGCTTCAGTGGCACCACCGCCACCCACGGCCGGCCCTGAGTCCCGCGGAAGTGTTTGTTTAGTGCTGATTGATTTATAAGCTTCGCCGTGTGAGCTACATGATTGGCCGTGCTCGGTTCCGGGTGCTAGGAACGTTCATGAAGCACAATCGAAGCCCCCCCGGGGGCGGTTATGCTGCAATTTTGCCACAACTCTTGTGCACTGGAACTAGTGCCGTGCAACGCGGACACCGATTAGAGTTCTGATTGGCAGGCAGTCAAATTAAATTCAACCATTATTTGACGGCGGATGGAGGGAATTGAAAAATTGTAACCGACGTCATCCAGCGGGTATAAATTTCGATTCAGTGAGTTTTCGTCGCTGGCTAAATTCATGTGCCGTAATTTGTTAATAATAAATCCTTTCCGAACGAATAATGGAGGCATCATCTCGATCGAAGGCTAAATAATTAGGAATAGGGCTGAGGAATGTTTCGTAGAACCCGTCACTTTGCCGTAAGTTATGCAGGAGCCATAATGGACGTTGAGTGGTCGAAAGGTGATATCAACACATTTCTAGGTAGCCCACGGCACGGCAGGTTAGATTGGCAAAGACCTTGACCCTTTTGGTAGATGCCAAAACAAAGCAAAAAATGGAGAAAATCATACCTTACGCAGCCGTCACGAATCGAAGCTCGCATGGTGCCAGTAAAGCAAAGGGCCATGATAAGACACCGTGAAATATGATTATAACTCATTCACGTGCTCGAAGCAGCAGCGCGTAGCTGATGTGATTATGATTTTCAGAGAAATTGCTCCCTGTGTCGCTACAAACCAGTTCCAAAGTGACATCTCGTTACCTCACCGCAAGAAGTAGCTAGCTTTAATATTTTATGCCAGTGGAAATATTATGATTCACAGGCGCTATGCCGAGGACATGGAAAATACGTATATTACTTCTTTAACACCTTTTATGTGTTTTCATTTCGTAATGCCAAAGTTACTTTCTAAATTACATTGTTTGTAATATATTTTTCATTGATGAAATGCATATGAGGTTGTTTTATCTATGATTTTTCGTATGAAACACAATTTTACTAAAGAGCAACAAAGCAACATGAGAGTGCATGATTTTAAATGAAATTGAAGAAACCTACATGAAACCAAGGATCCTTTTGATTCAAACAAATGCACCTCCGAAAAGGGCGAAAATCGGAAGTTGTTGACACAATACGTAATTGTACGACCGTTCAATGCCACGGTAACCATCGATCTTTGAGGAACTAACTGTGACATAACACTCGCACACCTTCTTTGGTACCGATTGGAACAACCGGTGGCCTATCGCAATGCGTAGGCAACGAACAGATGTGACCAAAGCCAAGTGGCACGCATCGACAGGGAAAAAAGGGAAACGGTAACGACTTTGGAAAGACCGTGCACGAGGTTCGTTTCCCTGAAGCCCCATTTTCGCGTAGGATTTTCACGAATAGCTGTTCAATCTGCAGCCTAGCTATCTCATCAACACTCCGCGGGAATGGGTTTTTTGGGTCAACGCAAAATTGCACAATAAAATTAAAAACCATGCGACACTCGCTGATTCTGTGGCTCGCGCTGGAATAGGACTGGTCCAGTGCTACGAACTGATCATTTGTTTCTGCCCAAAGGGGAGTGCTTAGACCGTATGGTACCACGATCGTTATGGAAGCCACCACTGACCTAGGCAAACGCAAACGCTTTTGCTGTTCGAGAAGAGCTCAACAACGTCCCGAGCTTCGACAGCAACTACCGAGGCATATCTCGCGGGTATCATTACGCGGGAAGCGTTCGCGAACGTTTGCTAAAATGGTTCCAATGGTTAAGAAGACGCACAGGAATCGTACTCAAAGAGGGAATCAGAGTCCGAAACGATTAGCTAACCAGCATGGATGTACGGCTGTTTTCCGATTTTGTCAAGGGTGATTAGCGCTGGTGGTTAGCAATCAAATGCAGGTTATGGGATTTCATTTGTCGAAAGGCCTTAGCTTCTAACATACAATGGTTCTGTTCCATTGCACAACCACTCCCAGAGCATAAACAGCATTGCGATACTGCTGTTTCTGCATTGAACCGCAACGCGACAGAAATTGCCAAGCCGAAGACAAGAAGAATGGAAAGAGGAGTGGACTATTGTTGGGGTGTAAAATCAATTTTACATAGCTTTTTCCGCATCGTTTTTCCAAGAGAAAAAAGTTTTAAAAAAATGCCAAAGAAAGGCATAAACAATGAAATCAATTCGTGTAGCTTATTGCCCTGATCGACTTCGTCACTCACGGCTGTCATAAAGTTCGATGACGATGTTGCTTCCGGAGTCCGGATTTGGAGTCCCCGAGTGTCTTTGTCCCATAGCTGGATTAAGTGCTTTTTGGCGTCCCATCGTGCCGTGAAGTGGAACGAAACACCAACAAAACATGTGCTAGCACGTGCCTTGGGGTGCCGTACAATATATTTCGCTGCCAAAAAAGGGCTCCTCAAACGCTCCCAAGGTAATGGCGTTGTAGTAGCGTGTTTAGCGTTTAAGAACCGATTAAACATCGGTTATTAAAAATAGCAACCATTCAAAAGCGGAGCGGCAATGACAAAGAAAAGAAGTATGAAGATAGATAGATGAAGGCGTCGCCCATACTTGGTTTTCCTTTTATTTTTGTCGCACAGAAATTGAGGTTCCGGTGAGCGAAAGGTCGTTTACGAGGAAGTTTGCGGTACAGATCGATCGGGAGTGTACCTGTGCGGAGGGTCACGCTGATTCCGGTTGTCAATCCTGTCAATCTTTTCCACCTCCCATTCGCAGACAATGTGCTGGATATTTCGATACGTGTTTTATCGATACGTGGCAAGTGGCGCTGGGATTTTGTCGCACTCGATGTGGCAATCCATCCGCTGACAAATAGTCTAGTAACACGGCTCAGAACTAAAGACTTATTGTTTGTTTGGAATTGGCGTAGAAAAAGTGTTACCTTTCTGTTGCTATTCCATAGTTTTGCTTCATAGTGGTGAACTTTGTCAACGAATTATAAACATTGAGTGTTTCTTAACTCATTAAGAGACCATTTAGCTTTTCCGAAGGGTTCTAGTAACATTATATGCGGCTGGCTACCATGAAAGATTATTCCAATATTGAGTCAGTCTGGTATGTTTGATAAAAAATGTGTTTTAGGGAGAATCAAGTGCTTTTGTCAAACACTAATCTCACACAAAAAATATTGCTTCACCATTGCTGAAATAAGGTTTTCAAAGGACGTGCAAATCTATTGAATTAATTGGAAACAATTTGAAGCTTTAAATGATCGAGACCCAACAAATGGATCTGGCGAATGTTGTAAAGAAAACCAAAACAACGATCTCCGGAATAGCGTTATGTAGCACAATCTAGTTTTTCAACGAGCCGACATAAAACATTGAGACGAAACTGAAAATAAACTCTCCATCTAAACAAATGTCTGCTCGTCAAAGCAAAACCTAGCTATGGCGCCGGCGGTTAGAGTGAAGTAAGTAAAATGGATCAATTATTTTTAGATCAGAAAATATCAACAATGGACTTGGATAGTGTTCAAAGATAGGTCATGCCAGTAGTCAAGGCATACTGGAATAATGGCAATGGAATCTCTATGCCGGGTGTTGTATTATTAGAAAAACTTAACCTCCAGTGAAACATAGTATGAAAGTAATGCACAACATCGATGACCTTGACAACGACTTATCCTCTTTTTTATATGAAAAGTACACTGATGGGTTGAGGACTTGTTAATAGAAAGATAATCACTATCAAAATGAAAATTATAAATGAATCCACAACCCGGCTATATATTTTAAAGTGATCATATAGCATCATCACGAGAGAGTCCACTCTAGTGGAAATCGAAAAAATGGTGATATCATTGTGAAAAGCAATAAAGAAACTGTATGATCCACGAAGAAATCGTAAATTTGGCGAAGTTGATGTAACTACGCAAACAATCCTTGATTTGATAGATTTTTATTTCATCTTTTGTAATCTCCATATGCAAAACTCTAAATGATCGTAAGTAACGCAATGCAGACCAACACTAACCACAATACATGCAGTGGTACCGCTACTAATCCGCCCATGCACTCAACGTACGATTTATCGAGTCGCAGCCGATACGGACACACACATTTCAAATCAGAGTGCCAGATTGCTGCAATATTAAAATGTTGATCGAACTTTTTGACTTCATTATCCGTTTGGTGATCAACACCGAGAACGATACTGCAGCGGCGTTTGTTTAGATCCAGCAAATCTATCTTCATCAAAATCCATCGAAAATGATGGTTGTATTCGATAGTATTCCTAACTATATTCCATTGTGTTTCGGACTGTTGCTCTTTTCCGTTCATTTTCGTATTGGTTGGCTGCAGGTCTATAAACTCCAACTTATGCTCCCAGCACGACACAATGATCGTTAGACGACGCACACTGTAAGTAATGTAAACCTCGACACAGTATCCTCGATTATTGACTGCCCGAAATGCATCGAATGGGTTGTTTACAGTGCTGTTAACTCGCAGATATGTAAGTAATCCCGATTGTCGAAACGGTGTTGTGTGCGGTTGTCCATTGGCTTGTATCGGATAGCAAACCTCCGACGCACTTATTGGGTGTATACTGGAGACTAAGCAAAGAGCGATCACCAACGGAACAAATGAAAACATTGAAGCATATTGAGTTTTGGGTAACGAATAACTGGAGCTTCCTTTGCCTACTGACTGTCCTAGGTGGACACAGCACGTTCATTTATAGGCACCATCGATTGAACTTGAGAAAAAGATGCCAGAGACAGCCAGACATCATGTCTAGACATGGTTGTTGAGCAACGCTTTTCAAAGTAATGAAATAATGAGCTAACTTGCCATCAACGCTGTTTATTCTGTTCCATGCACACTAACATGGAAATCCACGATCCTCGAAGCTTTAAGGTGAAATATAATTGCTCAATATTTCCAATGCATGGGCAATTGTAACGGATAATTGAAAGAGTAACAGCATAAGAGTTAATTGAAAGAATAAGATGGGTTTTTCTTCCCGATTCTCAATGGCATTGTAGAAGTAGAAATGTACACATCAATTAAAAAAAAACGCTGATGTTGATATGCATTGATATATTTTCATGAAAGCTGTCGCATACACACATGTTGAAGACCCGAAACTATCACAACGTTAATGGTAGTTTCGGGCGTGACAAGGATAACTTTAAACACAGATTTCCTTTAATTTCAGTTGCATAAGAACGCTACGTAGACTAATTGTACGAGCACCATGTAGATCAATAACATCGAGCCATTTGCTGTATTCGCGATGCCCATGCACTTCTCATAAGAAATGTCAAGTCGTAATTGATAGAGACAATCGCAATCCTCATCGAATCGCCAATAATGATTATTACCACGGTTCCCATCGAAGTTTCTTATTTCGTTATCGCTCGCGTACCCCACTCCAAGCGCAAAACTGATGTTTCTGCTTCCATCGTCCAGTCTAGTAGCCTTCAAAAACAGCGAGCTCGTTATTTCGTTATAATCGACGGTATACCTCGTAGCTCGAGCCAAAGTCCAATGATGCATCAAACTTGCGCCATCCATGGTGGTGGTCGGTAATTCAATGTGTTCCGTGGAATGATTGTTGCAGTGAAGAATTATAGTCAATCGTGAAAGATCGTAAGCGATGTACACGTTCACGCATGCTCCTGTAGGATTTATCGTTTCAAACATGTCCAGTGGTGTAGAGCTACCTTCACTCAGGCGCAGATAGCAAAGCCTCTCCTCAAATCTAAACGCTTTCACGTTTGGTTTTCCATTGGATTTCAATGGATGGCAGAGCTCGAAGGGGTAGGAGCAGCTGGGACGGATAAATGAAACTAAAAGAACCAGAACGAGAGTTTTTGAGTGCAGTAATAAGAACATTGTCACTCAGTATCTGCCGGTACACTAGCTGCATGACTTCGAATCAAACATGTTAAATAGCTCTGCTGCTAGTCCCGTGCTGTTGCAATAGTTAACGAAAGTCCTTTTTTGGACTTCCTCCTCAAATCGGTATTATTGATCATCAACCTTATCAGCAACTGTCTCATGAGACACTCGTGTCTCGATGACATCAGCTGTTAGATTCTAGGCAGACGGCATTGAAGGAAAAACAAACAATGGCTGTTAATCTTCGATGAAACATTATACGAGAGAAATGCACTTGATCGGTGACCTTGACAACGACGATATCTTTTTGCCTTTTTTGTTTCTATCTTTTTTGTTACCGGGAATATACGGGAACGGAATCAACAGGAAATGTACAAATGAACCAACAAACCGACCATCTATGGTAAAGTGCGTATTTTCACTTCATCATGCGAGAGAGTGGGAATTTAATTGTTACGAAGAGCTAGAATATTCCCTTGCAAAGTTATTGCAAGTAGCACCTGTTACCTCCTGCTACCGTCATTGGCGAAATAAAAGTAGATTAGCCGAAATCGCAAATGCTCACTACATTCGACCAGATCAAAGTACTTGATGCTAATGATTGGTGATGTAATTGTGAAAAGCGGTAAACAAGAAGTACGATTCACTAAGAAATCGAAAAGTGATCCATGATTTGTTAGATTTTTATTTCATCTTTTGTAATCTCCATAAGCAAAACTCTATATGATCGTAAGTAATGAAATGCAGACCAACACTAACCACAATACATGCAGCGGTACCGCTACTAATCCGCCCATGCACTCAACGTACGATTTATCGAGTCGCAGCCGATACGGACACACACATTTCAAATGAGATTCCCAGAATTCTTCAATATCAAAATGTTGATCGAACTTTTCCATCTCGTTACCAGATGGGTGACCAACACCGAGAACGATACTGCAGCGGCGGTTGTTTAGATCCAGCAAATCCATCTTCACCATAATCCATTGAAAATGATGGTTGTATTCGATAGTATTCCTAACTATATTCCATTGTGTTTCGGACTGTTGCCCTCTTCCGATCATTTTCGTACTGGTTGGCTGCAGGTCTGTAAACTCCAACTTATGCTCCCAGCATGACACAATGATCGTTAGGCGACGCACACTGTAAGTAATGTAAACCTCGACACAGGAACCGCGAATACGGATTGCCCGAAATGCATCAAACGGAGTGTTTACAGTACTGTTAATGCGTAGATATGAAAGTGATCCGACGAATCGGAACGGTTTTGTGTGCGGTTGTCCATTGGCTTGTATCGGATAGCAAACTTCCGACGCACTTATTGGGTGTATACTGGCGACTAAGCAAAGAGCGATCACCAATGGAACAAATGAAAACATTAAAGCTTAATTTGTGTTCTGGGGAACGAATAACTGGAGCTTCCTTTGCCTACTGACTGTCCTAGGTGGACACAGCACGTTCATTTATAGGGCACCATCGATTGAACTTGAGAAAAAGTTTGTGGAACTTTCTACTTGAACCAGACATCATGTCTAGACACGATTGTTAAGCAACACTTTTCAAAGTAATGAAATAATGATCTATATTAAGTGTCCGTTTTGTGGAGTCCCAATACCTCTCCGATCGATGCATAATTTTTGCAAAATCATGAAAAGAAAATAGACAATAAAATGGAAATCAGGTAGCATGCATATGCAATTCCCATAAACACTGTTTTTTCCTGTTCGCTCCAGACTAAAATGGAAATGCACGGTCGCCGAAGCTTTGGAATGCACCATAACTGCTCAATACATCCATAGCAAGCTAAATATTATAGTTACTGTTACTTGAAAGAGGAAATACTTTCAAGTAATTGAAACCTATTTTTTCTTCCCGGTTGTGAATGTGGAACAAAAGAAGAATAGTTAAAACTGAACAAAACAATTAAAAAGACGTTGATGTTGATATGCATTCATACATTTAATGAAGAAGTGTACCAAGAATAAGCTTCGAGTGTTGCACGAATAAGCTCAATTAAAGATTTCTTTAATTTTCAGATGCATAAGAACGCTTTGTAGACTAATCGTACGAACACCATGTAGATCAATAATATCAGGCGATTTATTATCTTCGCGGTGCTCATGTATATCCCATAGGGAATGTCAAGTCTTAATTAATAGTGACAATCGCGATGTACACGATCACGCATGCTCCTGTAGGATTTATCATTTGAAACATGTCCAATGGTGTAGAGCTATCTTCACTCAGGCGCAGATAGCAAAGCCTCTCCTCAAATCTAAACGCTTTCACGTTTGGTTTTCCATTGGATTTCAATGGATGGCAGAGCTCGAAGGGGTAGGAGCAGGTGGGACGGATAAATGAAACTAAAAGAACCAGAATGAGAAGATACAGTAGTAAGAACATTGCCACTCAACATCTGCCGGTACACTGTACACAGCTGCATGACTTCGAAAAATGGATATTAAACATCTCTACTGCTGGTCCCGTGGTGTTGCAATCGTTGAGGAAAGTTTCATTGTCTCACCAAATTGGATTATTGATTGCCAGACACATGTGTCTTATAGGACAACACATAGGGTGACAAATTCCGACGAAAGTTTTTCGATGATATATTCCATTAAATTATTTGCACCAATTGTCGGCTCACGCATCGATGAAGCAAACATAACTCCAAAACGAATAAAACGGTAACCCATTGGCAGGAAGAACATCACTCACCATTGTGTTTACTAAATCCGCCACTGTACAGCGTAGTTCTCAAATTTAAAGGTTAAAAGTCACACACGAAATGTTTCACTACTTTACTTTTCTTTCTTTGGTTCATCCTTTTCATGTTTTTCATTCTCTTGGAAATAGTCACTTCCTTTGTCACTGTAGCAGTTTTACTTGCATTCTGTCTTAAGACTATGTTCTTTTTCTTTGTTTTATCGGACTTTTTACTTGCCTTCTTTTTTTGTGTTTTCTGTCATATTTCATCACTTTGATTATTCGTTTCTATACTTCAGCTTCAGCTTTACCTTTCCGCTCTGTTCGTCATATTCTGGACCTCAGCTTTTCAGTGTATATAAACTAAAATAAATACATTCTTTCGTATATATAATAACACATTTAATAAACCGTTCCGCTTTACATTGTGTAGCAGCATGTTCCACTCATTCACTCTATTCACGTTCCTGCTTTCTACTGCGTTATCTTGACCGAACGCGTTTTGTCACAGTTTTCCTCAACATTCAACGGTAACCTCTCATCGTTGGCGGCTCTTGGCAACGGTTATCTATTTGTATCTTTCATTCACTTTTATTTTCTGCCTGATGGTAGTACTATCGTTTTGCTCGGTCACTCAGCTCTCCCTCGTAGTTATTGATTATGGATTGGTATTTGAAAATATGTTTTACTCATGTATGTTCTACTGCAACCGTTTACTGTTTGCTTCGGTTTAGTTCAGCTACTATTGTTGTCTTTTCGTTTTAGATGATTCTTCGATGATAATAATGCGACAATAATGGTCACCAATTGTTTGGCTGAGCGTTTGATAAACTTAACACGAAAAGGTAGTAGCTAGGAGATGGAAGCTTCACATTGTGCAACGAAAGAAGTAGTAGCATTCACATTTGAATGGTTGTGTCACTAGGTGCTAGCCATAATTTGATATTCTTTTCTCAATAATATCACCAAATCATTGTATTTTTTTGTGTGACTAGAACCATACATCTGCCACAATCGATCTGTGTAGTTTGGCGTACCGCTTTGTGCTTTGTTTTCAAACGGAAATTGTTGTTTTAGGAACGCGCATGTTCATTGTCTTTGTCTTGCTGTAACCGTCTTGCTTTGGGTAGTGTTATACTCTCCTACACTCCATTGGTAATGGTCAGTAACATAAGCCGTTCGCCATCACAATCTGTAGTATTCATTTCTCCACTCTGGGTTAAAAAATTGTACCATTGCATCGTTGGACAACTTTCCGCAAGATTAGCCCGCGGAGAAATAATTTAAAGGACAGAACATCTGCCCTCACACTCATTGTAAACGATTGTGACGATTAGAAAACAAACTTTGAATCACGAATCCAAGTGTTTAAATGCGCCTAACAAAATTTGGTGATTCTATTAGATAACTGAAAACATAATGCTCAGAAAGCAATGTTCACCTATGAAGGTATGCCGAATTGTTTTAAAAAAAATCCCATTTCATTTGACCTCAACACATGAGACCAGTAACGGTGCTTCTCATCAAATGATTGTAAACTTATGGGTCATCTGTCCTTATATATGTTAAAACGAATCCAATGATTGTAGT
>NC_064878.1:48723548-48746048 GCF_943734665.1 Anopheles aquasalis | reverse complement strand
GCCGCTCGGCCAAGGAAGAAAGTATCGCTTTTGGAAGAAGTGAATCAAACGGAAGGCAACTGATAGGTTCCTCGAACATAGTGTACCGTAGAACGCGGAAATGTCATCGTTGATGCACGCGCGGTTGCGCGATAACGGTTCTTTTCGTTCACTTTTCTTATTGGCGTTCCTTTTTTCCAGTTCCTTCAATGTGAATCTACGAAAAAAATGACCAAAAGACCAAGGTATTAAAGCCGTTATTTGTCAAAACTCATAAAAAGGCTTTAAAACAATTTAACACAATATCGACTGCTGCGCTGCAAGGAAAAAGCTATCCCCTGTTCGGTCGGATAGGAAAAAGAAACTTTCGGAAAAGCGTGACAAATCATACGTCGCCCGAACCGGATCATTATTCATGAATTGTTTCGTGGAGAGCGGACCTTGTTCATCTGGTCCTTGAAACGAGCGACGAGTGTGTTCCTCGACCGACCAGCTATCGACCGGGAATGCGGAAAATGATTCCTTCACATGATGAATAATGAAACCACAACAAGGGGGGAGGTAGCTCCATGTGCCAGTCAGCATTGTGAAATGAAACAGCGGACGCACCTAATTACACGCCCATGAAGGTCGGTAATACATTTCAGAAGAAGCGTGTCCAAACAACAGAAAATCGGAAAATGGGAAAAGGCTGAAAGCTTCTCATGGAGGAGTTAATCCATTCGATTCGATTTCGATTTTTTTTACCATTTTCTGTTGTTACTGTATGATTCATATATTCAACAAATGGAATTAGCTATTGCAGGCTGGTATAAATGATAAAAGAAAAGAACTAGAGACTCTATTAAAACCAAAACCCTTAGAGGATGTAAATGGATTTATGACAAGCGTATAGGAAATAATTAATAGCATCGCATCAAGTTTTCCTGCTTTCCACATCGTTCATATCGAATGCAGAACGGAAAATGTTCTATTTAATAACATCTATTCAATAAGTTAAACAAGCAGCTGCCTGTGGCACACTAATTTTCAACAAGAACTTTTAATTAAAATCCCCCGAACGAAGTTAACAGGACAGAAGTTTCCACCGCACGGTTCTCAACGGCGCACCACTAATTCAAAGCAACTGCTCTCATCAATGAACCTACTGCTCTCGATCGCTCCCAGTCCCGGATCGCATGTTGGTGACGCAAATCATCGGTGAGCATATGAGCATTGTGCCGATGAAAATCGCATCGCTTAGCCGGGCCACACCGCACTGCCATTAAGGACGGAGCGTACACAAAAAGAAAAGAAAGCGCCTCGAGTTCGAGAAACGCGACGTCATCTCACCGTCAACGATGACGGGTAAACCGATGTTTGGCGACGGCGTCGTGTTTTCATCCGCTGGTCAACCTTTTCCCCCGTCGCTGCTGCTGCTGCTGCTCCTTCTTCATCTCCTTCTCCTGCTCACAAACATTTCCCTGTTTGACCATCAGTCATTTCCTTTTTGTTGCTGCGTTTATCAAACAGAGAAGGCACGAGTTCTAGAGAAAGATGGTGAGACACATTTTCTGCATCCACGGCGCACACATGAGGATGTTTGCGTTCGTGTTGTGTTGAAGAAATGCCACAGTACATCACACTAATGACACTGTGCTGTAGGATGATCACGAAAATTGTGCTTTTTATGATTCAATTTTTAGCAAGCACAGCAAGAACTATAGGTTTAACAAGTTTATTATTACCAACGATCACGTTTACGATGCACTATCATCTAATTGATGACTTGTTTATCGTGCTAACTGCATCGTATACACTCTACTACACTCTGAGACCCTTTTTTGAGCACCCAGGATCGTCGTGCGCTTCCATCGTGCCCCAGCAACGCGAATGATGATGCTGATGATGATGCCCAACCGGTAAGCTATGTGCCGCCGGTACTGCTGCTGTGGCTGTCGTCAGTTCGATTTTTTGGCAGCGGCAAAAATGCAATCTATCTTTAGCCGATAGAAATGGCGAGCCCTGGTGGGTTCCCTAACCATTAAACACGCTAGCGAGACGCTTGCGGAACGGGAATGCACGGCCATGTGGAACATGTGGCCGCGCGCGCGGACTGGCTCCGCGAAACTACGCGCCTTCGAAGAGTGCGCACGTTTGCGGGAAGCAGAGCATCTTCTTCCTCCCCCGGGGACGATTCTGGGGGTAGCGGTTGAGGGTTGGAAAGTTTAAAAAAAAACACGCACACACAAAACATCCACAAACGCACGAACACAAACCCAAGATACAAACGGAACCGCGATCGGGCGTATTTCAATGCGATGAGGTTTTTGGTTTTTGTCTTTCGCTTTCGTTTGGCTCGCATCATTCACAATTTCGGTTCTTGGGTCCCGCTGTACCGAGACTCTCTCCCCAGTGGATGACTGGCACGGGCACGTTTTCTAGCTACGTTTCACTCATTTAATCATTGTCTCTAGCGCCCGTTGCGAGCACAATTATCGTTGAGTCACACCGTCCTGTTGACGCAATGCTTCACAAATAAGTACCGAGCATAAGTCGCAAATTAGTTCACTTTGCGCTGCGCGAAATAATGCGGAAAGCCGAACGAGTAAGAACCGGTTCACTGGTGGCCATTGCCACAGGGTTGACGGTTTATGCACACGACCAGCCCTCGGTGACTCGAAATTCTCAAAATCAAAACATTCCGCTCCCCTCACCCCGCTAGGCTACAGATCATTCCCGGAACGACAATAATCTTCCGGCTGCCGGAAGCATCGGAGTTTGTGATCCCGGCACACACCGGTAGGTGGGCGGCACAGCGGAAACGACGGCAGCAAAGTGAGCATGTCCGTGGCGTCTGCCGCGCGGTTGGTTTGCTGATCCTTTTCACTGTTTACCAAACAGAAAGCCCACGCAGTCGGGTGCCCGCGTGCGCTCGCGCTACTCCCAAAAGGGCAGAGCGAATTCATCATAAATTTAGCAGCCTTTGCGAGTCGAGGCCCCTAAAAATAGCTGCGGAGTGGGAGTTGGACCGAGTGGGTAGGGGTTTAGGGGCGGAAATTCGGTATGATACGCGTGCGGATCAGGCGTGCACCGCCGGTTCCCAAGCTGATACTTTCTTTTCCGACGGCAAAATCATAACATATTTGCGAGCTCAACCCATCGGAGCATCAAACGGTAACGGAGGGATGGGAGCTTAGCATCTGCCGGTGGAACGGTGCCATCTACCTGCTTTGCAGCTCCTTTGGGAAGCATCTTGCTCTTTAACAATGCCTTTTGTCTTCATTTTTGGCGGCTCGATAATGGAAGGATATGTTGTTATCATTACTTATTCCTTTCGTTCTCGACTTCGATCGAAAGCACAGGGCACACGATAATTCGACATGAGCGTAATGTGTAATCATGCTAACGGAGATAAAGGAACGGCCTTCAGTGAACATGGAATTTGTTTTAAACCTTTACTCGACAGATTGTTGAGTGAAATTGTTTTACAAGATTTCAGCTGACGAGGAAATTGAAGCCATAACTTCCTTCAAGAAACAAATGCGATTATCCATTTGCTTGTGCTCCGTTACGAAGCAATATTTAGCGTTTCAAATAGTATCCGAAGCTGTAAGCAAGCTGCTCTGAAATGTAGACCTCTATTTTTCACTGAAAAAAACCTTCAATCACCATTTGTCAACAATAACAACCGTGGCTTTGAGCTGGTTTACGCATGAAAACCCTCAGTACGTGCAGAAAAGCAAAGCAAGTTTTCTCTGCTTTGAATTTTCGACGTTGCGGTTGCGATGTGGCTTTTTTTTATTTTGGAAGAGATCGTCTAATTCCATTTGAGCGGTTCAGCAAACCCCGGAGCCGCACTCGGAAAGGATAAGATTTACACCACATAGACCACCAGTACCCGTAGGGCCCCTTTTTGCCATTCACCGGTAAGCCTTCGGGGCTCGGTTTGCTGCATGGAAAAGTGTGAACATTTCTGGGTATTGTTTAACCAATCATAACAACGACCCAGTTCGGGGATTCGATATGCTTCAGCAATTGCCAAAGGGTTCAAACATTCCACGAACAGCAAATCCTTTTCGGTAAGTGAGTTTGCACCTTTTCAGGGAGTTTGGTCGTGAGATTGATGGCCGTAAATGCAATGAAAATGCAAAATAAAACCCAGTACCATGCGTCTCCATTGAACGCTCCATTGTTTAGAGAACTTTAATTTAAAAATGGGTTTATGAGATGATTTGTTTTCTATTGCGCCGTGTGTTTTGAGACATAACGTACCCAGTTTAGCTCAATCCACTCATGAATTCAGCATAGATAATAACGATTCCGTTCGATTTCATCTCACAGCAGCACGTCCACAAGAAGTGTCAAAAACAAAAACGCACTGTCTCGATTGCAACGTACTTAATCAGACACTGTCCGAAGAACACAAAAAAACCCAACAAAAAAGGGATCCCCCTGCCTCATCCTCTTAGAATAGAGAACGGGATTGAGGGCCTCGGGCTTGTGAAAACATACCCTCTCCATGCGATGGTTCCAGCTGCTGCTGGTGTAATTAAGCAACTTAAATCACGCCGCTGTTACTCTGATTGGCTTTTAGAGCGGGCGGGGGGGGGGGGGGGGGTTCTGGGCCTCTAATGAAGTTGCTAAGAAACTCAATGTCCCGTGAAATCGATTCCAGATGGTTTCCCCGAAAAACCGTTCACCAGCCCGCCTGTTCCCGTTGCCTGCCGTCGACTGGAAGTGAATGGTGCTGGGGTGCGACCATATGGACATGGAAAAAGGGGTATCCAGAAATTCCATTTTACAGTCCCAAAGCTCCGGAAAAACACACACATACCGACGCACACGCAAGCTCCTTAAAGCGTGAAATGTTTTACAGGCAGAGCAGCGGTTTGTGGTGCGTTGATTTGGTTATGCGAAAGCTGAAGCGAGTGCACCATCATTGGCCAGTGTGATTTAGTCATGTGTTAGTGGTGAAGCGATAAACATTTAGGTTAATTCTACGATATACATTTAAACCGTGCATGCTGTAAATGATACAGAAAGCAAGCAGTCATTCGGGACCGCTACATTAACCGGCATGTGATGTAAAGCAATACACTTGGAAGCGTTCGAGTGATGGATTGTACGTGTGTTGTTGAATTTATGTTACAAGCAATTGTATAGCATTAGTAAAAAAATCAATTACCCCAAAATGAATAGAGAAACAACTAAAGAATCCTGCCAACCCTCCAATTTCTGAGAGCATACTCTGGGATGCACATATGTTAACTCCGAGAAAACTGCCAACAGAAGCTGCTTCTAAATGAAAAGCAAAAAACCAAAAAGGTTTCAAACAAAATTGCTCCCTCCCACCAAGAGAACGAACGAAAACGAACCGCATTCACCTCTTGCGCTATGAGGCATAAAGGTTTCTAAGCGCGTCGCTGCCACCGACGCCGCATACCGAAACGGATTTGGCGCGGAACCCTTCCTCATTCGGACGCGCACAGACACACGCTGACCGGCCGAAGATATGAAGAGTTCCTCGCAAAACCGTGGCGAAAACCAAACAACAAAAAAAAAGAGAGGCAAAATACGCCAACAAAAAAAACGCTAGGGATAGATAGACAAGGCCCCTGTAAACACATACCCTTTGCTGGCGGCCTCCGACTGTGGCTGTAGCTGTGGCCGGCATCGTTGCGACCGTCTGGCGGTTGCTGCCGTTCGCAGTGGTGGTGGTGGAGGAAGGCGAAGGTTCTGCTGACTTCGGGTCCTTTTCCGTTCCGTTCGAGCCGAACGCCGGTGGCCGGTTCGTCCTTACTACAGCAGGGTCACTAGCATCGGCATCGGCGGTCGCCATCGGTGGCCTTCCGTCCACAGCAATGCGCCCTTCGCCGACCGCTGCGGTTGCCGATGGTTGTGGTGGTGGTGAAGCTGCTGCTGCTACTGATGCTAATGCTGACGTTGATTGTGGTGTTGGTGAACCGATGGCTACTACTGCAGGCGAACATGGCATGTCGGAGGAGGAAAACCCGTTTTCCACCGGCACCGTATCCGGTGCTAGGCGCGTACTAGCGTTTGTGCTGTCGGCCCTTGTCTCACCTCGCGCCTCACGCTCGTCTCCGGTTGGTGGTGGTGGTGGTAGTACGGGTGATGTAGTGTTCGGGGTGGAAGATTGTTGTTGTTGTTGCTGCTGCTGCTGCTGCTGAACAGCGGTGCCCATGGCCTGCAGCAAGGATGAAGTGACAGCAGCTGCGGTGGCCACTGTTGTCGCGTCAATTGCGCTCGGTAAAGCCAATGAAGCTGGTGATGGTTGCGGTTGCGTCGGTGGCACTAGTGGCACCAACGGGCCAACCCTACTGGATGGTAGGGCCGGTGAGGATGATGATTCGGGCGGTGGTTGTGGTGGAGGCGGTGAATGTGCTACTGATGATGATGATGATGATGCTTTCTTGCCCTTCCTGCTCTTCTTGTGCTTGCTCTTGCTCGTACCTTTCTTGCTAGTTAATGAAAGCAAAAAGTCTGCAAAAGCCGGCAACAGTGATAACAAGGTAGCACCAAGACGGGCAACGGCCGGACGAGACGATTGGAGCATCGGGTGCATGTATTGTTTGGCGAAGCACACATTTTACAAAAAATGTCTCTCGATTTTTTGTAGTAATACAAAGAAAGGAAAAGAAAGAGAGAAAGAGAAAAACAGAGAGAGGAAGAGAGAGAGAAACAATAAAATGAGCGAATTTAGAGACGCAGTGGAATGAAGATGTAACTAACGATCTGAAAAAGTATCACGAGAATGCCAAACCAAACAAATCACTTTGTTCTGTTCCTGCGCTGCCACACTCAAAAATAGTGCCAGAAGAGAACACTCATCACTCCACGCGCGTAGAAAAACAAACATAAAACATCTCGAAAGATAAGCTGATGCAAATTCGCACTCTCTCTCTCTCTCTCCCTCTGTTTGGTTACATTAGTTGGTGCAGTAATGTGCTGAAGTGGCGTATGGTTTTTTTATATATTTACACTAAGCGTTCGGTGTTCTAGAAGAAGGGTACAGCATCGGTTTGATTTGATTGAACAGCGCACATACATCCATCATTTCCGAATAATAAAAAAACAAAACGAAACCAAAACTCGCTGCTTTCGATGGGTGAGAGCAAAAAGCCAACTAGCTACACAGACAAACACACAACAACGAAGCATTTAGTGAACGTTTTTTTTTTTAAGTTTAATCGCTTAACACTAGCCATCCTCTCCCAGTGTTGGTCGAAAACTGTTGCAGCAATACAAGCGGAACAAGTGTCGGTCACTGTACATTTGCGGTGGCTGTTTGCAAGGAATTTAATAGGATCAACATAGGAAGGATTAAATAAGGATGATAATGATGCTTGCAATAAGGTACAGGATACCGGGGTGATGGTTCAGCTGAGCGATATGCGAATGCAGAGTACACACCACACTTCATCAACTAGCCTTAATCACATTCCCATATCGTCTTCTCGATCGATCGACCTCCGTACACGGGACACGACAATCGAATCACCACAATACACTCCAGCGCTAATTGGGAGCAGATAAATTGATCATAAATTGCGTTCGGAACGAGAAACGAGATACACACAGTAGCGGGAGTAGTGGAGTGCCCTGGGAACGCAGAGAAGCACAGTATTATTAGATGGCTCCTGTGCCCAAAAGCCCTCGACTCCGGAGATTACCTGACATGCCGGGTTCCGTGCGAGCAAAAGGAGCATCCCCCATCCCCTCATCCGGCAAGCACGGCTCACGCAGCAGACAATGCGAGTCAACTCGATACTCTTCTACTAAGGTCGAGCTTAATCTTCCCTCTTTCCGGCTTTATGCTTTACGATACCTCCGCTCACATAAAGATGTCGGAGTGATAGGCGGTGCGAGCGCAAGCAAGGATTACAAAGAGTCCGTGACAGCAACCCGGCAGGGGGTGCCGTGGCGTGTGTCCTTGTGCCGTGCTGCTGGTTGTGCACGCAGCATCGTACCATCGAAATCTTGAGCTGCGATCGAGGACAAAGGCAATGGAAACACGGCAAGAGAAAACCCATTTCCATGCACAAGACGAAGGAACATCCATTTCCGTTCGCTGCCCAGGCAAGCATGAAAGTATGTCCAAACTACCACCCACCTCTCCCACCCCAAAGGCAACTTGTGCCATTGAAGGCTACGGAAGGCTTTTGCTACGCGATGATACAACCAAGCGGACTAACCTAACGGGTGTGTAAACTTCCTAAACTTTGCCTTCACTCAGGTGGAAGTCACCTTCTTCACCTAGTGACTAGTGACTAGAAGCCTACCGGAACCAGCTGGAAAAACACACGTGCATACATCATGCCGCCAGCGACCAAGCTTGCCAGCTAGGCAGCATTGGCACCCTTTAACTGCAGTGCTCTTCCTTCAGTGGCAGGTCCGCACAAGACAGGCGGGGCCACAGTCCTTTAATCTGCTAGCGGAAGGAAACTGCCTGGTTGCGTATCGCGTGGTTGCGAAAGTTTCTACCTTTCAAGGATTCACATCGCTAGCTGAACGCCATTTATTTATGGGCCACGGAAACGTGCTGCACTCGTGGACATGGATTGGCGGTCGGTTTTCTTGCAAAATTGCAACCGAGCACGGCACGCGGGCTCCCTCGACAGGCTGTCCTTGACAGGACGAAGGTTTCCCACGGGTGAGGAGGGCTCTCACTGGTTCCAGTTGCGGCAGTGATGCAGAGTAATTGAAGCGACATTAGCGCAAGAAGAATGTTTGCTACCTACCTACCGATCCGTAATGTCTGTTTTTACCACTGCAGAAACCCATTAGCAGGTGTCAAAAGTTTCCCGGGAGGGTTTTCTCCGTAGCAAATTTATCTGCGTTATAAAAATTGGAACCTCAAAATTTCTATTGAAACTACTATTCGCAATTTATCGGATTTTGCACCATTCTGACGGTGTTAATGAATTGCAACAAGCAAATGCCACTGGTTTATCTCACTCGCTACACTAATGGCGTCGAAACGGCCCGGGGTGGTACGCCATCACGTAGGATAATCCTCAATAAAGCTGATGATTGCTTTTCCCTGTTTGCCAGCAGGCCTGTACCCTGGTGGCTGGTGCAACTTTTACCTCCATTTTCCCACGTGAAGTGTACGGAAATTGACCTACTTTTCGACTGAAGTGGTCGTCCCATGAGCTTAAGCCCACAGAGAGAGAGAGAGAGAGAGAAAGAGAAGGAGAGACAATGGCAGAGAGAGAAAGAGAGAAAGGGAGAGAGATAGAGACATAGTGCCACAGAAAGAGAATGCCATGGAGCGAGAAAGAGAATGTATGTGAACGTGAACGAGAGAAAATCCTCTAAAACACTCGTAGCTGTTCGTAAGACCGTTTTAAAAGGAATGCTTCGGGCGGGATCAGGGAAGAGCTCAATCTGCATGTTGCACCGAAGGCGCAACAACGCACAGCGCAACGAGCAAGTGCACGGGCAAATTGTTTGCAAAGCATGGCTCATGGCCAGAATCGCCTGTTGGTTCAGTCTAATGGAGCTTCTCCTTGGTATTCTGTTGACCGCACGGCATGAAGCCTCGATAAAACCATGAAAGGAATGGGAGTTTTCATTCTCCATGTTGCCGTACAAACATCTTTCACCGTAAAAGATTGTTCGTGTAGACAAACCTCAATCCAGAACTGTTCTCAAATTCATTTATGCTTTGGAACCTTCTATGTTTTGATTCTGATTTAGAACCGTCCGAATTGCAGTAAGAAAACGCGTGTATCATGAAGAAAATATCTCTAAAAATTGCAACGAAGACAGAACCGATAAGCAAAATCTCGAAAAGGAAAAGCATTCAAACACGTACACCATCCACGCTTCTCTGAATGAAAATCCGGTTAGTAAATGTCGAAAAGGAATTAAGCAACGCAACGTTATTGCCGCAGGTTTGTTGATGATAGTACCTCCGAAATAATCAGCGAGAGCAGCCAGCTTGCACCGAACAGTAGCTTTCCGGTCCACTGGAAGAATAGTTGGACGAAAATTTTGCTGGCCCCTTTGCTGATCCGCACCAGGAAAAAGAAGTATCCACCGTCTCCACTGGCCGGTTTGCACGGCGGTCTGCTCCTCCTACGTGCCGACGTGCCGTACCAGCGGGGCTTCTTGGACGTTTCGATGGCTGGAAACACACCACACTCTCGCACGCACGCACGCACTCAGCCAATGGAGGCGCCACCTGGCTGGCTGGCTGGCTCTTTAATGTATGCGAATAACGTGCACACTTCCTTCGCTCGCCGTTAATCACTCTGCTCTGCTTAGGCTTTGCCTCTACGTGCCAACACTACCAACGATACGGTGCTGTCGCTTCTGCTGCTGCTCCTGGCGAGCTGAGGATGAATTGGAACACTTGATTGCTGCTCGATCTCGGATCCCGCTGTTGTCATTGCGTTCGACGGCGCGTTCATGTACCGATTTCATGGATGATTGCCTCGGAAAAACGCACGCACCCGTACGCACGCACTATTAGGACTGGGTGACAGAACTGCCGCACGCTATCTACCCGATTATCACATCATTTTTGTTGTTATCCAGTTGTCAGACACTTCACGAGCAACACGAACGAACAAACGAACGAACGAATGAGAAGAAAGTAATATATTAAAAAGAAATCCCACCAAACATTATCTGCGTAGGCATTGCCTGCTTTTCCGCTTTTTATGTTGTCTCAGTTTGGGGAGTGAAATGTTTTAAAACATCCAATCCAACCCCTCATACCACCCAAACCGTGTTCAAACCATTTTCCATCACAATTTTCCGCACAGACTGGTACAGACACAAGCTCACACCAGTAGGTGCACACACGACGACGACGACGACGACAACCGATGCAGACACACACGCGCACACATACACGCACGCGCACAAACGGAAGAATCGGCAGCGGCAGCGTGTGCCAAAGTCAACTCACAAGAAGAGAAGGCCCGCTACACCACTCACGGCGTTACGTAACTCGCCACTAGCCCCAACGAACGAACGAACGAACGAACGCAACCGTCTCTTTATCGGCCAGCTCTGGTCGTGGCCGCCTTTCCTGTTCGCACTCCACGTGTCCCTAGGCCACGCTGCTCTCTGTTTCTCTCGCTAAAGCCAATCGAAAACGCACCACCACAGCACGGCACATAGTTATGCTGCCGAATGCTACCAACGTCTCACACGCGCGGGATCCGTGCACGACGGCGACCCCGGGTCGGCCTACCTCAACTTCATCAAGGCCATTTCACCACCCTTCATCTTTTCTCCGTAGGAAGAACACCAAATCCAACAGCAGAGATTTTACTTTTTTCAATTTGCTGACTATTTTTCCATCGTGTCACAATGAATAACGAAATAATTATCGGCGTGCCGTTGTTTGTTGTTCTAACAGCAAACATTGGTTTTTCTCGATATTTTGAAACTGCGCGTGTTAGTCAATAAGGCGACCAGCAGGGAAACGATTACACAAGCATCCATGCAGTCTTTGCTTTTATCGAGCTATCAAAGAAAAGGAATTCTACTGCTGGAGCAGCTGATCAGTCCTGAAAAACGCGTTTAACCATATGATTTATCTATGCGTAAAAAATGGAAGATTATTGATAAAGAAATTCTCGGCAAGATTGCTTAGTTTAGAGCCAAACCAGAGGAATGTATTGATGCTCATTATTGGTAGGCTCAATATAAAGAGACAGATGAGTAGTTTCTGTCTACAACACCATTTCATAAGTTTCAATCTCTCAACACCACCTAGTAGTGAGCTCCAGACCAAAACCACGATGCTCCGTTATGTGCAAAAAAAAAGGAAGAAAATATTCATACAATCCCCCAGCTTTTTAGAGAGACAGGAACAGGAATGAAACAAAAAAAAACTCTACGCCATTTGCATCTAATGGTCCGCCATATCCAGCGAGAGACGAGAGCAAATATTGACGGGCATCATAAAACGCACGGAGATTGAATTTCCCGGGCGTTGAAAGCATGGATTTTCAATTTGGAACAATAGCCCAATTTGAATATTCAAACTACTTTCACACTCAGCACATGGAGCAGGATCCGAGCCGTCCGACCGACAGACCGACCGACCGACCGACCGAAGAGCGAACTTCCGCCGCCACCACACCGCACCATTTGTGACACTTTTCCCTTCAAACAACGCTGCCAACACCGGGGGACTGGTTACGAAACAAAAACCGATTCCACACGCATTCACGAGCCTCACACAGAGACACCAACACAGCTAACTGAACGCTGCCCGTTTGCTGTTAAGTGCATCGTTCATTGTTTTTCCTCTCGAACTTTTTTTCCATCAATTATGCTCCCTCACACAGTGACACCGGGGCCGAGAGAGGGTGTTCAAAAATATACACACATATGATGACGGAGAACGTGGTGACGGTGACGATGTCGTGTGTGGCTCTGTCACGAAATCAGAATAGCTACCCCTCTCTGCATCGGCATTTCGAGCGTTGCCTTTTTGGTCGATCGATTTTTTCCACCCCGTTTCCTTCTAGGACACTTTTCACCAGCAATCAAATTTTTCCATCCGCGCCATGCGAAGTGGCTTCATTTTGCACTTTTACAGTTCCAGGAACAATCGCAAGCTCGGCGCTCTACCGTTTTGTTTTGTTCACGCAGCCACCCTCTGATGGACGGTACTGTGCTGTGTCGCGCTAAAGCTAACAAAAGGCATAGTTTGCTGGGATGTCAAGATCCGCTTTCGACATGCTCTCCCTGTACTCCTCCTTTCCGAGAACATCATCCCCATCTATTGCGTAAAAGAGACAACGCCAGAGAGCGAGAAAGGAAGCGAAAGAGAGCCAGGGGGGGAAGGGGGCGGGAGCAGAAATACGCAAAACAACACACATGGCCAGCGCGTGGGGGGAGGAGGTGGGGGTGGTTTGTGGTCCAACGGCACACGTACCAGCGCTCGAGAGCACTCGTTTGAAGTTTTCACATTTTCCGTAGATCAATTTTAAACCCCCCCCCCCCCCCCCCAAACACCCACCCTCTGTGGTGAAAACTATTCATTATTCAATAGAGCATCCTGCACCCACGGAGGAGGAGCTGCACCGTTTGCCGTAATGGCGGCCTGTTTGGAATGTTGCAGCACGAGAGGTAGAACGAGAACGAGCGCACCAGGTACGGCGACGATCCGAAAACGTTCCCTTAGTAATACGCATAAGCATGGCTTACTGGTGTTCATGCAAACAGAGAGTCCCTAGCTTTGCGGAGCGGTTCGTTCATCTTCATCAAACGACGGAAACATTCACACCGGAAGGCTCACTCGATGCACGGAAACAATCGACCTGCTGGATGGAGCTGCGGCCACTAGCTACTGCGTGGTTCCGAAAATCAAAGCGAACACAGAAGGAGTCCCAGTCCCAATCTAGCCGAGGCCGCTACACACTACGACGTGCACACAAAAACACTCGCACACATTCACGGTCACATCATAAGGATTCGTTCGAAGGCGCGGAGCAACGGAGCCTCAGCGGAGCCACGCAGATATTAAACACTCCTTCTTCTTCTCCTTTATTACCCACTCTAGCTGCGCTCCACTCTATCAGCGATCAGTGTAGCAGATGCTGGTTACCTCCCCCTTTTTCCACCCCCCCCCCCCCCCCCCCAGTTTCACGGTTCTCACACTTGTGCAACAACAACGGCAACAGCAACAGCAGTACAGAGTGCGGGCCTGCAAAAGGGTAATATCCTCGCACTGAAACGCAGTACACGACGACGTGGCCGACGATGTGCCTTCGCGAAGGCTCAAAACCGAACTGGGGTGCCCCGTTTCGATCCCGGTCATGGCCGGGTCCTGGGCACCCCCGGTCAGAGTGGCTGCTGGCTCGCTCAGCAGTCTCTCGCACTTTCTCTCTCTCTCTCTCTCTCTCTCTCGTGTGGCCATTCCTTGGAGCATTCGGTACCGAGAGCGTGCGCGATCACGTCTCTGGCGTTTGGTTTGTCCGCTGGTGGAACTCATTGCGGCGGCCGTCCAGCTGTTGTTGAGCGAATCTGGCCGATAGTTGGCTGCTCTAATTCTATTTACTCTTTTAAGCGATTAAGAAACGACGTCGGCGATTTGCGATTATTTTTCCTTTCGCCAGCACAGCCACACAGTACGGGCATGCAGTACGGTTGGTCGCTTCTGTTTTCACGACGACGACGACGACGACGCCGCCGTACGGTCGTCGTGCGAGCGCACCAAGCGCAGGGAGACGCTCTGCTTGGGGTGGGATTTCTTGTCTGGCACCACGACAACCCCACCGGAGTCCTCGCCGGTTCTCCTCGCCGTGCGCCCCGCTCTGCACTCAGACGGGGGGCAGCTCGCTGCTCGCCGGAGAGCACCCAGCCTGTGTGTGCGTCTGAACGGAGAGCATAGTTTCCCAGGCATCTTTTAAAGACAGTTTTCCGCTTTTTCTTTTTGCTATTTACTCTCGGAGGGACTCGGGGGACCGATGAAGAAGATGGTGTGTTTTGCACTGTTTTTGTCTGGTACGAGGCGCGCGTAATCATTGCCACGGGTAGTCTCACACCCAGCATCGTTTGTCGTTGCTCGATGCGCGAAGGAAAACGCAATAAGGGTACCGAGTGGACTCTGCCAGCCCTGCTCGACTTCCCGGCTGATGTCGCACAGTCATGTTTCATCGTGGCAGCACAAGCGAATTCAAAAGATAATGCCTTGTTCTCGTCTGTTCAAACACATGATGGAGATCATTGTGGAAGCCAGTTTTAGAAAGTGTCTTAATGTGGCATTTTTTTACTACTGTGAGCTCCATTTTATAGAAAAGATTTCCGCGAGTGCTAAAAAATTCACATTATTATGTGAAAAACTATTTTCATTTAAAAAAAAATACTCTTACGAGCATAATAGCGCAATCAAACGAATGCAAACCATACACGATTGTGTGCCTCAAATCGTTTGCAATCGTCACCGCGCTACCGCTAGAAAACAGATTAATCCGACATTAATGGAGTACTGCTGGGTTGGGCCAGATGAAGCATTACATTTTTCACGCGGCCCGTTTTACGGTTCACACAAAACATTTTCATTTCATGCATCACTAATTTCCCTGTGCGCCACATGGAGAAAGGCACACCGAATGAAAAAAAGAAAAGAAAACAACAACCAATCCACTGAGTACTGCCAGATGTGCGCTACTGCCTGCCCCCCGGGGGGGAAGGTCGGTCCAATATCGATGGCATAATCATCGCCGGCTTCCTCTCATCACCGCGAGGCCCATGATTGCTCTCGCACAGTAAAATTATTAATTAGCGTCCAATTTTAATTTACATAAACCCGTATAATCAACCTGCTTCGACAGCCCTGGACCGACTGGACGGATAGGCAGTCATTTTAATGCTCTCGACAACCTTGAATACTAATGGCTGGGTATTAAGAGTGTACTTGCTCTTTGTAGAGAGTTAGTGCGGTTTAAACCCAAATGGACACGCAGAATTTAGCCATAGCCAACCACGTTAGAACACTATGTTGGTCAAAGCAGTTCGCGAATGTCAAAGGATAGCTGTGGTTACATTTTTTAATGCTATCTACATAAGTATTCCTAACCCCATCATAAACGAAGCGGATGCAATCCGATGCTGCGTCAGATTTTTTTCAATACTGTTAAAGTTTCACCACATACCATCACATGCACCCGTATACACGGTCAAATTTCTAACCTAGAACTCTGCAGACTGCAGCAGCTCACTGCCAGCAGCCTGTCACAATCGTCAATACTGCTAACCGCAACACCATCATCAGCAGGAACATCAACATCCGCCTATCGCCAACAACCAGGGACGGCCATTCGACCTCACACACTCAAAAGTTGCTTGTGATTAGCGGCAGCCAAGGCACTACCGCAAAACAGTGACGAAATGAAAATCGATTTTCCTTTCGAACCCCGTTGTCTATACCGCATCGTGGTCTAGTGTTCCTGGTTCCTGCTGCAATCACCACCAACACCATCACCACCAACAAACCAACGAATCAACACTACACAACCACCACCACGATGCTGAGCTTCCATGGACAATAGACAGTGGTTGTCCTTTCTTAGCTCCTGTCCTGTTGCTGTGTGTTGGTGTGGCAATGCACCGACATCGTGCGTTTTCTATACACGTGCTGCAAGCACGTCTGGCTCACGGACGCTAGTGTATGTGTGTTTGTATATAGTTGTGCGTATTTATACGTCGCTGGCTGGCGGAAAAAGAGCTTGAAGTATTTGCAAAGAGTCAATACGAGATTAAGCTAAATGAATTAATTATTCATATTTGTTTTGGATTCCAAATGTGTACCAGTTAAGCATTACTTATTCTAATCACTCTATTAATTTTCCAGCTATCCAGCAAGCACCTTTTCAACTATGCAACACTCCAAATGGAAGGTGTATTACTCCGGAAGGAAAGTATTTCAAAGCTTAAGGGAAACGGTAAAAGCAATGTAGACAGGAAGGTATCAACAACACTACTACCGACATCGCAAACAGTGGCGCCAACCCACTGTCAAACACATACTCACTCATACAAGCATCGTGGATCATGGATGTCGGACGGACGGGTACATGCAGTTTTGGCACGCAATGCTACTAACAGCTTCGGAACCTACCAGTGCCATTTTAAATAGGTCACTGGTACATGCTTTTTGCCACCGACCAGAAGAGACGTTTGGAGCGTTCTGTCGCTCTCGGCTAGCGACCGATTGTTCCGCAAAAGGCGAACCTTTGACTCTCAGTTTGCACGCTTTTCACTGGAGCCAACTCACGTACTTGTGAGGGGGTACCTTATGCTCTCTCGAAAATTCTTAAACCACGATAGTTCAAAAGCTTCGATTGTGATCAATGGCTCGCTCGCAATGGCGCACAATCGGAAATGAAAATTTGGTTGAAATTGCGTGGCGAAAACCGTGAACTTCTCGTCACACAAATACACATTGCAGTAAATCACGATCCTTCACAGAAAAGTTTGTCGTTGAGTTGTGGTGTGATTACGGAGGTTCACTGTTGCAACACTTGCACAAGTAGCAATCGCCGATGGGTCTTTCAATCCTCAGTTTCGCATTTTTCTCTTCTCCAATAGCATTGTGGTCATGGGAGTTTACTGCTTGAACACGACGGAAAGGAGAAGGTTTTCAACGACAAGAGAGAGGCACCCCACCCGAGGGAGGCTATAATGAAACGCGTTAATGACTGACCTAACGAGTTCGTTCTACGAAATTCAATTTGCAACACGAGCTTGAAATCGCTCGGCACAACGGGCCATTATGGTTGGCAGTAGTTTATGATCGCAGTGCTTCCTGGAACACTGGAAACCGATCGTTAGCGATTAAGTGAGACCAAGCTTTCGTCAAGAATACATGGCACGGTCATCTTTGCCTCGGAACCATGGTAAGATACCAGTTTTATTTTTGAATACTCATAACATAAAATACGCAAACAATATCATGAAGCATAAGTTGTTGACTAAAACAATGTCTTTATGTAAAATTGCTTTGTTAAAACATGGGACACACTAACAGTATAAGCACATCAAGGGAAAAACAATATTCCTGCCTTAATGTGTTCCAGCCATTGCGCTTTATGTGTGAAAAAGATAAACATTACGGTATTTATTAACGTCGCCGGCAATTAAACCGTAATGAATTCCCTTCTTTTACAAGCTAATAAACGTGAAGTGAAGGCAAGATAAAAACTGTTCCGAAACGTTGAAAGCTGATATCGGTATCAAAAGGCAATTCTAACCATATTAAAGCTAATAAAGACGCCGACGAAATTATGATCTCGAAAGCAACATGCTACCTCGTAAAAGGAGAACGTAAACTCATCCAAAAGAACGGCGCATTTCACTCTTCACTGCACGCCGAAAGTTTAATTCACAATGTTTGTTCACCGATTGTATTTTTTGTGTTTTTTTTTGTGCGTTACCATGCGCCTCCATCACCCAACACCGACGAACTTTCCAGGCGTAGCACGATACTTGGAACTGGCGCGCCCCATGAGGTACGATTTGAATGATAAATTTAATTTATCCATCGTGCGGAAGCGAAGCGTATCGGTATGCGTGGAACTTGTTGGTGGAATAACAGTGCGACAAGGAATGATACAGTATCCGTTGCTGATTAGAGTTTGCAAATTCTCATCAATGTTGTATTCGAATTTTCTGTAGAAACCTCTCCATTGCCGACCAATTTGTTGTACCATATGTATAAGAGGAATGCAAAGAAATTAAACCTTTCCTTACACATTTCTCCATCGTTCAAACCAATTAAGCTACACAACATTATCTCTGTAGGTCTCCGTTCTCTTATCTGAAGCTAAAAGGATACGAATAGCAAAAAAATGAACATGGAGCGCACTTTTCATGTTTGTTTTTTCGCTTGCCTTAAAACACAAGTCAGATGGTTCAGCTAATCGTGCTTGGGCCGGAGGCCAATTGCAGCTTGTTTTACAAAAAAAGAAGGAATCAAATACAAGTAGCTGCCTTGCTTTACCTCGAGTAAGAGCATCAGGTTCGCAAGTACAAGTTAACGAACGATGATAGAGAATGGCAGAAAGAAGCAGATGGGCAATGGAAAACAACCAACAAAGGACTACCTTTTTCTTGGAACCCCTTTAAAAGCGTCTCGTATACCTTCCTAGAAACCCCGACAAATACCATATCCTGCGCTTCGTCCGAGGTACAACGAATTTTTTGCCAGCTATTTTTTTCAGTCCAACTCGTAATTGTAAAAAAAGCAGAATATTTGGGACCTACTGGTCAAGTAAGAAAGGTCTTTGAGAGGGGAGCAATAAATAGGATAATCTTTAAGAAGTTTGAAGGTAAAGAAATTAGGAAGCCAAAGACGTACGCTCAGAGAAAAACAAGATTTATCGCATCTTTTCGATTCATTTACAGCCGCCTGTATGCTGAACAGTTGATAAATAGATTACAATTATTATTAGAAAAATAAACATAAACATATCTTTAACTGTCCAAAATGAGTTAACTGGAAGCATTATGTTTCTGTATGTGTTTCCCTGGCGTATCACTGATATAGTATCTCCGGAATGGAAAACCAGAGCTACGCTATACCTCGCCAAGCATATGGGCGTTAGAAGCAGAATGAACGGACACTTGAAGGACGGTCTTGTTCAAATTAAGGTGTCAGCCGGGTACAGATGAATCGCTTGTGGCGAGCAGCCTTCAAGCGGAAGCAGCATAATTGCAGGCTGTCCGTCAGATGTGTAGTAGTTTTTCTTTACCAGTGTCAAATCACTGTCACCTGCGAAGTGATCCTTTCGGAGCATGTTTCGGCCTTATTTCGCCTTTGATGTAGCAAAGACTCGCACCGGTTCATTAGTTTGACGATGAGTAATTTATGGTGCTGGGTTCTACTAAGAACCATGCAGTAGTTACCCTTCACATACGCTTGTGGTTAGTGTACACTTTAAATAAAATACACAAGCTGGTTTTAACCCAAGTTCATTAAATTAAAAGGTTGCTAGCATCCACCCAACCTCCACGGATACTTCACAAAGATGTTTGGCGTGTCTAACCGCAGTGCAAATTCAACAAACCGTAGAAAACACGTACTGCATGTGGGTAAGATTGACTGGAACAAATAGCCAGCAGCCGGAAAGATGTCCGCAGCAGCTTTCTGGTGGCCTGTAGCAACTACAAAATCATCCTTCAGATCACAAAACTACAGAGCCTGCGTTTGACGGTTCGCTTTTTGCGTTAAACGGACCGTGTCCCATCGTATCCATCCAGCCTAGCAGCCCCATGCATTGGGACAAATTGATGAGACCCAATTTCTCCGCTGGCATCCTGCCACGAGCATTATCATCATCATCATTATCATCATCGTCACCATCGGGAGTAGCAGCGGCATCAACAACATAATAATCATAATGATCATCATCACCATCATTTCTGCATAATTTCCTTTCGCAGGCCAATGAAGGCGTCCCACGAACACCAGAGCAGTGGCGAGATTTGTTTATGTTTCTGCAATCGAATTAAGATCCAAACCTGTTGGAAATGATTTGAGGAAAAAGTTAAGTCGTTCGCCGAGAGACCTGTTTTGTGGCTACCGCAAAGCTACACAAACCAGCCATGGTTTGAGAAGAATTTCCTAGAACTTTCGAGCTTCTGCTTTGTCCACAATGGAAATTAGATCATAATTATTTTCATTGGAATTAAAATCATACAAATCAGAGCGATTTCTGTTTGAAAATTTATGCATAGCACTTCACAAAATGTGCACCTTTGGTGATGCAATTCAATATACACAGCAAACACTATAACTTACACATAAATAACGCTTGAGTTAAATAAGTTAAATCTACGAAAGATCCGCATTGCATCGTAGTTCAAAACACTTAGCAGTATCGTTTGCTATTTTATTTTGTTTTTTGGTACTCTGGCTGTGCGAAAGATGAATCACATGACAGGGATTACGATTGACTGGATGAAAAGTGATGTGGAAAACCAGTATACTCAAAAAGCAATTGGTTAAATCTACGACTTTCTGGATGTATTGAAACCCACAAAAAAAAGGGTTCCGATGCATTCGCCGGATATTCGTGAACAAATCGAACGAGATCGAATAGTTTATAGTCCTTCCGAACACGCTACTCGCTACCGAATGTCGTGTCTCGATTATCGCATCGCAATCGTGAACACCGAAAACATAGCGAAATGACAAGGCGAACCGGAAAGACATGTCCCACACGCGCATATCCCAAGAAGTGTGTACGACTCTCGGTGGGGGTCTAGAAGTATGATGACGTGCCGGTTGTCGTGCTGCAAACCATTTCTAGACGAGTCACGATTTCACCATTTGCCATGAACCTCGAAAGGCCGACCCGGCCGACCATGACCGCCAACCAGCCTTTGGGAGGTCGTATCTATGGCATGGACAACGACGGCAACGTCGTGTTGTGGCCCGCAGGGAGCAAGCGAGCGAGCGAGCGTTGGTAGCAACGGCATTGCTCGATTGTCCGTGGGTGATGGGTGATGGCAATTTTCCACATGTTGTTAAAAGCATTTCCCCTGCAGAGCTCCCCACTAACGTAGAGCTTTGCCAAACTTTGCGAGTGTATTTCGACGGTGGCGGTAGAGTGATTTGCTAAAGCGGCGAAAAAGAATTGTAAGGCTCATGATACGTTCAGAGCTAAAAAAGACAGAAAACGTCTAAACAATTACAAAGAATGTGTATTTGTCCCCTCAAAGTTTAAAAACAATAGGCCAAAATAGCAAAGAATACAGAGTTGTTTCGAAACAGATATTCCCAATCTTCTGCCAGATACTGTCACCCTCTGCCGCACAAAAGTGGGAGATGGGTTGTGCATCAAACAACCATTACCGCGAGTTATGGTTTCATTTCACGCGAGTTCGTTGCGGTATTTTCCTCGCTACACATCGTACCTTCATACGTACGCTTTACTTCCTACGGCCCATCCTCGCTCGACCATGATGATGAGTTGCTACGGTTCGACACATCGTCTGGAAGGGTTTTCCCACAGTTTAACTACTCCTTTAGCCTCCATTAGACCCCCCCCCCCTACCCGAAGCGTTTCACCACGTGCCTCATCACAACCGTACCATTAACGTCGGACAGTCTAACACACCCATACACACGAGAAGGGAATTCGCGGAGCAAAGCCGAGGGCAAAATCAGAGCCGGAAAATTGGTACGCGAAGTCGAGGTACACTTCTTGGAATCCATTTTTCCCTTTTTCTACTAAGTGGCAACCGTGCCGAGGGCACTGGTGACCGTGGGCTGTAAAATAAGCTCATATAACGTTTGCGGGGAAAACCCTCGGGTTTCCAGTAGCATTGCCAAGGTCGCCGACGCTTCATGAGTGATCGGAATGCGGCTAGAATTGTTCCAGCACAAACAAACTGTATTGATGATATGACCAAACTACGCTACAGGCGAGAGTTTTTCCCAGTGACATGCACTTTTTCGATGCTCAGTTTGGCTCAGTCTTCCATTTGTACTATTAACAGCATTCTGCATTCGGCAGTTGGTAAGCATGGATCACAAAACTATGTTTTTCCGTGAACGATTTTTCCATGATAGAATGCATTATAGAGATTGCACTAATAACTTCAAAAACTTGTGCGCAATGTGTGTAATTTCAAGAGTGCGTGACCGTATAGAGAAATTAATCAAGTTTCGAAGTACTATTAAAATCATTGCGTTATGCAACGGTAGCTTGTATTTCTTTTTTCAGCTTTCATTTCCATTTAGTTATTTAGCAAACTCACAGTGAATAGTTTGATTATATCTGTTCAGCAGAATCTACCATCATTCGTACAACCGTGTCCAACGTTACTGAGCTGCCGGTAACCGGGAACGAAACTTAAATAGATTTGTATTTAAAACATCGCAAACAACATCGCTCTTCTTGTGCCTCTGGTCAAAGGGTTTCGCCGTTCTGTTGGTTCAAGTGCCATCCATACATTCATGGAGCATGAATTTTAAATACACGCCCCGGAATGACTCCCGCCGGTCGTTCCGCCGGCTGCCGCCCCCTGGACTTTGGTAAG
>NC_064878.1:48706048-48718548 GCF_943734665.1 Anopheles aquasalis | reverse complement strand
ATGATACTACGAACTTCCATATTTTCGAATGATACCTCGCGGACGAGAGAATAATAAATCGCCACAAACCGTTCCCCACAAAAGAAATGATTTGCGTGTTCGCTCTCACTCTCTTTCTTCGAAGATTCTCGCCCTCTCTCACTGTTTAGTTAATCGCTACAATTTAAAATTACGATAGATTTTGATTCTTTATTACTTTAATTAAAACTTGCGGAGTACCATTTTTTTGTACCAGTTTTTTGGTAAAAATCAATCCGATTTCGTTTCCACAAATGATTTTATCAACAGAATTGTCTGCGGCAAATTTAAGTTTGAACGGCGAGAGAGTTCGCCGGTCTCAATGGCTGCACTGTTCAGGCGAATGCTGGCGAAATGGAACTGAACGGGATATTTGAATTTAAACTAACGCCCCTATCGAACAACATTTTGTAAGCCGGCGTTAATAAAAAATAAACTCTTTAATCAACTACAAATAATTTTGTTTCATATATGAAATCGGTTTTGAGAAATTGTCATTCCAAAGATTACATTGTTTTTTGTTAACATAGATTTTTTGTACATTTAAATACCAAGCTAGTAAAAAAGGATGACGGATTTATTAAGCAAAATGTGAATAGCACTAAAGATGCAAAATTCCTCGCAAGTTTGTTCAAGAAAAAATATAATAAAAAGCATCATTAGAATAATGAAATAGAAAAGCACAGAAAACGCATTCCTTTAATTACACCCTCTAAAGAAGCTGGAGCTGCTGGCGATCGGCTGCTAATTTCCATGCAAATAGAGTAAACAAACAGAAGTGAATTTCAAAAGATGCAATTGCAATTATCGCTGGCCATACTGGGTGGCACACCCGAAATAGCATTTTTCCACGATCCGTGCACTGTCCGTGATGAGCGAGCGAGTGCAACGCTCCAGCGGGCTGAAAAATGATGTCATCGTCTTGCCGTAAACAGCGAAGATTCTGCGTTCGTCACCAATCTGCCGAGGTCGTCCGGTCGGTCACATTTCTTCATTTAAAATTCACGTTCATCGCTTGCAGGAAAGCTGAAGACATTGCAGATACAAAGGAATCATCGTGAGACAGCTAATAGTAAAGAATAATACAACCATTTTCTTTAGCGAAATTATTCATTCCCCAATTCTGCTTTGCTGTCTCGCTGCTTCACAAAGTCATCTTCCTTGCTCCTCCAGATGTCTGGAGGTGATTTTACACCCAACCCAAAATAAAAATCCGTCTAGCCAGTTGGTCTGCACTACATTCTATATTCTTCCTGCAACGATCGTTAACTGATCGTCGTCTGGGAATTTCGCGCCAGTCCAGACAGAATCTCATTAAAAGATCTAGCTCGGTCACATTAGAGCTCTGTTCGTCTAGTTCGTCAACCAAGGCAAGGCAAGCGTGCAGCCTGACGAATGGTGCGCGGAAGGAGACCCCAAATGTAGCACAGCGCAGTAACACCCACTAGCGCGACACGGTTTCGCGCATCCAGACAGACAGTGAATGGTTTTTTATTGGGGGTTGGCCAGAAATGTTGCCAAAATTTCGAGCTGTGCGGCAGAACGAAACAGAATAACCACCCCACCACCAACGACGCGGAGGGTACTTATTATTGTAGGGAGTCAGATCATGGACCTGAACAACCTGAAAGCGAAAAGCCCAAGTCTAGACTCTAAGCCTACCCTCGCCACCCCACTCGATGATCACGCGATTCTAGCCCCCCCGAACGATCGGGATGACTTTGAATGACTTTTCGGGCAAGATTGCAACACAAGGCTTCGGCACGAGACGCGGTAAGAATAGCCACCACAGACGCAGACATTTCCTTCTTCTTGCTTCACACGATCAGACGATCGTCTACGAATTTCTGTGCTGGTGGTTGCGGTGGTAGAAGAAATATTATCATTGTCGGCAGACATTTGATCCCTTTCCCAGTCTCAGTCTCTGCAGGAGCCTATAGAACTACGAATCCCTGTCTAGAAGGAAGTCCAGTTCTCCAGGAAGTCTAGAGGACGTCCTTTGCTTCGATAGACATTTGATTGCGGTTTCTATCTCTCTTTCATCTCTGGTAGCAAGCGCGCGCATCACGAAGAACTGGTAAGAGGCAAGGCGTGCTCTTTGCAAGAATGATTCCTTCTTGCTTATCCTTCGTTCTGCTTTCCCGTCGTGGTGGAAAACCGGAAATCACCCAAATTCCTATTGAGCCAATTCCAATTCGGTTGCAGCTATCGATTTGGATTAGAGCTACGGGGTACGGTTTGAGATGCAGTTGAGGTTGGAATACAGATGGACCCAGGAACTTGAGCGACATTGTATCAATTCAGAAAGAGAGATAGAGAGAGACAGAGAGTTTGTGCAGCTATAATACCTGGACCTACAGCTTCGAGTATTATAGAAAACTATAATTACGGTATAGCAAATCATCGATACCCTTAACCGTCACCGGAAGATCGCTCGATCGTTGGATCTCTACCGAAAACCCCGCCACAATCCATATATCTTACCACCAAACATCGTTTCGACAGTCCATCCGCCCGGTTCCAGACCAAAATTCACCTTCTTTTTCTTACGAGCGGGGGGGGGGGGGGGGATTTTGGTTCTACTTCTCAAAGCAGCAGCTCCTCCGTTCTCTTAACTTCCCCTACGCATTGCCTCGGTACGCTGCAGTCGCTCTTCGTTTCACCAATTTCTGTCTGGCGTTCAAAAAACCCTCTCCCGTTCGGTTCGTCTTGGTTCCAAAATTATTTCGTCCCGTGCGCTTGTATGCGTTGCGCTGCTTGGGGATTTGGGGATTGTTTTTTCTTGGCCGTCTTCTTCCGTTTGTCGTCTTTTGTTTACTAAACTACCAACACATGGGCGCTAAACCCCACCAGTCAACCATCTCGCGGGCTTGGATCGCACTCGTTCGCTCGTAAGTTCGCATATCATGCAGCTTGTTTCGGGTTTTTGGCTCGATCCAACTCGACGGCGACCAAAATCCAACGAACACACGCGGTGCTGCGGCCCGGCTTCCTGCCTGCCTGTCTGCTGCACCGACCTTCACGCGCCATGCGCCGTCTTGACGTGACTCTTCGCTGCATCGACTTCGCCCACTTAAGCCCCTCGGTCCTGTCCGTGGTGTCTCCCCAATGCCACCTCCAGCAGCGTGCCACCAAAAAATAGATTTCAATTCTTTCCTTTCGCGAGTTTCGCGCTTCGTTCTCACCAATTCGTATTCTCTATTGCAGTTTGCTGCTAAGGAAGTTGCTTTAAATTTGATCAATACTTTTTGGTTAGTGCGATTACATCTTGGTGATACTAACGTGACCTCTTGAAACGAACACGATCGGTCGTTATCTTGCCATTGCAGCTAATCCCAAACTAATCCCTTATCGTTCCGCTACCGTATTGGTCCGATTTGCGATTTGCCATTCCGGCAATCTGGAGGTTTAGGCTCTACGCCTTCTATTTCTGTCTTCGCCATCGAACCCCCTTCTGATCCACGGAGAATGTCCCGCACCACAGGAAGGCACCCCGGATTGCACCATGCCGCGCGTGTCGCGCCCGCCCTCGAGAACGTATTCGTGAACGATCGCGGGATGGCTTTTTGGCCATCATCTTTTTTTGTTTTTGGTTTCTTGGTTTCCAAATTTTTATCTTTTTCTGCTTCTTCCTGGAGTCTCTTTCTGTGAAGGTGCAGTCGCAGCCGCAGCCGCATTGTATCTAGTTTTCTCCCCTCCACCAACACTACCAGTTTCGCGCTTTAAAGCCAGTTTCTTTCTTTTTTTTTTTGCTGCTCCTCGATCGTGCATCGGTCAAGGTTATCGGCGCAAGGCGCAACGTCGCTGCGCCCGTGGTTGACGGTGTATCGTTTGGGCAACGGGTGCAACGCCGTTTCAAGGTTTTTGGCGGCTAGAAGTGTGGCCGCTGGTTTCCGGCGGAGAAGAGCTCCGGCCAGCCGGAGAGCGGCTACGTTGCCGTTGCCGGTTAGGTTTAAAATTGATAGAGCGAACGACCCGCACAGCGCGGTGACGGTGCCCGCTGTGTTGAGAGGTTTGTGCAATAAAAGCGTTCGACCGGTGAGGAATGGCCGGTGAGGCTCCGGTTCGAGAAGGAAGTGTCGATGATGCACGCAAGGAGGGTATGTGTTTCATGCTGCGTGGCAAGGGGCTACAGAATCGAAGCGATTTTTTTTGCCGAGGGATTTTGGAGATTTGCAATGTTTCGTCTCCATCCACAAGGGATACTTTGTCGACAGCGATCTTCGGTCGATCGCAGGTATAGCAGAAGGGAAAGAAGCAGATATGGAGAAGCATCCAGATGAGTAGAGCAGATAACCCAAGAATATAGAAATGTACAAGCACTGCTGGGACTGCAGAAAGGGAGTGCGATGAATACATTTATCGAACGGATCCTATATTTAGTATTATGTTGCGTTCTAACCCAGTTGCCTATCGGAATCTCTCAAAAGAGGATCGATTCTTTCCTTCGTATAGTGTTACTAATTCGAGACATTATGGTTGAAGAGTGATGCTATTGAAGGAAAAATTGTATTATTATGAAGGGACAGACCATTAGTTTCTAAAGGTTCCAGTTGAATACAAATCCAATATTGGACATCCAACCCCCTATTTTCATATCATACGATCATACGAAATCTTGTCACTCAATTAAGCGTCTCAAACGTTATACCTAATATCGCATCTCACCGAAGAAGCTGCAAAAGAGAGCAGAGGCAAGTGATAGTTAGCAATTTTAATCACCAGAATCATCTTCAGCTTCCTCAGTTTTTTTGTTTTTTGCCAAACCTGTTAACTACTGTCGGTCAAAACCGCCAGGAACATGAATGCCACCTGGCATCAACCCCCGTTCTCCCTACGGCCATTGCATGCATTTGATTCAATAGGCGTTCAACAACGGAAACGAACCATTCCTTCGCTCGGACTGCCCTTACCGAATGCACTTTGCATTCAAGAGTTGAATCGAGACACGTAAAGAAATCTCCAAAACGATGGAACGACAACGAGGCGAAGCTGCACCCTACCACAAGGCACCATCGCAAAAAGGTTGAAGGTTGACACACGCATTTGAGTCGCCATCGTGGTTCGGCGGTGTTGGTGGCAACATTTTATTGCACTCGCGAGCCCCTCCTGCCACGGAGCCCATGCACTTTATAAGGCAGGCGCCTCCTCGCCGTAGCAGTTTGATTTTGGCGTTGGCCTCGGTCAATTCCTTTGGATATTTTATTCCTGCTTCATATGCGATCTATCCAGTTGGTTCGGGCAGGAAACAAATGATGCAGTATTGGGAGGATAGGATGTGGATGCAAGGTCTTTCAGATTATGTGCTGCCTGCTGGCAATGGCTTCCGCTATGTGCTGTGCATAGTCATACAATACTGACTGGAGTGATGAGTTTACAGATTTTTTATGAAACGGAAATGAAATATCATTTTCCTAGACTGAATTATTGTTAATCTTCTTTCATAGAAGGCAGCTCATCATAAGCGATATAAACCATCGGCAAAGGTTCTCGATCCGATTCTATCCGAAATGGGAGAAGGTACCAGTAAGGAATATGAAATCTAGGCTAATGATACACTTTGATTCCCCCAAAAAAAACCATTTTCAACCTTTCGAACGCTTGGCTCGGATCATCAACCGATGGCAGATCAGAATGCCGATACCGAAAAATATAACTGTTTCGATCACCTTCCAAGAAGGATACATTCGGTAACGGGATATTCTATTCGTGCAGACAGAATTGCTCATAGTTTTTGCATAGGTTTATCATCTTCTAGCCCCTTTCGAATAAAATCTTCTCGATGCAGCCCCAAAAACCTTTATTTTATATCCGACAAGAGATCATTCTGACATGTGATGATGATACATTTCAGTAACAGGATTTGAGATGGAAAAAATTGTGTTTGGATGTATTACTTTTTGGTGAAGAATGAATGCATGATTTTTTAAATCATACTGAAAGTTTATCAATAAGCAGGACTACCCTTTTAAAATCAGTCATATAGAAACTACTTTTATTCCATTACGATTCCGACTGGACTTAGTTGTATGTTCTTGCCAACAATTACAACCTTTAAACGATCTCTTAACAAGGCATCCAGAGGCTGCACTGAGCTATACTTGATACTTTACAACACTGTCGCGTGGGAAATAATAACAAACAGCTTTAAACCCTTTTTACTGCCCTGCAGTCACATCAATTTCGCTAGAATTCATAGCCAAGATCAAACGCCCCTGGATCGCTGGTTCGGCCTGAAACTGCATTCTGCATACTCACCATTTACATACATCCCATCCTGTGTCGCGTGCTTGTTTGCACAGCCCCCTCGATGTGATTACCACCGATGCCCGGTTTAATGATCATCCACTGCGCCCTGGTCTTAGTTCGCGCATTTAATCGATCCTCCCGTGTGCGCTAGGTCATTGTCCTGCTCGGGCGTTCGGCACGGCTCATTACCAGCCCGTATTACGTAGCGATACTGACAGAAGTGCACAAAAGGAATGCGAGGCTTCTTAAAAAGACACAAAAGCCATCCTACGAGGTAAATTCTGGTGGGCCTTTGGTTCTGTCACAACAGTGCGTTCGGTGCCATCATTTGCGTGCGCGCGCGAGCCACTCGCGATCTCGCAAACTGGCACACTGGTGACCATTGGTGGGGTGATTTATTTTTATTTCTACATTTATGATCTCATGCGACAGCGGGCGCCTCATCAGCGAGCAGGCGAGGGAACGACCAGTAACAGTACCATCGTGCTCCAGCGCAGCGCACACCATCAGCGTGACCTTCAGTGTGCGCGGAAACGGTGGTCAACAGTGGAGAGCTGTTCGAGCAAGTGCATTTGCCATTTCTCTTCCCCTGGACTGGTATGTGGAGTTGCTTTAAATCGTTATGCTTGGTTGTTTCAATATTAAAAACATTATTATGAAAAAATATGAAATGGGGGACATATGTGTTCATCATTTCAAACTCAATCCGAATTTGAATCCTTCGTGGATATATTTTTCCCATCTCTCCGCCAAACAACCCACAAGAAGCAGTTGAATGTCATGAACGACACATTCGCACACAATCGATCGTAAATTTGTAAAGCACACCGTAGTGCTAATGGTTCTTGCACCTGATGCATGTGCGCGTGCCCGGGCACCTTCCGCCTGGCACGTACAACATCTTCATCTCGCTCGCACGGAGAAGGCGTTCGACGCCTTCTGGCCCCCACAATGCCAGCCACCTTAAGAAAATGGACGGAGTGAATATATATTTCATTCAGCAAACGGACCACTCTAGTCGATCGTTAATGGTCGCAGGACACATTTGCCTGAAGTTCATTGACACATACAGCCCGGACCCGGTGGATTGGAGGTTTGGAGGATCAGCGCCTTCGTGTACGTGTCCCCGGTATCGCGGAATAAAACGTTTCGCAATCCCAGTGCGCCGCAAAACCTCAGCTGTTGATACCTGGTGCTCGATTCTAGTGAGGGAATTGATGCCGAGCGTTGGAAAAGATCACCCGGACCATTGGTCAGCGGCGGCACGAGGAATGCGCGCGCACGAGAACATGCTCCCATCGCCCACACGATCGACGATCGCGATCAATTCGCTTCAGTCGACATTTCATAAGCATCTCGATCGGCCGGACCGGCGAGTCGGCCATGCTGGAAACGAGTTTTATTGGAATATACATTCGAGGGACAGCGGAGAGCCTCCATGCGCGCGGCGTTGACAAATGTAGTCCTCTGGAAGGTCACGCATTGCTGCTAGAGCTCCCTCTGCTTTTACAGCGCTTTGCGGAGCGCAACGAAATAGAAACAATGGAAGGATGAAAACATAAAAATAGATGGTTTTTGGTGAGCCCATTGCTAGAACTAAGCAGTTTTGTCTAAGCATCGAAAGGCGCTCTTGTTTAAGAGGAATTTTTGCTCTCTTCTTGGACTTTCTAGCACGCTACTGGCCACTGCCACCGATACAGCATGCTGCTGACAGCTGTGCAAATGAGTTGTTAATTATTCATCTTAGGCTCTTCGACATCCAGGACACCGTGCATGCTGGGCAAGCTGATTCTCCCCGGCCAGCCGGCCAAGTGGCATTTGGCAATCAAACTGCAGTTTAAAACCTTTTTTTACTGCTGCAACGAAACAACAAAAAAAACGAACGAAAGCGAACTAACCACAGAAACCTGTTCGATGGGCAGAAAAGAAGACGAAATCTCCACCACGAATTCGTGTGCGTCCATCATCTCGTCATCTGCCATGGGACTGCATGGCCACTCGAGCGGTTGACCTCCACGCAATGCAATGCACCGGCAGCCACCACCTGACGCACCGCAAACCGAACGCGAGTTCGTATGCAAATTAATCGATGATCGCCTTACGTGGCATCGACTCGTGGTAGCGGAGCGGTTTTCTGTTGAAAGATTCGACACTCTTGAGTGAAGCTTGAGATTGGAGTGTAGATCGCAAACCGAAGCGAGCTGCATTTTGAGCATTACTCGCCGATTCGCGCGGGGTAGCTTGCCGTTTTGCCGAATATCATAATAAGCTACATGAAGTGCCACCTCCAATCTCGAAACATCTCGCTAATCAACGATCGGAAACTGCCTTCCATCTGACACCGGCCGAAAGAGGATCTTTGAAATCGGTACCTGCGAGCCTTGGTCGGCAGATTTATCATCAATTCATCACCATTACCTACCTCCTTTCTATGCTGCGCTGCGTTTTTTTTTTTTTGCTGAACCGCCGATCGTCCAGCATCGAGCACGATGAAGCGGCTCGTTAAGCAATGTTAAATAAATTATTAAATCAGACTTCTTATCGTTTGCCGTATGCCTCCTTCCATGCATCGATGCTGCAGAGTTCTGGGAGGAAGGAAGGTGCACGCGTTACGTGATCGGTGTTGGTGGCAAAGCGGAAAATGAAAATGCAAACGTAAGAGAAGAGCCGTAAAATATTGCACTTAAAACCGGTATAAATACCACAAAATTAAGGCTGTCGAGGCCGGTGGTGCACCGAAATGATGATGATGATGATGATGCGGAAACCGCATGGTAAGCATCGGTAAACCGCAAAGCGATCGATGCGCTGCTTGAGCAAATGCGTGTGTAAATGAGCGATACAAAAGACGTTCTGCTGTTGATTGTAGCTGCTTGTAAGAAGCATCGCATCCTCGTCGTACCTTGAGCTGCTCCTTAAATCGTTTCTTTCTACTTCGTAATGTTGTTAAATATACAGCAGCTTAGTTGAAGAGTAAAACTCACAAGCAATCGAACCAAACGAGATCAATTGACCTGGTGGAGCAACTGGTGTTGTATCAATTCTCCAGCTCACCGTTGGTGGTATCGCCAAGAATGCGAATGCACCAATTTAGCCCAACAGCTACCACAAACATCCCTCGGTAGTTGCTCAGGTGGCCTTCGAGCGCCCATACACCGGAGACGAGCCCCGGTGGACGAGCATCCATCGGAATGTTTTGAGCCCAACCCCAGCCACGACGTGAAACATAAAATCCTCCTGTGAAGATGGGCTCGGATCGGACCGAGCAATCAGCAGCGGAGCTCAACGCAGCCAGTGGTCGTCTCCCAGTGGCCTGCGCGGACGTTGAAAAGTTGCACTTTTTAAAAGTCGATTAATGTGGTTTTCGGGAAACCATTTTTCATGCTCCACCTGCCGCGCGGCTTGCTCCTTCTCTTACTTCTGTTTCTCCATCTTTGGGAGCATTTATGCGCAGGATTATGCGTGTACCTGCGTCCTTCATTCGTTCTGCGCTCCTCGGTAGCGCGGTTGGAGCCAAAACCGTCGAACGTTCCAGCGATCTTTTCCCCGGACATGCAGACTTGAATACCGGTGGGGATTGGGTTCGCTTGGGTTTCGGGATTCGCTGCTCTCGACATTTTCATTTATGGCATCCCCTCGGACGCTCGGACGCTCGGACGCTACGAACGAGCATATCATGGGCATTAAATTGCAATTAGTGGCAGCGGAAAGAAATTAATTCTCCACCGATCGCACTGGGTGTGAAGCATTGGCAGGAGCTCACGATCGATGTAAATAGTGTCAAAAAGTATCGTTTCGATGCAAGGCGTTCTTTAAAAAAAAAATAGATTGAAAACCTACCGTTTCCTTTTTTAATATTAAATTTAAATTAAATTCAATTTTTAAACCAAAAATTTCTTCACTAAACACAAGAGTGTCTTTCTCAACACACTTTGAAAAAATGAAACATTATGCTCGCTGCTGCATCGAAATGAAACAGTAATCCACAGCATCTCCAACGTTCCAGCGCAACGACAAAGTAAAGCTCGATGGATTCCAACGAACCAAAAACCAAGGCAGAGAAAAAGAAACCAAAGATCCCCAAAAATAGTGTGCGAGACGCGTAGATCGCGAAGATCTTTCACTCGGATGAGATCCGCTTCACTGGGGGTTCGCGAGAGCAAGCAAACGCAGCAACGACTGGAGGGCGCGACCGACTCGCCGGTTTTATGGCCGGTCCGGTCTGTGTCTGCGGTCCCCAAAAATCCACTCCACGAATCACTCCCGCCCCTCTTTCCGTGGTGCTCGACCGTTTTGTCTTCCTACCCAGCCCCAGCACCGCCACCATCCAAACCAATTTTCGCGCGACTCCGGCATCGAACAGCAGCAGCAGCAGCAGCAGCAGAAGAAACCGCGTACGAAATGAAATTGGAAAGGGAAGCAACAAACAAAAAAAAAACGTGGCGTGGCGAACCGGCAGCAACACACTCGTTCACCCGTTCGCTCGCTGTATTAGCATACATTTTTAATAACTTGCGTCTCCAAAAACTTCTGCTGCGCTGCTCCCCAAAATTGGCTGGCTTGGTGTTGGTGGCTCCGTGATCCGTGGACCGACGGTTCACGATCGGATCGGACAGAGATGTCTCGCACACGAATGAATGCGAACCGGGGCCCACCTCCGGACAGCACCGATCGATGCAGCATTCGTTTGCCGGCAGCTCTAGTGACAAACTAGTCAACCCGTTCTGTCACCCTTTCCCAAAAAAAGCAACGCCCAACCGCACCGCGAACGATAGCAAGGCGAGAGATGGACGACGACAAGAAGATGGAATGACAAAATTTGCATGGAAGACGCTAGGGAGATAGCTTGTATTGCGGAGCTGCTGATCAGCTCAACGGAGTAGCGTTTGTTGGGAATGATTATGGTTCTGATCGGTTAGAGATTGTTGATCAATCGACGATCCTCTGGCCTAAAGATCAATTGTCCCTGTCAAACAATGTCCCAAAGGGTTATGTTGCTGAAAGCATATTCAAACTAACAAACTAATCAAACAATCTACATCTACTGCCCGAAACACCGAATCCAGCCCAAGGGGGGTGGGGGTCGGAAAGCCGAAATTCATTTAACCGCCACTCGTCTACTGCTAGCCTGCATCATCGCGATCGCGATGCTGCGCTGTCGCTGCCTTTGTCGTCTTCGTTGCATGTTCTTTGCGCGCTTTCTTAGCCGCTGCGTCCTCGTTTGACTTTCAACGACGACGACGACAATGAAGAGGGTTGGTTTTGGTGGCACGACGAATGCAACACCGCGCGATGACCAATCTGTTTCTACGTTCAAGAGGGCGTGAGGGATTGGCAGATTGGAGAGGAGCGTTGCACCGTGCAGCGCGTCATCTTGCGCCATGCCAAAACGGAAACACTGTGGTAGTACGGTGGTAGACATTCGTATAGCCGCACCTAGAGGCTCAGGAGTAAAACGGCAATCAATTACAAACGGATGCATTTTTTGACGGTATCAAACTTTTATTGTGTTACTACACATGTGACTAGTATACATGTAAAATTTGGTTTAGATACGTGGGTAATTGTGAGTGCTATGTGTCAAAATGTGAGTAATCGTTAGATTGCAGCTGTTTTAAAATGGACATTCGTATAGCCGCAGTGAAAGAAAAAACATACTCCGCAAAATTCGTTAACACGTATTTAATGGTTGTATTTTTCGTTCAATAGTAGAACTATTCTAGATTATTTTAAGCTTTAGAAATGCTCTTTTTGATAACACCCTGGCTTTTAATTTTTTTTTAAATAATGCGCCCAGGGTAACTGACAAATAAATAAAAAATGACAAAAAATCAAGCTATTTTTGATAAACTGCAAATCTAATCGCTCTGTTGTTTCAATTATCGGTAGGTATAAGAAATCCATCCATAATTTCCTACGGAAAATATCCAAAAGGATGGTTAAGCCTCTATCGAAAACGATGAAAATAGTTTCCTAAGGGACAAAAAGTCAGTTTTAGCATGAATCAGCCAGAAATTGGCAACCTTTTGGGCATTTTAAAGGAACTATGGATGGACCAGTAATAACCAGACGTATTTTATACATAACGGATCATAAACAAATCATAAAATTGGGAGAAAATTCAAAGCAAAGCTAAAGTTGATTAATGCCCAAAACGAGCACCGGCTCATTTACCCTAAATTTGGTAACGTAGGTAAAATAAAAGCAAAATGAAGTTCTTTTCAAAGCAAATA